>NC_054829.1:68922976-69237107 GCF_018345385.1 Vulpes lagopus
TTGTAATGAATGCTTCTATGCAAAATTTGAGCAATAATTTGCAGTACTGTAGGAGAATCCATTTGAAAGCTAATTGTAAAAGCAAGATCATAATTTAAAGACAGTCAGTGAAGACTTTCCCAGCCAGCAAATAATGGAGCTGATGTATGCCTTGTTCTTTTTACCACTAAATACAGTTGAAAATCTGCCCCCCTTAGCCTCTGGTCAAGCACTTGCCTTGTTCTTTGCCTTCCTTTCTAGTCATAGTCCAATTCCCTCATCTCTGTGTTACCTGCTGTTACATACTATCCTCCTCTGATCATTAATTCACATCAAGGCTGCTGCCAATATACCATTATGGGAATCCCTCTCTTTAATTTTATAATTTACCACATCAAATCTAATGCCTATAACCATACACATCATCTTGTTTTCCTGGAATCCCTCCTGACTGTTGTAGTTCTGGCAAAGGCACACATACCCTTCCAATCACTCAGACTCCCAACCCCAGGGAAATGATTATCTCATGCGTACGTCTTATATCCAGTTAGACACTCACTGCCTAAGACTCTCTTACTGTAATATCATCTAACAATGTTTATTTCTGGGTGATGGAATTTCATGATAAATATATGAATCATTTAAATACACATATACTGGATCTCTAACACACATATAGACAACACACTTGCCTATATATCTATATCTTATATCTGTCTCTTTCTTATCTTGATGCTAAGCTCTGTATTCATTTATTTATATCATTCCTCAGCTCATCTCCCTCATCCTTAGTCTCCCACTTCTCTCTTGCCCATCTGAAGCAGAGAAACTCTCTTCCGACTTCACTAAGAAGATTGAAGACTTCAAGTGTGTGTTCTTCCCACTTTCATTCTCAAAGTCCTCAAAAATCCCCAGAGGCCACAAATATTCCTCCTTTATGTTCTCTAGTTGACCTTGATTCTTTGCCTTTATGCCTGTCCTTGGATCTTGGCTCATCAATTGCTTTCCAGCATCCTCTACCTCCTACTGGAAGAAAAAAAAAGAAAAAGTCTTCCCTTCTACCTACAACATTTTCAAGTACTTCATTTGGGAAAACAAACAAAACCTTCTTTAGCTCTGCTAATCTCCCAAACTTCCCGACCAAGTCTCCCCTGCCCTCATGCCAGCCTTCCTCTCCTACCTTCCCCCAATTGCTCAGCCCACTGTACTAGTTTCATTCTTCAGCATACTATTGAAGTTGCTGTCTTGAAGATCATCATTTAACTCCTAAAAACAAAACCCAAAAGCCTTATTGTGGTTCTTAGCCTTCTTGGCTATATTCGCCATTGCCAAAAACCCTAATTCTCAAAAATTTCTCTTCCCCTGGCTTTATCACTCTCCAATCTTTTGAGTTTCTTCCTATTTTCTTGACATCTATCAGGTTTCCCTTTTTTGGCATGTCTTCCTCTTTCTGCCCCTTACATACAGATTTCCCCCCATGATCCCATCGTTAATCCCTTCCTTTCTCTCTCCCTATTGTTTTTCAGGTCAAATCATTGGCTCACAAGAACTGGCTAGCAAACTTGTTTATCTTCTCTCTTGAAACACAAACTAGATTTCTAACCACTTCCCAGACAGCTCTACTTGGTCTTTGGCAGGCATCTCAATCTCAACACAGCCAAAATGTAGAATATCATCTTCCCTACAAACTTCCTTTCCTTGCCTGAATTTCCTGTCTTGTCAGTTTTCTTCCATGTTAAAAAAAGTAGTGAGATTGTTCTCCTTACTCGACCCTCTCTTGATATTTTAGGTGATCCTCATTACTGAACTATCCTCTCTTCTTTGTTTCCAGCAATCCAAATGCTGTGTAACTTCTCAGATCTAGGTGCACCACAGCCCGAGCACCCCCCTCCTCTGACTTCTGCATCACTTATGATGCTCCATTCCTTTGATGAACATTTAACAAATTATTATTTGTGACTCATTTAGTTTTACATCATATTTTCATTTAACTTTTTGTGTGTCTATATTTCATTTACTTAATTATATTGTAATTCATTTCAAAAGCATGGTTCATTTATTTCATTTCCTCAATCTGTCTCCTTCATTTGTGTATTCTAAACATGTTTATAAGGTATGTACTATATCAAATACAGTTAGATTTTGGGAAAAGATAAATATGATGTGTTCTTGGCCATAGAGGTATTTACCATCTAATAGAAGAGTCAGAAATAAAAATAAACAAGAACAGCAGTGTGATGAGTGTTATGTTAAATGTGTGTGCAGTATACTTTGGGCACACAAGGAAAAAAATGCCTTATAGGGTTATAAATTGTCCCAGAAAATGCCACCCAGGTTTATTCTTATAGAAAGACTAAGAGTTAAGAAGGTGGACAATAATGAAAGGGCATTCCAGGCAGAGCAAAAGTTAATAGTTAAGAAAACATATAATTTATTTATAGGTCACAAGCAATTAGGTATGGGTAGATGGGGCTAGTGACAGGAATTTGGAAAGACGGGAATCACAAAAGGTTGCAAATATCAAGCTAAGGGTTTTGACTCAATCCTGGGGACAATGGGAAGCTATGGGGAGATTTTTAAGTATAACTTTTTAATAAAGTTATACACACAGAAAAGTGCACGACTCATATGTTTATAAGTCAATGAATCTTCAAAAAGCAAACACACCAGCACCTAGAATGAGAAAGAAAACATTATCAGAACCCATGAAAAGATTTTTAGCAGTGGAAATATGTTATCAGACTCGCATTTTGAAAGATCTTTCTGGTGCATTGGAGGAAGAAACTGGCAGGGAGATCATTAAATGGTAAAGGCAAAAAATCACAGGTTTTGGGATGCCTGGGTGGCTCAGGGGTTGAGTGTCTGCCTTCAGCTCAAGGCATGTTCCCAGAGTCTCAGGATCGAGTCCCACATGGGGCTCCCTGCATGGAGCCTGCTTATCCCTCTGTTTGTGTCTCTGCCTCTCTCTCTGTGTCTCTCATGAATAAATAAATAAAATCTTTAAAAAAAATCATAGGCTTTAACGTAATAACATCATAAATGGGGAGGAAGGAACATGATTAAGGAATATCTGAAAGGCATAATCAGTCGAATAAGGGGCAGTCTTTTCCTAGACCATTATGTCCATATGGTGCTTACTCTCTGGTTCTTTGGTAAAGACTTGTTCAGTCCCAAGGGACAGAACCAATAGGTTGTGTGCCCTGTGTGTGTTATAGATATGCCTATATAAGATATAGAGAAGGGGAAAGAGACATATATTATAGGGAATTTAATATTTATTATATTATATTTAATATTTATTTATTATAGGGAATATAATATAGGATATATTGTACAGTCATGTGATTATGGAGCCTGAAAAGTCCCAAGATGTGTGGTCAGCAAGCTGGAGACCCAGAGAACCAACGATGTAAGTTCTAGTCCAAGTCCAAAGGCTCGAGGCTGGAAAGCCAGTTGTTTTAAGTTCCAGTCTCAAAGCAGGCAGGCTGAAGACCCAGAAGAGCTAATGTTCTAGTGTGAGTCCATAGGCAGGAAAACACTGATGCCCAGTTTAAGAGGTCAGGTGGGAGAAATGGCCTCTTACTTGAGGGTGGGTGTCTTTTTATTTTATTCCTGCCTTCAACTAGCATGAGGTCCAACCACTTTAGAGATGGCAATCTGCTTTACCCTGTCCCAATTTAAATGTTAATCTCATCCAAAAACACCCTCCCAGACATATCTAGAATAATTTTTTTAATTTTTATTTATTTATGATAGTCACAGAGAGAGAAAGAGAGAGAGGCCTGTATATGTACACAGGCAGAGGGAGAAGCAGGTTCCAGGCACCGGGAGCCTGATGTGGGATTCGATCCCGGCTCTCCAGGATCGCGCCCTGGGCCAAAGGCAGGCGCCAAACCGCTGCGCCACCCAGGGATCCCTCTAGAATAATTTTTTTTTTTTTTCTAGAATAATTTTTAACCAATGATCTGGCACCCCAGGCTCCTTGCAAGGGCCACATAAAATTGACCATTCCAAACTCCTCTCTGCTGATTGATTGTTCCTTGAATGAACGCTAGAAGATTGGACTCTGTGATTTTCTTCTTGAGCTGTCTCTGTTCTGACTTCATTTCTGTTTGATGTACTCTTTTCCTATATGGTCTAGCAGTTCTTTTCGCTCTCTCCTTTTTTTTTTTTTTTTAAATTTTATTATTTATTTATTTGGAGAGAAAGATAACAGAGATAGTGAGAAAGAGCATGAGCTGGGAGGAGAGGGAGAAGCAGACTCCCCTGACTAGGGAGCCCAATGCAGGGCTCCATCCCAGGACCCCAAGATCATGACCTGAGCTGAAGGCAGATGCTTAACTGACTGAGCCCGCCAGGTGCCCCCTCTTTTCTCTCTTTAAAGTAACTTTCAACAACTCTTCTCTTGTCCATGTCGCATAGATTTCTTTTTTTTAATTTACTTATTTCTGTATCAGTTTCCATGATTAATGAAAGCATATTATCTATCCAACCACACTCCTATACTACTTCTCTCTGGTATTTTTGCTAAATAATATAATAACAATACTTATATTTATATTATATAATAAGGCAAAGGCTAGACAGAAGACAGAGGGAATAATACATGCATGAAAATAGAAGCGACCTTCCTTAGCTGTAAATCAGGTTTGAACAATGTTTATTTCTATGAATCTGAACAGGTGAAAATACATGTATTTTGTTGCTTCTACTTTATTATTTTTTTAATTACTTAAAGCAAATATACTGTGTTGCACAAATAGTTCTTTTTTACCTAAACAATTTCCCCTCCAGCTTTATTGAAATACAGTTGATATATAGCATTGTCTAAGTTTCAGGTGTACAATGTAATGATTTGATATATGTACTTAATGTGATATCACTTCTATTTTAATTGTTTGTCTTTAAATATTGAATTTTTAAGCCAAATAAACAGCATGTGACCTCAGCTGCTCTCTTTTTTTTATTCATCTAGTTTCTGAAGACTTTTTACTTCTTCTTGGTAAATTTTTAACTTTTATGATGCTTAGAAAAACTTCTGGAATGAAACATACTCAGTGACGGCCTATTCTAGAACACCACTCTCCTTGGTTGTCTGGCTGCTTATCTGATCACTCTTTTTAGCTTTCTCTTACCCCCCCCCTTACCCACTCCCCAAATATGTATGCCCTATAGGCATCTCTCTTTGGTGCTAACTTTTCTTCATTCCATGGCTCTCATCAAATAACTCCAATGGCTTCAACCATGGGTTAGTCTGAGAAGCAGAAGTCAAGAAAGGAGACAGAGTGAGAAAGAAGTTGGTAGCGGCTTGGAGAGCCACCAGACTGCCATTCCATTCTGACCCTAAATGAGAGACCAAAGGAGAGTAAGTCCTAGGCTGCTGTGTAATTTTAAAGAGTATTTGCAAAGGTCACCATACAGTCGTCAAACCAAAATCACTTATCAGAAGAGTCCCCATCTCCCTCTGTACCCTGGCATGATCTGGGAGTGGGCCATGGGATGGTTGGTCTCAGTGTGAATACAGGAAGGATTTCATGTGTGGCACCCGGAGCCATTGGTCAATTATGCTGCCTACAGTCAGTGATGCGAGAGGAGAATTGCACAGCTGCCACAAACCACCACCTCCCAATTCCTAAACCGTAATAGCCAGCCCTAGCTTCTCTTCTAAGCACTAGAATAATAATTTTGATTGCCACTAATTATCTTCAACTCATTAATGTGTACAATAAATCATTATTGAGTTCCTATTATACACCAGACTCTGCTTCTTCTGAAGAAACTCATAGACTAGACAGAGAGATAAGCATGTAATAATTACAAGTCATTTGTTCTTTCAACAGCACTGATTGTGTACCTGTTGTATACCAGGCACTAGGACAAGGTCTGTAGATACATAACAGTCAATAAAACATGATATGTGCCCTAAGGAGCTCACAGTCTAGTTGGATAAGTTGAACAAAGAACTACATAATTATCACAATGCAGTAGGAAATAAGAAAGGTAAAATCTACATCTTAAAGTATATATAGGAGGTATCTGACCCACATGAATAAGGGGAAGGTAAGGGTTTTCTAGGTTCTCAGAACAGCATAACAAAGACACATTAAGAAGAAACAACATGGGGGCACCTGGGTGGCTCAGTGTTTGAGCATCTGCCTTTGGCTCAGGTCATGATCCCAGGGTCCTGGGATTTGAGTCCCCATCAGGCTCCCTGCAGAGAGCCTGCTTCTCCCTCTGCCTGTGTCTCTGCCTCTCTCTATGTCTCTCATGAATAAATAAATAAAATCTTTTTTAAAAAAAAAAGAAGTAACAACACAGTATAAGAGAAACTACGTGGTCTTATTGTTGTAATCGGCTATTTCAATAATTTAAGTGAGAAATAAATACCTGAGCCAAATGTTTATCGAATGAAAAGATGTATGGGGAAGAAATTTAAGAGACACGGTTGTGGGAATTTGGCAACAGACTGGATATATGAGGGAAAAAAGGAGTGTTCTTGGTCTCAACATGTCCAACACCTGTCTTACTTCCAGAATTTCAGCTCTCCCTGATACCACCATTCACAAAGGTACGCTAGCTGGAAAGCTCAGTCGGATCCTCATAAAGAGCCAGCTAAGCATACAATAAGTGCATATTGAGTAAACTAATTAATATCTGCAAGTCTAGAACACAAACTGACATCATTGCCTGTCTTATTAGCATTCTTAGTTATAACCACAAAATCCATTCTGGCTAATTTAAGCTTAAAAAGGATTTATTAAACAGTATTATGTAGCTCACAGAATAAAAATGGGAGAGCTGGAGAAAGACTAGAGGCTAAATTTCCAGGAAGAATGTTCAAGACCAAATCACAGAACTAGGCTGAGGAGCACATGGCCGCCACCCCCCCCCCCACCCCAATGCTAAGTATTAAACCCCAGTTCTTGACCAGAAGGGCTCTTGCAGTCAGCACCAGGGCCACTTCTGTGTCAGACAAGTGGCCCTTCCAACACTGCTGTTGTTGCCAAGGTGAAAACTGGGCACCGCCCACAGCAGCAATAACGCAAGTGACACATGGAGCCTGTTTCCCTGGCTGCTCACTTCTGGCATCAAGTCCCCTGGGGGTGTAGCTGACTGGTGGAGACTGGGTCACTCGCCTGAGTTACTGCTGCGAAAGAGACTGAGGAGTAAAGGTTTTATCTTCAAAGTCAGAATTTCTATGTTTGAAAAATGGGACTCTTAATGTGGAAATTCCCCAAACATATGAAGTGTTCACGCTATAATGGGCAGGCATACCCATGATGTGCATAGCTTCCCTTACCTTGGGATTTTACTTAAGAACCAATTTAGGGACACCTGGGTGGCTCAGTGGGTTAAGCATCTGCCTTTGCCTCAGGTCATGGCTTCAGGGTCCTGAATCAAGCCCCAACTTCATAGTGCTCCCCATTCAGTGGGAAGTCCACTTGTCCCTCTGCCCCACCCCTCCCCCTGCTCATGTACACTTGCACTCTCTCTCTCATAAATAAATAAAATCTTTAAAAAATTAATTTAGATCCTTATTTAGGAAGGGCACCAAGCAGATTGTGCAAAGTCAAAAAGGAACAGTCTCTATCTTGAAGCATACATTTCAGAAACTGAGACTCCTTCAAAGAGGGCTGAAACCCTTTTCTGCTGCAAACAAAGTAGTCTCACAAGTGCTGGTTGCAACGGATATGTGACACTACTTTAAATAAACAGCAAGGCAGGCCATTCCGCAAAATACATTCTCCTCTTCCAGGCTTACCAAGCTGGCTGACAATTGCTTCCATTTAGTGGGTTCCACTTTTATCTTGGATTGGATAATCGTTTGTTTTCTTTTTCCTTCTTCAAATTGAACCATTTGGGAGTGCTGTGTATCATTCTGTCAGCTACCGCTGCTAGTTTTTGAATAAAATTTTCTCAGATGTTTTATAGTCTAAACCAGTGCTTCCAGTAGAGTTCTCTGTGATGACTGAAATAGTCTCTATCAGTGTTGTCCGATCAGAAGCCACTAACCACAGGAGACTCTGGAGCCTCTGAAATGTGGCCAGTGCCACTGTCAGACCAGATTTTTTATTTTATTTAATTTTAATTCATCTACGTTGAATTTTGAAGAGCCACATAGGACTAGTAGCTAGCAATTGACAGCATGGGTATAAATCTTAAATGTTGAAGAAATGACTTTAAATATTCAAAAATGATCCTAGGCTCTTCAATCCCCCAAATTCTTTCCTTTACTTCTCTTTGTGCAAAATATTATTATCCCTCCCATCTGGGATTGGGTCATTTTCCTTTTTTAAAAATGTCATTGACAGTCTTGACACAGAGTTACATAACTGTCTCCTTTATTGGAATCTGTCAGAACTGGACACAATCCAAGTATATAAAATCAGGAGGATCTAGACAACTGGATAAAGGCCTCCCTGATTCATCCCCATCTCTACCAGAAAAAGAATTTAGTGATTAACAGTGAGGTGTGATTAAACAAACAAATTTTTGGGAAAAAAAAATATATATAAAGTATATATATATACTTTATATATATATTTTTTTCATATACTTTATATGGATAGATTATATATATTATATACAGATTATATATAAGATATATTATAAACTGATTATTTATATACATATAATCTGTTCTAACAATAGAAAGGTAGATAGTGCATATCAGTTACATATGGGTCTTTAATGTCTAGTTACAGGCAAAATGGACACAATACTATTACTGAAAATATTGGAATTTGGGTACAAAATATTAGAACATGTGCTTACATGTATATGAAAAATAAGCAATAGATTAAGGTTACTAATATTGTCCACATTAGAGCCCTCACTTGGCCTGCATGTTAGATGGTCACATGAGTACATCCTACAAGTGGTCTCCAGAAGGAAGCTGAGAGTTCCTGATACTGGCAACCTCACCCAATCTCTGCTTCTAAAATGCACAAATCAATTGTAGTTTACTTGTGTTAAGTGGAATTAAAAGTTATTTTACCTTCATTAGTAGAATTGCAAGCACCAGAGTCTACTTTTTAAAAGCAGTCTTCTAAAGCCAAAATGGCTGGTTTCAAATCCTGCCTGATTTCAAACATTTTTTTCAACTTGTCTCTTTCATAGTTATCTCATCTGTAAAATGGAAATGAAACCTAACTCAGAATGTTGTTATGAGATTAACTGAGGTAATATTTGCAAAGAGCTTAAAACAGTTCCTATAAATGGTAAGTGCCATATGAATCTTTGTTAGATAAACATGTGTGTGCTCAGGAGATGAGGAGTGTCCATGAAAATGTTCTGTTACTGCAGAGAGATTCACTGATTATCTCATGGCAAAACATTTCAAGCTCTTGTCAAACTTAAAGATGAATTACATAGTTTTCTTTCACAGAAAATATATGATCCAAATTTTCTAATCTTTTCTGGGATGTCAAGTGCCTACCAATAGTAAGCCTCATACAGATATGAAAACAAACCTCCCAGAGATGCCTAGGTGACTCAGTGGTTGAGTATCTGCCTTCAGTTCAGGGTGTGATCCCGGAGTCCTGGGATCAAGCCCTACATCGGGGTCTCTGCAGGGAGCCTGCTTCTCCCTCTGCCTGTGTTTCTGCCTCTCTCCTTGAGTCCCTCATGAATAAATAAATAAAATCTTTAAAGAAAAATACAATAAAACAAACCTCCTCAAAACTGGTATGTCCCATCGAGATAAAGGTGATATTTTAGAATGAGGAAGAAAACAATGGTTTCTTTTTTAGTGCTATGGAAACACTTCTGAAAATGGGTATTTAGAAAGATTTGTATCATTGTGTGACTGTGTGAAAATGGTATGTCATCCATTAACATTTTTGTTTCTTCATACAAAAAACCTTGGAAACAGAATTTTCTAACCCCTTTTTAAAAATCTGGAGTTGAGGGATCCCTGGGTGGCGCAGCGGTTTGGCGCCTGCCTTTGGCCCAGGGCGCGATCCTGGAGATCCGGGATCGAATCCCACGTCAGGCTCCCGGTGCATGGAGCCTGCTTCTCCCTCTGCCTGTGTCTCTGCCTCTCTCTCTCTCACTGTGTTCCTATCATAAATAAATTAAAAAAAAAAATCTGGAGTTGCACTGGAGTTTGGAATTATTTGATAAATTATAAATGCAACAAACATCTCATTTGTACTTTGTTTTTATTTATTTTTAAGTTGTGCTTATTTCATCTTTGCCATATTCTTTTCAAATTTTGCTTTTAATTTTATGCTGTTATATTAGTTAGAAAGAACATGTATATAATTTATAAATAAAGGTTATGTGATGAAAATATTTCTACTGATATGAGTGTATGATAAAGAAAAAAGGCTACTATTTCATTCTCTAGGAATGGTTATTGTGACAGAAACCTATATATGATCGATCTTAATCTTCACAATAACTCTAAGAGATAGGTACTTACATTATTCCTGTTCTACAGAATAGCAACCTAAAATTAAACATTAAACAATTTCCTCAGAGCCTTAGAGCATGCAAGTGCTTGAATCAGGATGGGAACGCAGTTTGATCTGGCTCCAAGGGCATAATCATGACCATGCTGCATTGCCACTTTCCTAAATACAGAGCAGAGGAATCATGTTGATATTTTGCACAGCAAAATAACTCGAAAAGAATAATAGCAGAAAATTCAGTTTGGTGAATTCAAAGAAAAGATATTTAACCATACTTTGGTTACATATCTACAAGCAGTCTTCAAATTTCAAATGGTTTTTGCCCTCAAGTTGGAAATACAGACTTGCTAGAAATGTAGATTGCATTTTCTTCTAGAAACAGGATTAAAGACAGTGGCTAAATTTCTGGACTATACGGATTCCTATTTTCTCATGACATATCTGAATTATTAGACACTAGCAATGAAAAATAACAGAAAACCAAACTTCTGCAATGTCAGCAGACACACACACATACACACACACACGGAATCAGAATATTGCTGCCTAAGAAAAAATGTTCTAAATGGCTGTGATAATGCATAGGGAAATTTTGTGCATGTTTTCAAAGGAACAGTTCCTCTTTTTCATAGACTTCAGAAATTAATGTCAATTCTTCACAACACTTAACTTCAAAGTATATCATTTTAATGTTCTTGACAGAGGTGTATAATTAGTGTTCTTTTTTCTAACTTTTAAAATATTTATCTGAGAGAGCGTATGATAGAGTACAAGCGAGGGGAGGGCCTGTGGAGAGGGGCTAGAGGGAGAGAGAAGTGGACTGCCTTCTGATCAGGAAGCCAGAGCCCTGAGGGCTCTGAGCTCAATGCCAGGACCCTGGGATCATGACCTGAGCCAGAGGCAGACGCCTAACTGACTGAGCCACACAAAAGCCCCAATGTGTTCTCTAATTTTTATCAGAATTGATTAAGGTTCATTTTTGAGAAAATGGAAAAATAGGGAAGTGGACAGAGAGAAAGAAGAACTGATAATTTGATTTTCCTGAGGTAATTAGGAAAAGTTAGAAGACAAAGGAGGACAAGGAGCTTAGCAATGACATCTGTATACCCCTGAAAAAAACATCATCTTCAGTAAAATTGGCTGAGACACGGGATGGAGAAAAGACAGGAGCATGGCAAGTGCTTGTTCAAACCTAGTCCTTGTAGTTCCGCTAGGTGCCCACTGTGTCTCTATGTTGTAACATTGTTTAATGGTTTTGGATGACATAGGCTCTCCTTCCCCCAAATTGCCAGAAGCTCAGTATGGCCCAAGGCAGTCTGGTTAATGGGTGGTAGTGAGTGATGGATGGATGTCAGGTGTCATGATGGATGGACGTCAGGTATCTCTGCTGCCAAGAACAGCCTCAAGGTGGCTTTGAGAGCAGTGAATGACCAACGCCCAAATTATGAGTCCAGGGTTTTTAATTCAGGAAGCACTTCAGATGCAGCATTGTTCTTTTTTGGCAATGAGTTAAATGAGTAACCTCCACTGAGAGAAATATTTAACTAATCATTCCTTTAAATTCCCAGGATGCTCTATCTCCAAGAGGAAGAACATTAGAACTGGGATAGTTTTTCGGAGACCAGATCACTCTCCTCATTCTTAAGAGAAACATACTTATTCTCTGTCAGCTTCCCTAGATTGCTGCACTTGGAAAGGCACTGGCTGAGTCCTCTTTCTTCTTACAATACATTTGCAAATTCATTGTCATTGAATTGCTTGGTCTTCATCTTCTCTAACCTTAAGAAAGGGCATTCATTGATATTACTTACCTCCTTCCTTCTTGAAATTCTCATCTCCCACTTAATGCTTCTCACTCTCCTCCTACCTTTTAAAATCCTCCATTTCTGTCCTTCTCTCTCTGACTTTCTACTTGCCACACTTCTAAATTTAAGTATCCCCTAACATTCTTCTTTCAGCTCTATGTTTTTACACCCTCCCCACAGCATGTCACCCACACACAACTTGAACAATTACCACCATTGAATAACTCCCAGTGTATATTCCTTCATTCCCACATTTGTATGTCTTGACCACTGACGTCCCAGGACTCCATCAATGCCTGATAGTAATTCAACTTGCTAAATCCAGTAGGTTCTAGTTCTTCAGTGATTTTTCCTTTCCAATATCTCTGTCCAGTTCCACTGTCACCTCAGGATTTGGGAGCAACATTATTTTTATCCCAAGCTGTTGGATAGTAACCCAAATACTCTACCTACTTCCAGTTCTCCTCTATGGATGCCTTCTGCCCAAGTTGCCTTCTGCAAGCTATTCTGGCATATAATGTCCTTGTTCAAATACACTTCAGACACCTGAGAAGGACCTAGCCATGCTGTGTTGAAAACCTGAGCTAATAAATGTGTGCTGTTTTAAGTTGCTAAATTTGAGGTGGCTTGTTACACAGAAGCAAAAAACTGACATGGCAGCTTATAGCTCCCAGAGTAAGCAAACCAAGAAACAACAAGGAGGTAGCCGTGATACTTTTTTGTTGAAAAACTATGTAGTCTATTTGTGAGAAGTCGCTAAATCCAACCCATACTCAAGAAAAAAGAAATTAGGCTCCATCTCTTGAAGGGGGGGAATATCAAATAATTTGTGGTATATTTAAAAATACTGTAATAATAGTAATAATTAATATTTTCTTATTTTTACTACTCCTAGATAAAAACTTATTTAACAAAAAAAAGTAGGTAGTATTTTTATACACATTTTATAGAGGAAAAAACTGAAGCACAGAGAAACTAAGAAATTTGCCCAAGGTCATGGCTAATAGCTGGTTGTGCCAGACACCAGTCACCAAATCTTAACTCCAGGGCCTGAGCTCCTAGTCACTATGTTAATTTTAGCAATACAGTTAAAATATGCCTCATAATAAAATAATAATAAAATGTGTTTAAAAATAATAAAATATTGGTCAATGAAAATTAAAATAAAATTGGCTGAATTCGTAATTAGTTCAATGACCATTTTTAGAGATGACCAATTAATGACTAATTCAAAGTCTACCTGAAAGGGAAATTCTAGTGGCTTGTTTAAAATATCATCTACAATTTCCTCCAAATTATTTTATTTAGCCTTGAATCTCAACATCAAAGGCATGCTTACCAAATTAATGAATGGCAAGAAGAATTGCAAGAGTCTTAAAAAGTATGTCATAAGAGAAACAATTGAACAATCAAACAGTCCAGGAATATCTAATTTAAAAGGAAAACATATTTCCTGACCTGAATTTCGAAGAACTGATATGATATTTATCATATCATTTATTTTAGTTCTGCTAAAATAACTAAAATAAATGGATAGAAATTGTAGGCAGGGGCACCTGGGTAGCACAGCTGGTTAAGCATCCAACTCTTGATCTCAGCTCAGGTCTTGCTCTCACGGTCCTGAGTTCAAGCCTTGTGTTGGGCTCCATGCTGGGCATAGAGCCAACTTAAAAGAATAAAAAAATTGTCAACACACTTACTATCAATACAAGAACCCTGACCATTTTAGTTACCTCACAGCAGTCCAGAGCTGTTGTAGGAGGTGGTAACTTCTGAGTCACCAGAGGAATTCCAAAAGCAGCTGAATGGCCACTCACCAGATGCTATAAAGATCCATTTAGCAGGTAAAAAGTTGGGGGAAAAAATGACTTCTAAATCATCTTCCAAGTGTCTTCAGTCCTTTTCTATGTGTCCTTGACCCCTCCCCAAACTTCACTACCATTGTTTGGGCTATTAAACTATGTCCTCCAGCCAAGATGGCTACCGGCATTCCCCATAACTACATTGCACTTCTTGGCTCTGTACTTCCCTCCATCTTCTTCCCTTCACCTAGGCTGACTGCTAACATCTTCTGTGTTTGGCAAAATCAGACCCATCCTTGAAGCCCAAGTAAGAAGCTATCACATCCCCGATGCTTTCCCCAATAATTAATCTAATTATCCTCATCACTTCCTTAGCACTATGTTCACCTCTCTTGTATGGCTTGACATTCTGTCTTGCATGAGACATTTTTTATGACTATCTTAATTCCCTATGAAATTGAAAGCTACTTGAAGGCAAGGACCGTCTACTATTCATTTCCCTACCCCTGTTGAGTTTTAAGTATGACTGCCTATCACTGTCCTAATAACACATGCTTGTTAAGTCAGATTTGATGCAGTTAGTGCATGAAATCAATAGTGATATTGGGAGGATAATTTAAATACATTTTCTGATTAAATGTGCTTCTGTAGTGGAACACTTGTGCCTCTCTTTCATTAATCCCATGAGTTCTTTTCCTTCCTACCTGATTTTTTAAATTGTGGTAAAATACATGGCATTTACCACTGTAACAATTTTAAAGTGTACAGTAGCAGTTAGTACATTCACAGTATTATACAACTATCACTGCTAAGTAGTTCCAGAACTTTTTCATCATCCAAAAAGGAAACCCCATACTCATTAGACAGTTACCTCTCTCTGTCCACTCCCTCCAGCCCCTGGAACCTACTAATCTGCTGTCTTCATCCTTAGTTCTCCAAAGCTATGACACCATGACTTGTACTAAGTGGTTATTCAGTAAATATCTATTGAACTTTATTTGAATAAAAAGGCACGCCCAGAAAATATATATGCTACAAGAGAAACAAGCAGCAGGAGAGATCTATTTTTAAATGTATAAATTATTTTGAGAGGATACTGTCTCTGATTATAACATTCCATAGGATAATGTTAATTTAATGATTTTGTCAAACAAGCACTTTGAAATATAATCTTCTATGTTAATGCTAAAAAACAAAACAAAACAAAAACAACTAATATGCTAGAAAAACATATCAGAAATTAATCGTATGAAAGTTGGAAGAAACTCTTTTAAAGTCTGATTTTGCGGTGAGAACTTCCCAACTCCCTCCAAAACACATAAGAATGATTAAGGTGACAAAAAGACATCCTAGGAGTTGGTCTTTAAGAGATTTTAGGTTTTCCATATATTCATCACTACAACAGTTTATTTTGTAATATTCAAAATATTATCATTTCTTATTTTGCCTTCTTAAAATCATTTTTAAAGGATTTCTTTTTGATGTGTTTGTGTGATTTCTGGGAGTTGGAGGATGCATGGAGGAGGTCCCATACCAGTTGTCACTTCCAAGCAACAACTCAACTGAAAATTCTGGCTTTAGTTCATAATCTCATCTATCAGTGGTTACAAAAGACTGAATATGGCCCATGAAAATGGTCCTTTATCTTAATTTTTCTCTTCTTCGATGGTAACATGCTTACCTTTATTTTTTTATGATATTTTTGTACTCCTGCTGCTGGAGAATCCACAGCTCTATGTCTTAGTTTCTTCACCTAATAAATTAGTCACATAGATCTTCTAACTTCTGAGAGGAACTGTGTGGTTTTTTTTGTTCAGTGCTGAGAGCTCACTGACTAAGGAGGGTTTTCCACAGTATAATAACATGCAAATGACAATTTAAGTTAATTAAATTCAGTGACATTAAATTCACCATAAAATTCCCAATGTGTACAAAATGACTCATTTCCAACAAGCCCTATTTAATATCATGAAACTGTAAGGGTTATGATTTAGTTTGCTATTATTTCAAAGAGTCTTGAGGCCATAATTAAGAGTAATTTTTTTTTCTGTAAAAGAAGACTACTTTGCTTGCTGTCATGATTATTTTTACTTAAGTATTCAGGACATTTCTCAAGTCATGTTTTATTTCTTTATATGTCACTGGGGAAAAAAATGGAAAGAAGGAATTTCTCAAATTACCCGGAGTGGAAACACAGTCAATAGTAGGTACATAAAAGAAAACAGATGAGGGAGAAACATCCTTCCAAAAGCAGCACTGAGTGTTGATTGGAAGATACAACAAAAGTCCTCTAGCTAGAGGGAATGTAAAGGGGTAACAACTTTCTGGAACTAATCTTGACAAGGGTCTTAAACATGTACATTTCCTTTGCATTAGCAATAACCCTTCCAGGAACTGATCCTAGGGAAATACTTTGAAAAGTGAGAAAAATGTATGAGCAAGAATGTTTAGCCAAGTGTTATTCATAATGGATATTTTAAAAGAAAATTAACCTGCAAACAACCTAAACATCCAAAGATAGGAGACTAGTTGACAAATTATAGAGCATGTATTTTATTAAATACCAGACAGTCATTACAAATGATTATGTAGCTCTATATTATCTTCATGAAGAGAAGTTACAACATAATAGCAGTAAAAGCCGTTTACAGAACAGTATGCACAGTATGAATCCATTGTAATTAAATCTATATAAAAATACACACAGGCACACATAGAAAAGAAGTTTTGTAAAAATAAACAATATAATTTTAACAAAGGTTATCTCTAGGTGGTGCATTTATATGGGAGGTTTTTTTTCCTGTTTGGTTATATACACTTTTGAATTTTGCTACAATGATCATGGATGCCTTACATAATTTGAGCGCGGGAAATTTAAGCAATTTTTCTGCTTCTAATGTGAATTACCTAAAAACTACTGCATTGTTCCTAAGTGACTATATAAACAAAAAATAATGAAGGTGGATAGGTGGATGGATGGATGGATGGATGGATGGAGAGTTGATCACAAATAATAGCATAATATGCTATTAAAGCATATTTGCTCTGCTGTTACTCACACAAAACCACCTCGTTTAAGAACGTTTGTACTGGAAAGTTCTCCTGCTGAAAATATTTGAAAATAAAATGGCTTTTTAGTTTTGAATGACTTTATTTTCAAATTCAATATATTTTTATATAAGTTCTATTTTATAAAGGTATGTACAGTGAGCCCAATTCATTTCAAAGCAAATTACATGACTAAATGATTTTGATGCTGTCCTTTTCAAGGCTTAGACTAGAAGATGATTGAGCTAGATAAGTAGCTTTTCTGTGCTTATGTTTATGCCATAATTCTTCTAAGTGTATGTATTAGTCAGCTATTGCTACAATACTGCTGCATAACAAACTACCCTAAAACTTGATTGCTATAAGAACATACATTAAATGCTCATTGATTTGTAAGTGAACATGGCTCAGCTGACTAAAGATGATTTGGCTGGGAGGTTTTGCCTCAAATAGCAGGATGGCTGGACTTGGCTCTAGGCTTTGGACTGGGTTAAGATCTAGTCTATTAGTGCTTGTTTGGGGGTTTGGGATAAAGTAGCAGCAGCTACCTGGGGCATACTCTCCTCATGGCAGATCACTGGACCATGAAAGTCAAGCAAAATTAAAATATAGGATGAAAACTATCTGTTCACTTAATTGGACAATTTCACAGCAAGTCTATCTCCAAGAACAACCAAAATCAGTTGAAATATTCTCCAAAAACAGAAGCTCGTTTACAATAAAAGAGAAGCAAGTCATAGAGAGGTGTGCTTTCCCTCTTTGATCCAGAGGCTTCCTCTAATAGATGAAGGGGGAAATGCAAGCTACACATGCTGAATTTAAGTCTCTTTAGACAAAAATTAAGAGTCAAGAATGTCTCTAGAAAAATGCAATCATCCTTCCCTAAGATCTCTTAACTCGAGCATCGTGGTACCTGCCATTATAATACCCTTAAACACATACCCTCAATTGCTCTCTACCATCCAGCCACCAGAGTTCTCCAATATTCCCATGAAACCCTTTAATTCCCAGTGCTGCGTAGATTATGTGTGTCTTTCAAATAGAAAGAATGACATATTTTCTTGAGACCTATCTGAATATGCTTGATAATACAGATAAGAGGAGGTAGAATAGTCAAAATACAAGTGAGTGACATTGAGACCTGTCCTGTCTCATGAGACATGCATGCAGCATGGAAATGACTTTGGACTAGTTCTGGTAAGCATAACAGAGTTGTAGAGGTTTATAGAAGACAATCTGTATGAATTTGAATTCTTGCCAAGAAAAATTTGTGCTTGAGGTGAGACTACTATCTAACAGTATAATTAAAGCCTCTAGGTGGAAAATTGGGGAAAGTGAATGGAGTCCTGCCAATTTTGCTGAGACCGGTTCTTTTGGACCGGCATGAGCTCCAGAGTGATGACACTGTGAGTCATTGTGAAGAAAATGAATAGTCAAGGTATTTAAGTGGAGGGTGAGGGTTTGTCCCCATCCTACCCCTCTAGACCCCAAATAGGAAAGATATCAGTTCCTGTGCAAACCATCTCACTTCCTTTCTTTAGTTCTTGAATACAGAATGTTAAAAAAAAAAAAAAGCGCAAAATGGATCTTTTTTTTTTTTTTTAAGATTTTATTTATTTATGAGAGACACGCACACAGAGGCAGAAACACAGGCAAAGGGAGAAGCAGGCTCCCCAAAGGGAGCCCGATGCAAGACTCAATCCCACAGTCCCAGGATTACAACCTGAGCCACAGGCAGACACTCAAACTCTGAGGCACCCAGGTGCCCCCAAAATGGACTATCTTGTTCAAATACTTTCTGTCATCTTTGCCTTGCTGCATATCTGCCAAATTAGGACCAGAACTTAGCTGAGTAAGGTAGTTTTGGAATTTTTCCTTTTATTTGTTAGGAAAGGGATACTGTGGGCAAAATTCTATAAATAAACTCGAAGAAATAGATAATTTGTTATAGACCATGCAAAAACTCATATGAGGGGATCCCTGGGTGGTGCAGCGGTTTGGCACCTGCCTTTGGCCCAGGGCGCGATCCTGGAGACCCGGGATCGAATCCCACGTTGGGCTCCCGGTGCATGGAGCCTGCTTCTCCCTCTGCCTGTGACTCTGCCTCTCTCTCTCTCTGTGACTATCATAAATTAAAAACAAAACAAAACAAAACAAAACTCATATGAAGCAAATCATACATTCCGTGTGGTATGTATATGGCAGGGACTTTGCATTTAGCAGCTGTGCTGTTAGTGGGAAGGGCTAGCCAGATTTTAAAACTTTTAAAGGAAAAATAAATAAATAAATAAATAAATAAATAAGTAAGTAAGTAAATAAATAAATAAATAACAATAAAACTTTTGAAGAGTTAATCCTAGGCTGGAGATAAGAGAATTATCTGGTTAATATTAAAGATGACAATAAATAGAGAGATGCAAGAAAAAAATGAATAATGATGGAATGAATACATCATGGGTGCTATCTTGCTGAAATTAAGTAAAAAATATGATTGGATGTTAATGAGGTTTTCATTATTAAATAAAGCTTAAATATGATAAAGGGTGACATACTTCTAAAACCACTACCTGAATAAGACACTATTTCTTATCCATAGGTCTTTCTTGCCTGACCTCTCAGCAGTACTCAGCGCAGCTGATCAGATCTTCCTTCTTAAAATACTATTTTCTCTGATCCAGAATTATCCAACAAATCTCTAGCCTGGAAGCCACCCGTGATAGCTCTTCCCCCTCAACAAGATCTCTTAATGCTGTAGTTTCTTGGGAGAAAATGGGCTTTTTTCCTCTCGACATCTATGTTCCTTCTATACAATAGCATCAAATACCATCTGAATGCCAATGGCTCCCAAAACCTAATTTCCAACCAGATCTATTTTCTGATCTATTTTTCTTGTACAATATCTATTTGACTATTCCACTTGGTTATCTGACAAGTCCAAAATGGATTTTTTTGGTTTTCATTCTTAAATTTCCAACTATCTGAAATATGTGAGTGACATCACCATTCACCCAGAAGTTGAAGGAAGCAAATGTGGACTGTAATTAATGTTTCCATCCCTACTTCCAATGAATTAGTAAACTTCATTTTTCCCACTTCCAGAATGTAGTTTAATCTGTCCCCTTTTCCTCTTCTTCCCAGTTTTAAATCTTATCTATATAACTTTCATCTCTCTCACCCAGAGTGCTACAATAACCTCCAAAGTGCTTTCCTTTTTTCTACTTTTGATTTATTGCCACCCATTCCCACATAATGCAAAATGGTCTTAAAATATAAACAGGTCCACCACTCCTCCACTTGAGAAACTGCAATGGGATTAAGAAGATGAATCCTGAAGTCATCGCATGAACCTGTTCCTCAGGGTAGACCATTCTCCTCTCACAAATTATACTCCCATCACTTCTCCCATTTCAGTAATGGCATCAAACTCTTTCCCACTTCTGGGTTTCTGCTCCTCCGTTCCTGGGGATTCCACCTAGGGCCTTCTCCCCCAGTCTTCTCTTATTAACTCTGGTTCTTCCTTTACTTCCCCAGAGTTTCCTTGAGGAATATCCTCTTCCCCAAACCAGCTTAGGTTCCCCTATTAAACACTAACCTCTTACTTCATGGCATGAGTCACAGTTCGTAACTATGTATCAGCCTGTCTCATATCTTTTTCCTGCATCAGACTGTGAGGTCACTATGTCAGGAATCATATTTGTCATTTTCACTGCTCCATCTCCAGTATCTAGTACAGTGCCTGGACATATGATTAGTTTCAATAAAACTTATACAATATCATGTATTAAATTTTTTAAAAATTAAGCAGGCAGAATTCCTAAACAGTCTCCAGTTTGTTATCCTGTGCATTGTTTATAAAAGGTACACATTATTTCACCCAATAAATATGACTAAATTATTGTTAAATCTGATCAAATTAATGTGATTAAGTAAATATGACTGATTTTACTATTAAATTATGACCAACTTATTATTAAATATGACCATATTAATAAATATGACCAAATTATTTCCTGGGAAGTGTTACCCATTTTTGTTATTACAGTTAATGCTGTTGTGATAGAGCTGCTTACTTAAAAGAAATTCACAGAGGTGGAAGTCACATATGGTTTCTGATATTCTCCCTGACAGGATCATCAATTTTTCTTGGAAAACTTTATAAGACACGACAGTACCCCCAAAATGACTGATCTTGAATAATGTAGTCATACTTTTTAATGTTTATCAAAGAAAACGTACCTACTCTATGTGAGCTCCAGTCCTACAACAAAGTCTCCTCATGTGGGTCATATACTCATTTTATGACTTACAACAGTATTGACATTAGTAAGTCTAATTTCTTGTAAGTCCTAGGAACATTTCCCATTATATTTTACGTGACAAAATTGTAATAACACCAGGATGTCTCTCAGGAAGATATATTTATTCTGAACATGACATCATAAATCTCATCTGGAGTCAAAGTTTTTAATTGACTCAGCCATCAATTAAGAGTAATAAAATGGCTTGTTCTTTTAACTTGCAACTTGCGGCCAGAAACTCATTGGCTTTATTCAAGGATGAATTATGAAAACTTGAATTAGAAACACTAAATATTTTTCAGTAAGATTTCTTTCTAAAGAAAAAAAGAATCTGAAAAAAGATTTTCAAAAATACTGTTCTTCTTTGGGGAAAAAATGAATATATTAACTATCAAATAGGAAGAGACATAGGACAAAAAGTGGGCAAGGAGGTAGTCCGTTCAGAGACCACAGCATACTTAAAGCCAGGGATCAAGGCTCTAGCAAACAGAATTATGATTTTATTCTGGAAAGACATCTGCTTTGGGCCAGTTCTAAATGATGAGTGCTGTGATGGGGTGGGTTTGAATCTGATCTGGCCCAGTTAGCTTCCAGAAAACTGGGACATTTCCGTGTCTGGTGTATTGGGGCTCTTTAAAGATGAACATAACATGGTTCCTGGCTTCCTGTTCCAAACAGGTTCAAGTCCACCATTGGGGCTTGTTTTTCAGAGACAATTACTTCATGAATGTAGCTGGTTCTTTCTTCATTTTCTTCCATTCTTTCAATAAATATATAGGCTTTCCCCTCCAGGGCCCAACATGCTAGACATTCTAGAAGATAGAAAATTCAGACAAGTTTCAAGCCTTGAACAGGATGGATTAGACATGTGCAAACATACTTATACAGTGTAAACAGACTGCTGTGAGATACAGGTGACCGAGCGAAAGACATCTCTGGCTGGCAGTCAGTGAAGATTTCCAGAGGAGGCATTGCAAACAGCTCAACAAAGAAAAACAAGGTAGGATTTAGGCATACAGAGATGAGGCCTGGGGATTGGAGTGAGAAAGGACATCCAGGTCAAAGGAAATGCATTTCACCTTTATTTAAAGTGCTTTTTATTTTCTCCCTGTCTTTCTTGGCTGAGTGGCCTAGGACAGTACAACTGAATTACCTGGCCGTCTTGTTAAAAGGCAGATTCTGATTCGCTGAGTCTGGAGTGAACAGGAATCTGCATTTGTAGTAAGTTCCCAAGTAATGCTGAAGCTGCTGATCTGAGAAGGGTAGTTGTTGGTTTTGTTTTGTTTTGTTTTGTTTTTTAAAGATTTATTTATTTATTTGAGAGAGAGAGAGAGAGAGCACGAGCAAGACGGGCAGGGGGAGAGGGAAAGAGGATCTCAAGCAGACTCCATGCTGAGCATGGAATCCCACGTGTGGCCCAATCTCATGACCCTGGGATCAGGGCTTGCACAGAAACCAAGATTCGGATGCTTAATCTGCTGTGCCACCCAGGCTCCCTAAGAAGTGCCATTTAAGTAGTAGAGTCCTGGGCCATGTATTTCTACAATGAGACTGCAGCAGCAGAAATCATAGGGCCACCAGGGGTTGGGCAGGTCTTTTGGGCCCTAAGAGTGTCTGGGGATAGAGCAGCAGGAGCATCTTTCACTGTGACTGTCTTGGAGGGCTAGGGGATCAGAATATATAGAAGAGAAGGAGCTGTGTGTGTCCCAGAGGAGCTCCCTCCATCTCAGATACGAATGGATTGCATCATTCTCTCCTCTAAACTAGCAGCACAGAAGCTTGGGGAGAAATAGCAGCTCTGTGTGGTTACTGACTTGCTTGTGTCCTGGTGGAATAAAGGACTCTCTGTTAGCACAAAGCCTAGTAGCTTTTCTGGATCTTGGTGGAGACAGTCACTTTAACCCAAAAAGAGTTCATTCAAAAACATTGCTGAAGTAAAGGAGGGAGTCATTAGGGTGGTTCAGTCTAACAAATCCCAAACTTAATACAACCAAGTTTGAGTTAAGGTGGAGGCCCTGCTATAGCAGAGTGTAATCAAAACAATCTTTATATCATATATATATATATATATACATATATATATATAATTACATATATATGTAATTTTTTTCTGAAGACTACTCTTCAAGACTTTTAATTCATGCAATCAAGAGAAAAGGTAAAGAGTCATACTTGGCTATTTGTGATAGAAATTCAGAACTAGTCACTGTTTAAATTTATCTGTGTGATGTCTTAGTAAATCTTCAGTCCTAACTTCATCAATACAAATGCTGAAATCTTTAAACTATAATCTATCCTTCCATCTACTGTGTTTTCTTTGGAAATATGGTAACACAAGGAATGTGGAAACACTAGGCTATCTGGACGGGAGAAGGTAAAACAATTTTAAAGCATTTTCTATGTATGTTAAATCATTTTTGTGAAAACAGGAATGCTATATTGCATCTGGGGAGATAAAATATGATTGCTTGTAGCAGAGGCAGTGCTTCTAAGAAAGAACTCAGACTGGAAATTCAAAGCATATTGGGGGTTCCCCCTTCCATTTGCCTTGCAATTAGCAAGATGGGTGGTCATGAGATGAAAGTAGTATTTATTCAACACTTAATGTGGGTCAGGTACTATGTTATGTACATTACATATGTGTGCCCTTTTAATCTTCCAATTAATACCATACATAGATGATAATATGGGACAAGAAATCTGGTATTTAGAAGTTGTGGACTTTGCCGAGGTTACATAGCAAGAAGGAGATAAAACAGAGGTTCAAACCCAAATCTGTCTAAAATCAAACCTTTGCCCTTTCTACCATAGCATGCTGCTGAACACCAAATTGTTTTATGTGCTCACTGAAGACAGTTTGCTTCCTTATGGCAGTTGTTCTTATCAGATGTTGAGTTACGTCAAAAGTCCATGGGGTTAGTGACTGGTTTAACTTAAAGACTTCTAAGATCCCTCCCAAAGATTTGCATTCTCTCCAACTGCAGTGCCTTTAAATGTGCTGGTTTTCTGGGCTTTTAAAGATTTTATTTATTGAGAGAGAGACACACACACAGATAGCGAGAGACAGTATGAATGGGGAGGAGAGGGAAAAGCAGCCCCCCGTGGAGCAGGGAACCCACCATAGGGCTCCATCTGAGGACCCTGGGATCATGACCTGAGCCAATGGCAGACGCTTAACTGACTGAGCCACCCAGCTACCCTAAACATGCTATTTTTAAATTCTGCTAGAAATTTTCTTTATTTTTTTTTCCTACTAATTACTTTAGATTTCTCCTGCTGATCTCATTTTGGGCATTATATCTTCAAGAAAGTCTTCCTTTCCCTTGTCCACTGTTTTGCTCTTATTGTGCTTTATTTTATTGTGCTCCACAGATACTGTTTTTTTTTTTTTTTTTTTTACAAATTGAAAGTTTGTGGAAATAGCAAGAGAATTAGAATGAAAAGCAGAACCTGAAGATGTGACTGAATTGCTACAATCTCATGATAAAACTTTAATGGATGAGGAGTTGTTTCCTATGAATGAGCAAAGACAGTGGTTTCCTGAGCTGGAACCTACTCTGGTGAAGATGTTCCATGCATGACGCCACCCTCTGGATCAATTAATTGCTACTTTGCACATTTCATCAATCAGACATTGGGCAGCCATCATTGTAATCCCTCCTACAGCTTCCGTGTAGTCAATTATCCCTTCTATGACTGAGCCGTCATAACCTACCTCATATTCTATGGAGTCTGGATAATCGTCATCTCCTTCCTGGCTGACCTTCTGGAGATGGTACAGATAGGCATCAGTGTGGAAGGTGGTCATCTCCTCCATAGAGGAGTCTACGTTAGACTTACCTATTCGCATTTGCTCGTGCAGCGCATATGCATCAATCAAGAATGTACCAGACTGGCCTACCTGGGGACTTTGGCCAGGGAGTCGCTCATGCTGACATACTTGGGACTGTAGATGTAAACCGTAGGTAGTGACTGCCCACTGTCCACCGGTTCCTCCGTCTTCCAATTCCAGTTGTTCTAGAGCCACTGTCTGGATCCAGCTTTTTGGATGCAACTTGGGCTCTGGTTCCTGTTCCTCTCCCTACTATTTCTATTATATACTTTTAATATCCCATACCTTTAATTGTGAAAGTTATCACAGATGCAATTTTACACTTATGCATGTGTTCAAAATAGCAGATTTCTTCTTTTTAGAGATCAACTACTTGTCTCCTGCCCCTGATGACCCTCCTGAATGGTGACAGCCGGTAATTGTCATTTATTGATGGGCTTCTGCTTCTGAGCTAGGCACTGGATGAGGGAAATTGAAGATTTTTAAGACTTGTTCCCTGCACTCAAGGAACTAACAGTTTGATTGGAAACACATGGCTAATAAATATATATTAATTAGTAAATTAGAGACAGAATGTTGTACCATGGCAACTCAGTCAAAAAAAGGTGGACATTTATAAACCAGCTAGAATCCTTAAAGAGTAAAACCACATACCAATACTGATTGTGTACAAAACAGAATAGGGTCCCAAGCATAAGCATCAGAAGCCTATTTCAAATGCTGTGGGTCTTCCAGACCCCAACATATCACATTACTAGAAGTGACAGGTTTCACTCCCAGTTGATAGATACATGCAACAGCCACAGACTTATCCCTAGCCCAGGAGTGATTCTGTGATTGCCAGGGGAACCACTGGGAAAAGCAAAATGATATTGCCAATATTCCGGGGATGATGGCCTAGAAAAATGTCAGTTTCATATGAATCAACCTAAAAGTTAAGTTGAGACTTCTTAAATTTCTTACCTGAAAGCAAATCATCAGAACAAAGAATTTGAAAAGCTGTTAGCCACACTGTGTAGCAGGATTTAAAAAAAAAAAGACTTTATTAGTCTTGAAGACATTGATCGATGATGCTAAACGTGATGCTGTTAAAAAGAGTTTCAATGCACAATTTCCTAGATCAAGCTGTCTTTGTCCATATCAGTTCATACCATTTGTTATTTAGAAAACCCTTCCTTCTACAGCCTCAGGCAACCTAGGGCATCTAAATCTGTGGGTATTTTAGGTTGAGGTTGACACTGGGCATTATAGGTTTCAGGAGAACTCTAGGTGAACTCAGTTTCTTTCTTGCACTACTTAATGCTCAGAAGAAGAGTCTTGCCGTGTGATTTGGTGCCTTTACAACCGTGAATATACTTGTGCCATAAGAGAAAGCTGCTTTCACGTTTCTTTTTTCTATTCTAGAATATAATTATAATTTAAAAGTCTGCAATTTGGCATCTAGATGACCTCTAAGACATTCTTTAGTTTTCTGGTTTCATGATTAGACATTAAGAGGAAAAAAAAAAAAAACAAAACAAAACTAACTATTCTTGCTCTCGTGTGTGGGATATTTCTGTAACCAGATGCAAAAAACTGGTAACAATGCTTTTTGGAGAGGGAAACTCTCTACTGAGACTTTTGGTCTGAGCTTCTCTTTAATATCATGTATCATTTACTACCAATAATAAAAGTTACTTCAAAAACAAATGCACTTGATTTAAAATTTACGTAGACAAAGCATTTTACTCATAAAAGTACAAAGCCCTTCCCTCTAAAAATGTTTATATCTTGTTCTTTTCCTTCTTTATAATTTTATCATTATTTTGATTGTTTAAAAATAATCCTTAGGACCTATGGGAGGCAGAACAAAGATAGAGAAGGTTTGGATGATGTAAATTGCTACATATTCTGCAAATATCTCTAACTACCTGTTATGTGATAGGTCTGGGGCTAGGTACTTCCTCCTTTCCATAACTTCTGGAAGGCTTCTTATGTTAGCTTTTTGTTTTTTTTTTTTCCTTTGAGAGTTCTGCATGCTTAAAATGCTTCCCATAGACAAGTGGTGATTTGTTCTCCATGAATGCAGCAACCAAGGAGCTCGCCTGCTGTGACAGTGATTCAGGGCACGGAGGTAAGTCCTAGGTGTTTCACTGAGGCAAAAACTACATTGATGAGGGTAAGCGTCATTTTGAGTGACTGGCAGGAGAAACTAGTACTGAGGTATCTTAATTCACAAAATTGTTGAATTACCCAAAAACTGATCCCACAGCTTTGTCAACAGAATCCTGCTCACACTAAAAGAGCTTGTTAAATCAAAGAAGCTTCCTACTTAAGACAACTTTTGTAAAGCCATAGAACTTTAATTCTATTTTATATAGATATGTAGGTAAGAGCAATGCCTTATATTTGCTTAAACTCTCAGAGTTTCCAAAGCCCTTAGTATACTTTATTTCTCTGAGTCCTCACAAAAATGCTATGAGAATTGTCTGACAAGTTCACACATGAAGAAAAGGCAGCTTAGAAGTGGAGCCTCTTGCTCATGGAAATCTGGTAGGAAATGGCTGAGGTTTAGACCAGGACCTGGGAGTCCTACCTGTGGGCACTCAGCTAGCCCCACCAACGCCGATCCAATTATAAGCAGAATACATGTGACTTTGTTGGGGAAATTCATCTGATTTTCATAAGACCCCCCACAACAGTGAATATACCCTGGTACCCCATTTCTCCCATTCTTCCCCTCCAAACCACCTTCCTATGTCTGTAGCAGGCCCATCTTCCTAGGCTTGGGTTCCAATTATACCACTGTCTTCTCCCAGCATCTTTGCTAGCAACTGAACGAAGTTCAAACTCCACAAACTGGCAGTCAAGTGCTCCGCCTAGGCCCGCACCCATTGCTCCCAACCCCTTCCCCATTTCAGTATGTGATTTCTTGCTCTTTATACCCTAATTAAGCGACCAGTGTGCCACCATTTGGCACTGCAGCAGGGCACAAGCTAGGGAGATATGTGCCACAAAACTTAAGGGGATGCCAAGGAACTCAGAAACCAAGATAAATATTGTGAGGCAATATTTTAAAAATGCAAGAAGTGCATGATGAAAAATATCAAAATTTAAAATCAAGGCAGGGTGAGTATTATCTTCAGACTCCAAAATGCCTCTGCAGGGAACGGTTAACTGATCCTGCAGGGACTTCCCCCTTGGGTACTTTTATTAATGATGCTTCCTAAAAGTTAGTTCCCATGACCCCTTTCCAAATCAGTAACTTCTATTCTGTAGCCCTCTTCTGCCCGGAAAACCCATTTCCCTTAGAAACTGGTAGGACTCTCATGGCCATCTGAATCCCATTGGATCTTTTCCAGGGCCTTCCTAAATCACAGTGGGCACTCAGCACCTCTTCGCTAAAAAAAAAAAAAAAGCAGAAATCACAATCCTCAAATTAGCTCTTTGTGGGGCTGAGCGGGGAACGCACCCAGATACATTGCTTGGTCCAGTGTTGTTTAAAAAATTGCACTTGTTATCAAGATGTAAAAATCAGATGTTTTCCATGAGGACAAATCGCAGTCTGTCATTTCTTGAGAAATCAGAAAATCTAGCAAGGGTAGGCCCGAATTCTTGATGACAGCACTGGGCCTTCAGAACAGAGCGAGCCTTTAGGACCCTCTCCACTGCTCTGCGTCCTAGCTGGGTCACTAGTTTGCATCAGTCCCATCAGCCCTCTGAGTTTGCGACCCTCGGCTTGAGTGCACTGGGTAAAACCCACGCGCTGGATCCACTCGTTCTCTACCAGAAGAATAAATACTTCTTGTCCTGCCGGATAGTCTTGCGGACAGACTCACAGAAGCGGCTTAGGGTTCCAGCCCACAAACTTCTCACAACCTGCGAAACTTGCGTTGCCTCCGCACAGCGTTCTACTCGCGGCCCTTTGCTCCAGGCCCCTCCCTGGCAGGCCCGTCCCGCGTCCCGCGCGCCGCGGTGGGGAGCCCGGGGCGGGTCCCGGCCCCCGGCCCCCGGCCCCCCGCCCCGGCCCCCGCCCCGGCCCCCGCCCCGGCCCCCCGCCGCGGCTCTCCGCCCGGGACCGGGGCGCTCGGGCTCGCCCAGGGCGGCACTGGGCATGCTCAGAGGCGGCCGCGGGGGCAGGTTCGCTTAGCAGGCGCTCGCACTCGGCGGCGGGCGGGCGCGCGGCTGCAGCTGGAGCTCGGGCGCCCCGGAGTTGGAGTTGCCGGGAGTTTCCCCCCACCCCTCCCTCCCGGCGGGCGGCGGCGGGAGCCGGCGCGGGAGCCGCGAGCGGCAGCGAGCCAGCGCCCGGGCCGGCCGAGCCTTGTCCGGAGCCCGGAGCCCGGAGCCGCGAGCCCCGCGCGGGGCACCCCCGGGGAGGAGCCTCGCCGGCCGGGACTCGTGCGGCGCGCTGGCACGGCCCCGGCACCCGCCGGGCTGCACGGTAGGGCCGGGGCGCGGGGCGCCGGGCGGGCGAGGCAGAGGCCAGGCCGGCGGGGGGCGGGGGGATGCGGCTGCAGCAGCAGCAGCCGCGGCGGTCGGGGCGGTCGGGGCGGTCGGGGCGGTCGGGGCGCCCGGGGCAGAGACCCCGCTGCGGGGCCGGAGGAGTAAGCAGGCGCCCGGAGAGATGCTTCCAAATTGGCGGGCGGCTGCAGAGGGGGCTGCGCGCCCAGGCGCCGCTGCTTTGTGCGCGCGGAGAGGGGCTCGGTCCCGGGTTCTCCCCAAACCTGGAGCCCGGTGCGCGGGGAGGGTTGGGCCCGCCTGGCACGGAGCAGTTGTCCTCCGAGAAAGTTGAGGATGGAGCCCTCCTTCCGCCCCGTCCCCGCGGTAGGATGAGTCTCGAGGGGGCCGCCCCGAGGCCCCAGCGTGGAGGGGCCGAGGGGGTCGCTGCGCCCCTGGGCTGAGTTCCTCCGCCCCTGGATGAAATCCGCGAGTCACCCGAGCTTCGCATCCGTGGCGTCTTCTAGGAAAATCATTCCTGCCAAATCCGAGGTAGGCAGTCCGGGCGGCACGGCTCCCCACGTCCCGGGCGTGCAGCTGGGTCGGCCCCCCCCCCCCCCCCAGCCTCCGACGTGCTCAAGGACGCGCGGGTCTCGGTGAGCGCCTCCAGCGCGGGGCAGCGCGGCGGGGGCGGCGGGGCGGCGGGGGCGGCGGGGGCACAATTTTTCCTCCAGCCTCTCCTCGGGTTTACAGCACCCCCCAACCCCGCCCTGTTCATCTTTGCAGAAGGCAAGACTTGAACGGAAGGGCCGGGAGTAGAGTTCTTGAGTTGACGTTCTGAGCCCTAGGACAGGTTGCCTGGGTTGCATCTGCCTTGTCTCCTGGCCCCAAGACTTCATAACGAATCCTTTTATTATTCTTGCTCGCGGACTGGGTGGGAAAGAATAGTAGGGCCAGTGGGTCCACCGGAATGTCCGCCTCATTCCACAGGCCCCTAACATCCCGTGGCAGGTCACCCCAGGACCCTGAACCGGCATTGTGCAGATTGCCAGGGTGTGGAGGATGCTGCCGCTTTCCCCAGGCTCCACTTTTTTCACTTCTTGTTTTGAGTTTTGGGGTTTCGCCTGCACACGAGTCGGAGCTGCGCTGTCATAACCCGGAGGGGGGGGTGGTTCTAGAGTGGGGGGGAGTGGTGGTGGAGGAGCTTCATCCAGGCAATGAGTGGCTGTTTGCCTCAGAGGCTGCTAGTGGGAATTGGTCCAGAAATGATTATGCAGGCTAGAAATATGTCTCTGTCTCTCTCTCTCTCTTTTGGCTGAACACCTTGGCTGTTGGGTTTGTGTGTTAAGTTCTTAAAGGGGCACCCACACACCGAAGGAATGCCATGCTTTAGGGGCTCACCATTTCTGCCGCATGTTTTTCTTACTGCTTTTTCCTTGGGGTTAATCTGCTTTGGGGCAGACTTCCAGCTGTAGGAATCACATGGTGTGGGCACACACGTTCTAGAATCAGACCTGAGGTCAAGTTTTAGCTTTACAGCTAAGGCTGTCCTAATAGACAAGTAGCCACTCTGAACTTCAGTTTCCTCATCTATCAAATGGGGATACTAGGGGCCTTATCTCCTTTCATTGCAGGATTGTTGTGAGACTTTCACGAGATAATAGAAATGAAAGTTCTAAGAACACTTGAAAGCACCATTCCGGTCTTATTATGACTGTGCTCTTTACTCAATTTTTCTGAATTAACGAATTCTTTTAATTACAACAAGACGCTTAAGTCTTCTCCTTTCTACCCCATCCTCACAAAGAGGCTTAGTTGCCCATGTTTTCGGAAATAGCTATGTATCTGGTTTTTTTCTTTTCATAAAATTCATCTCTCTTGATTTTAAAGGTTGAGGCTCTAGTCCTCCTATTTATCTGAGGGAAGAAGCATGGTGTAGATTAGGAGATCTCCAGGGTTGCCTGCTCAATGTTCAGACTCCCAGGTTCCAGAATTGGCATGTCAGCAAGACCCCTGTGAAGACAACTCAGGTTGAGGAGTCAGTCAGCAGACCCTGGGCTGGAGCTCTGACTTGACCTCTAACAGTGACCTTGAATTAAGAAGTCAACCCCTCATCAGTCTGAGATTAAGAGCCGATGGTCACCAGAGACAAGAACACGTGGGATTTCCTCTCACTCAGTTAATAAGGGTATAATCAGGCTCCTGAGCCTCCCAGGTGCTGCATCTTCTCCGATCCTAGGGCAACAGTTCTCCAGCATGAGCATCAGAGTCAATCAGAAGGCTCCTTAAAACCAAAGGTTCCTGGGCTGCACTGCCAGAGTCTGTGATTCTCTAGGTCTAGGGTGGAGGAAAGGGGGCCCAAGAATTTGTATCTCTAACTAGTTCTAGGAGATGAGAAAGTGAGGTGAAGTATGTTCTGAAATGCAACTATTTTAATACTTCATATTCAGAGATAGGGTGTTTTAGAAATGTACCTAAAACATTTTATATTTCCAAAACCTGTGTCACTTACCATTGTCCAGTTTTAACAATTCCAATTACTCTTCAAATGAATGAATTTTACACACACACCAAAGGTAGGATGTTCCCTTGTTTTCACACTGTAAAACACTCAGTCTCTGGTTTCTAGGTGACCCTTGAGTAGACTGAGATTGGTGACCCTGGTATTGATAAATCCAACAACTACCCCATTCCTTTCTTTGGGGATCTCAGACATTTGTGGAGAGGGAGATACATAAAGTTATGGCAGCTTGAACCTTAAGATTAGAGTGCAGGTTGAATAGCTATAAGGAAGTGTTAGAAAACAAAAACAACTGGCAATGTGGTGCCTTCTCTGAATGGACAGCTTCCCTAGACCTGGGTGAGGGAGGGGAGGGGAAGTTGACTCTGTGACAGATGTTCTGTGGTGATCAGACCTGGCCAAGGCCTTCCCTTCCTCTGTCGAACAGTGTGGTATGGGTAGTGACTGAGCTCCCCTCTCACTGTGAGGGGGAGGAAGGCTGACCTTCTGCGGCGGCCGTGCAGTATTGGTGCCTCTCTGTATCATTTCGCTGATCATCAAGCACCATTTTGGCACAACCCAATCTTAAAGCTCTTCTCCTTGTCCCATGGTCGAGGGTCTGGGCTGAGAGCTCACCCTGAGCAGCTATGGTCTTGAACTTAAGCCAAGCCACAGAGAGGCCTTGGGAGAGAGCCTGCTTGAGTTGGGAGGGCTCCTGAGATGACACCCTAAAGAAAGAATGAGGCTTATGTAGCACCCAAATGGCTAGGTGTGAAAGGAGGTCAGCATTTTCATAAGTTCTTGCGTGGCCTTGCCAAATGGACTCCCGGCTGACCACATGCTTTATCTCAGTTTTCCATTTGTGCTTTGTTTTAGTTTTAAAATGATTAGCACTAGAGAGACCTATCAGTAAGATCAGAAACCTATTCAAAAACTCAAGTGTACCGTTTAGTGTTTTAGTAGATAAAACTGCAAGGCCCAGGCCTGTCTTCCTGATGGCAATCAGCATACAGTGAAGAAACAACCTTCCGGTTGTAATTCTTAAGATTTCACTAGCTAATTTAAACGGTTTCTCCTACTTAACATGAGCAGGGAACGTTTCTATTTTAAACTTCTTTCCCATAACTTGATGTTTATATTTTGGGTGTTACCCCTACTTTTCACTGCTAGGATTTTTTTTTTTTCCAGTGTGGGGGAGGCTTCTTTCCTTTTCACTGCTGTTAGCTTTCTTAGCACGTGACCACTTGGTATCTTCGCTCCCTTGGATAAGTCTGTTGTGAGACAGTCGTCATGATACCTCATTTCTCTTTGGTCCTCGGACTGTCCTGGGTCATAGAGAGTCACAGTCATTCCTGGAACAGTTTTTCACCACTTTCCTCGAGCGTGCTTGAACTAAAACTCAGGTTGTATGGCACTAGCTCAGGTCTAAGGTACATTTTCTTTGCCCATATTTCAACATTTTCCAATTTCAGGAATCTGGTTGGGTCTTCAAAATCATGAACACCCATAATGTATGTGTTTTTCTTTTTCTGTAAACTGGCATGGAAATAGAGTGATTTCCAATTGACAGCATTCTAAAACAAAGCAAATTTGCTTCCTTACCCCAGTAGAAAATATAGTTTCTACTCCATGCTGATAGAATTAAGCAGCAATTGAATTAGCTCAGCGGTTTCCAGAGTATGTCAGAAGAATCCTATTGGGGTCGCTGTTATTAGGTGTGCTCTTGAAAAGGGCAGATCAATTTGGAAGCGCTGCCTTTTATTTTTCCCTCTTAGAGATTCTCAACATGTGCATCATTGTATCAAAGTACTAGACGTACTAGAGTTTACCATCTCAGCCACAAAATCTTGATTGTACTTATTCAATTAAACGTTTCCCAGCATGCAACATTTTTGAGGTTATGTGTGGATCTTCTAATACTCCATTACCAAATTAGTACATCTCAACAATTCTAATATGATATTTAACATCATCTGTGGATGGGCTGGTTTCACCTAGTATATCCCTATAATATAGGAGTATTCATTAAATATGAATACCAATTGATTAATGGAGTCTCTAGGTGATTACTATCTTTTATTTCAGGGTGGAGAGAAACCATTTCAAGCTATGGCAGCTAAGAAAATCTCCATGGAGGGGATAAACTGTGAAAGTGTAAATGATGGGTGGTTGTACTTTTGTAGAGAAGAGAAGGGGCATTTTAGGTTGGTGGCATAATGGAGCCAGGAGTATGAAGGCTTGTACTCATGCCTGCATGTAAATAATTTTCAGAGCACACGAGAAAAGGATCCTGCCTAGTACAGAGTGAGACTGAGTGAATCTGGTGGTGGTGGTCAAAGAACCTGTTGTTCTTTCTTGATTCTGTGAATTCACTAAAGTAGCCATGAGTTCCGGTGACCACAGAAGAGCTACCTGTGGAGAAATGAGGAGAGGCACAACACTTAGGTTTCAGAAACAGGGAAGGGTACATGGGGCAGAGAGGGAATCAAAGTATTTCTAAGCCTTTAGAGGAAAGCGGGTCCAAGTACAGAGAGAAGTAAGTCTAGCTGCAGAGTCTTGGGTATTTGGGAGAAGAGCTTTCCAGGAAGAGAGGATGTAACTGGAATTTCAAAAAATAGCATGAAGAAAGAACTCTTAACACTCAACGGTAAAAAGACAACCCAATTTTAAAATGGGCAGGCTTTACATAGACATTTCTTCAAAGTAGATGTACAAATGGCAATAAGCAAATGAAAAGATGCTCAGCACCACTAGTCATTAGGGAAATGCAAATAAAAACTGTGTAAATACCACCTCATAGCCATCAGAATGGCTGTAATAAAAAAAAGACATACAATAACAACTGTTGGTGAGGGTATGGAGAAATTGGAACCCTCATACATTATATTGGTGGCAGGAAGCTGATGATGGGTAAACAAAGTGTGGTGTATCTGTTCAGCCATAAAAAGGAATGAAGTTTGATTCATGCTACATGGATGAATTTTGAAAACGTGCTATATGAAAGAAGGCAGACACAAGCTGCCACGTGTTGCATGATCCCATTTATGTGAAATTTCTAGAATAGACAAATCCATAGAGACAGAAGGTAAATTAGTGGTTGCCAGGGGCTGGGGAGACGGGGGGAAATGGGGAGTGACCCTCGATGGATACAGATTTCTCTTTGGGGTGATGAAAAATGTTCTGGAATTAGAGAGCAGTGATGATTATACAACTTTGTGAATGCTCTGCAAACTATTGAATTGTACACTCTAAAAGGGTGAATTTTATGGTTTATGGATTCTATCACAATAAAAAAGTAAGAAGGCCACTGGCTGGGGCGAAAGGAAAATAGTAAGAAAAAAAGTGGTGAGAGAGATCTAGGAATAGCTTATTCATTTCAGGCCAGATTTTCTTTTTGGGGGGAAATATCTAGATAATTCCTTTGTCCTTGCTTGTCTTTGGATCTTCTAAGGTTTTCCTGTTACTCTTTGGTCCCAAAGTCCTTCCCCTGAATTAAAAGTGTTTTGTTCTAGTGGCTCCTGAGTCAGTGGGATAGTTTTTGTGGCACATGCTTTGGGATCTTCAGATTAGAGTGTGTTTCGGGACTTTCCTCCAGAGACGAATTCCATATGTAGGCTTCCTTGCTGTGAACCACCAAAGGGTAATAAGCTGTGCTGACTTGGCAGTTTATGTTTAGCTTCTCCCTTAAGATTTGACTGTGGTAGTTGTTTCAGTGTCATCTTCCAATTTATTTGTGGAGCTCTGTCAAAAATCTCTGTATTAAGCAGGATTCACATGCTGCTTGGCATGACCCAAGAGTCATGATACTAAAGCAGTTTTTAATGCCACTGGAGCTGAGGCTACAGTCTACCCCCACCCCCACATTGGGATGTTTCCTCTCTCTTCAGCACTGGGACATAGCCAGGCTTCTCAAACCCATGGGCAGAAACATGTGGGATCTTGTTGAAGTGCTGAATCTCACTCTGTAGGCCTGGGTCAGGGCCCAAGATCCTGCTGTTATAACAAGCTCCTTATGGCCATGGTTGCTGGCCCATGGATCACTCTGAGTAGAAGCCGGCACAGTGTGAAGCAGATGGCTTTGGACTAAGACAGAGCCGAATAGCTCTGAAAGGTAACTCTGCCACTAATTTACTCAGGGAACTTGGGCAAGGTAAGTCACATCTGAGCCATAGCTTTCCTATCTGTGACATCAGAGTAAGACCTAGCTCACAGGAAAGTGCCTAACCTCATGTGCCTGGAGTATTGCATATTTGCCTTCTCCTTCCTTCAAGGGCTGAGAATTCCACTGTTAGGACTCAGGGAAAAATATATGGAAGAAAGGTTTTTGATTTGTGTGGATGGGATTGGGGTGGGGAGCGGATGTAGGGGATGGGGTAAGAATCCCGGGCCTCAGGGTAGCATTAATGTGCTTACTGGTTTTCAAAATACCATAGCTCTGGCAAAGCCGCTGTGCTAGTCTCAGCTGAGTCTGGATAACTCCTAGTCAAGATGTGTTACTTGCCCTCACTGAGTCTGTTTCCTTGGTTCCTAGTGCACGGGGCTGGTTTTTGAGGTAGGTGTGAATAGCACCTGTGAGGGCATTCTGAGCCCTAAGAGGGTGTACCTCTGGAAAGAATGTCCCATCACCCCCCAGTGCTGGTTGAGGTAGTAGCATCCACATAGGGTTACACAAGGTGAGTTGTGCTTTGTTAACTTGTGTTTCTCTCTTTTATCATCATTTGAAGTGAGAGGAAGTAAAATATTGTGTTTACATTTCAGTTGAGTTAACGGATGGATCCCTTTCACTTTCTGCTGGGAAAAAAACAGAGACCAACAGTTCCTAAGGTTTTAACCAAAACCCCAAGTGCACACTAGTTTCCAAGCTTTCACAGCCTGAAATTCATTGCTTTCCCAAGGATGGTAATTTCACCCTGTGAGCCTCATTTCACCCTGTCGTTCAGACTGTTTTGTAGATTGGCATGTGTGGAACTTTCATGCTGGATTTGGAAGAGAAAGAGATTGTGGCTTTGTTACAGTGTTAGGGCTGAGCATTTAAACAGATGTCGCACCACCATCAAATAACAAAAGATAAGATATTCAGGTTGAAGCCTAGCATGCTAGGACCTCACTGCACTTTGTATCCTTCTAGAAGGTGGAATGTCACACGGAAGTGGGAAAGCTCTGATTCCAGAGGCAAGTGAACGTGTGTGCTCTAGTCTCATTGCTTCTCATGACCACTGCGGGTAAGGAAGTACGGTCAGAGAGGTTGTGCATCACCCAGCTCTCTTCTACCCAGAAGGTAGAAATTTGGTGCTTATAAAAAGAGCTCAATGCTCATAAAATGGACATATTTCCAGATTTATCCACATTGCCAACCATACAGTCCCTGGTGTATCTAGTAGCTGATTTTTAAAAATGGGACAGAGAATCCTGAACTCAGACACCTGGTTTTGGAACAGCCCTTGCTCTCTATCCCACTGGGCTGTGAACTCCTCCCAAGGCTGGGATCTTCATTTGTGTATCCCTGAGGCTTAGCATGTCTGACATATAGGAAAGAATAAAAAATAGACTAAACTGTACAGCTGCCTTCTTCTGGGATTCCCTTCCACTGTGTAGTCCATTAGTGTTCCTGTCAGTATATTATTTTTAGTATTTAACATTTCCCTTGAGATGATTATTTGCTCACATTCTATATGGTTCTAAGCACTCCACAAATATGATTCCTTTTGTCTGCATGACCCACCCTCAGAGGCAGGTACTGTTGGATACCAATTCTTACTTTACAGTTGAAGAGTGTGTATCATTTCCAAATGTGAGCTGAAAAGAGCTCCGTGTATGATGGAAAACTTATTACAGAGCCATTCATGATACAGCTGTGCAAATGGAAAGTGTAATAACTCAGTTGGCATTGAAAAGATATTTCATAAATAAAGAGCCTGTGCTACTGGCCACTATAACTCTTGAAAGGAACCCCCCAGAGCTCCTCAAAATCTCCCTAGCTCTCCTTAGGTTCTCCTGCTTTTCAACTGCATCTGCTATGATATGTGATGATGCCCTGCCAGGTTATGGTCTACAGAGTGCTCTCGCTGTATTTTTATCTGAGACTCTTAATTACCCTGCCGGTTTCTCTAGAAGAGAGCAGTGAGGCCCAGGGAATCAGACTCCATCCGAGTCACCAGCTCGCTCACATCGGGGCTAGGAGCAGGCATGGATGAGAAACAGTACATGTGAACTCTTGCTGTTCACACTGGGCCTACGTGCTTACATAAATTAATACTAAGGGACAATTGAATTGGTTTGCCCTGTTTGGCTTTACACAGGAGGAGGCATTTTTTTTTTTTAATTTATTTATGATAGGCACACAGTGAGAGAGAGGCAGAGACACAGGCAGAGGGAGAAGCAGGCTCCATGCACCGGAAGCCCGACGTGGGATTCGATCCCGGGTCTCCAGGATCGCGCCCTGGGCCAAAGGCAGGCGCCAAACCGCTGCGCCACCCAGGGATCCCACAGGAGGAGGCATTTAGATGAGTTTGCTTAACAAAAAAAAATTTTTTTGAGCCTTACCATACACACAGAAACAAGCAAAGATTGCATGGGTACAGTTTAGGGAATTTCCACGCCATGAACACATCCATTTAGTCTTAACACAGATGAAGAGAGAGAGAGCCACTAAGCACGCCAGAGCCTCTCCTTATGCCAGCTGGTTACCTCCTCCTCTGTGGTAGCCACTGTTCTGACTTCTAACACTATGGATCACTTTTTCCTATTTTCAAATTTTATATGAATATGATCATTCTTTTGTATTCTTTCATGTCTGACTTCTGTCTCTCAATATTGTGATATTTAATCCTGTTTCTCCTGTAGCAGAAGCTGGAGTATATTCTGTTGTATCAGTATATCACAATTATTAATCAGAGACATTTGAGTTGTTTCCAGCTTGAGGCTGTTCTATAGCTGCTGTGAATACTCATGTAAGATCTGTCTTTATGGTACAGCTAGGTATGCATTTCTGGTGTGTGCATGTGGGTGTACCTGCTGGGTCCTATGATGTGAGTACACTTAGCTTTAGTAGATACAGCCAACCAGTTTTCCAGTTATGCCACTCCAATTTATAGCCCCATCTGGTGTGAACAAGAATTCCCTTTTCCCACATTCTTACCAGTACTTCTTTGGGTAAGTCATTTGCATTTTAATCATTGAGATGTTTGTGTAGAGGTCTCCTCTAATGGTTTCAATTCATATTTCCCTTATCACATGAAGCTCAGTGTCTTTGCTTGTGTATCCTGGCATTTGGATATCCTCTTTTGTGAAGTGCCAATTCAGAGGTCTTGCCTATTTTTCAATTGTATAGTTTGTTTTACTTTTTAAAACAAAATGAAAGTTCTGTAGAAACATCTATGAAAAGTCCTTGAGATCTACAGTAATGGGGGTCACCTGTCAGTGGTGTCTGATTGTATTCTCAAGCATAATTTCTGGAGAGTTCCCATGGCAGGTGTCACAGCTGGATGAGGTGGGATGAGGATATGAAGAGGCCTAAAGCCCTTAGTGGGGAATTTGCCAAAAAGTTGGGGAGCTTCCGGGTGTGTGACTCATGGCAATTGTAAAGTTGTGAAGTCACCTGAAAGCATGAAAGTACTTAACCTATAAATGAGTTTGCCTTTTATAGCGGTCACTCTGGATGATTGTACACCAACTCTGAAAGGGTTGCTGAAAACATTTTTGGAATTGCTTTGAGTACATTGTTTTGTATATTTTTAGTTTGTTTCAGAAAGGCTCTTTGATCCTGTACTTGATTTTGGGAAATGGCAGAGACCTCCCAGAGTCCAGTCCAGTGAGGAAGGAGGGTGCTTCATGGGTGATTTGAAAGCAAAACCTTATTTTTGAGGCTTACCTATAAGGGAAGAGCTTCCCTTAAGAGGAAAGATTTAGCAGGGAGAAGGCCCGGTACTAAGTCCCTTACCTTCATGATCTCTCCTCTGCCTTACAATTACCCAGGAGCCGCTTACCGCTTTGGAGTGTCCCCACATTAGAGATGGAAAGCCAGAGATTGAGCAGGAGAAACAGAGCGTGATCTAGGAGTCACACGTAGCTCTGTCTTACCCTGGGGGCCTCTAGCTTTGTTTTTCCCCATCCTACCTCCCCTCTGACAAACTGTTAAGGGAATCTCAGGATGTTGCAACCAGAAGAACACGTGCCGATGGGAAAGGTCTGGGTCTCCCCTGCCTGTTATATACACCGCCCCACCCTCAGAACTGCCCCATGGGGCTTTGAGGGCACAGAAGTCAATCAGGCTTCAGGGCACTTGCCCTTCCAAACACAATCCCTGAGGCACTGCTATTCATGGGAGCAACTGCAGGTGTTTCAGTGTCCTGGCAGGACTAGTAGTCTGACCTGTAGGCCTTACTCTGCATGCTCTTCTTCCTGGCTGGCAGGCAGTCCCCAGGAAATTCTCTTAAGACAAGGCATGTTGATGAATGCTGTCACAGCAGGAAACTATATTCTGCATAGAATATAATCTTTTTCTGCTTGGGAACCTACATAAAATCTGACCGATAGAGGCAGAATATTGCTGAGCTCTTTAATAGTCACTCATCCCTCATCTTAAAGTCATTCATTAGTTCTGCCTGAAATAGAGACACATGCCTTTGGGTTTGTATCTTTTATAAATGATCCCCGGAAAGAATACCCTGGGCAGACTGCTTTCTGATAGGTCCTGGGGCATCCAGCTGCCCCTGAGATGTGACAGTCCTAGGAGAGCCGTGAAATACACATGACCATCGCAGAGGCTTACTCTCACCCTTTCTGGCTCATGGACTCCAACAAGCAGAACCTCTTCTACTGAGACAGGGAAATGTTGTCTAAAAGCTGGTGCACCTGGGTGGCGAAGTCGGTTGAGCATCTAACTCTTTGTTTCAGCTCACATCGTGATTGAGCCCCAAGTCAGGCTCTGCACTCAGCATGGAGTCTGCTTGAGATTTCCTCTCTCTCCTCCACTCCCCCTCCCACTCCTCCTCCTCTCTCTCTCTCTCTCTCTCTCTCTCTCTCTCAAATAAGTAAATCTTTTTTAAAAACCTGAGTACATAAAAAGCAGAAGCTACAACCTATTTTTCTGGCCCAAAGCAGTGGCAAAGAAGCCTCTGGACTTCTCTTGCTATGGCCCAGTGGGACGGTTTCTTCAGTTTGGTGGTTTTCTTTATACTTAGTACTTCTGTCCTGCACAGCCTTGGTTTTCAGGGCAAATCCCTGGGTGATGGGTAACCAGATTACCAAATCATTTCCTCTGCAGATGAGAAATTTATTTATATTCACACAATTTTCCCTGGATAAAAATGAGGTGCCTGAGAAAAAAATGTGAGGATATTTTAATGAAAACCTTCCCTGGTGAAAATGTCCATTGTCCTTCCACATTTAATTCCCGTAGAGGATTTCAGGGCAGGTGTGAAGAGCCAGGTGTTACTAAGGAGCAGTTGTCCCCGGTGATGGTGAATCCCTACTGGGGCCACCTTACCTACTTTCTTAGCAGATTACATTATCCTATATACGTGTGTAGTTTGTACATCTCAGATTTGGACTTGGCTGGTGGATGTCTGAACTTATTCACCTCCTGCCAAAAGAAAGAAGCTTATAAATAGTGCTTTGTATTCTGAGCTTTACAGTACACTGAGTAAACACAAGATATACATTGTGATGGGGGTAGGGAGAACCGCCCACATCCTTATTTTCTGAGTGGGTGTGACTAATGACTAGTTCCTGGATGTGTAACTAGGATATAGGTCACGGCTCCACTGTCGTCTCTGGCAGAGCTACAGTAAACACTGTCTCCTTATAGGTCACTGTTATCTTACAGGTATAAGTGTCTAAAGTTCTTTTGCTCTGAGAATTTTTCTACAGAGATTTTTTTTAGAAGCCTCTTGGACTGGGAACAGAGAGCTCAGTGGATAACTGAGGCTTCCTTAATGTATCAATCATAGTGATGGTTAATCATCACACACATGACATGTGCATCAGGCACCGTGCTAGGAATGTTTTGTGGAGGAGTGCCTCTCTTCTTGCTAGATGGGGTGCTGCTCAATTCATGAATCATTTAATAAAGCCAGTTAGATCTTCAAAAAAATGTTTCCTGGATTCTTTCAGCTCTGAGAATGAGGTGCTGTCATTCACCCCATTTTACAGAAACCGGGGCCACAATTTCTTGGTCTGAGGTCCACAGTCCCCCATCATGACCCTGGGTCAGTCTCTTGACCATCACACCATGTTGTTCTGAGGCAGTGAGCAAGTGGAAGGGCTGAGCAGAACCAGGGGCTGCTCCTGAGACATAGGGTATCGAAAGAGGGAAGATCAGATATTTCTTAATAAGAAGTGTTATCGATGTGGGCAGCTCCTGCATTTTAAATACACTTGGTTGAGGTGGGTGTTGGGGAAATTAATTGCAGCAGATTTTCAAGAGGAAATGGATTGTTGAGGAAGGAGAGAGCCTTCCATTACCATTTCAAGGAGGGGAAATGATCCTGTTTGAGTAAGGTGGCTGACCTACATCCTGGAAAGCCTTACACAGAGATGATGGATTTGTCAGGGGTTCTTAGGAGCAGTTTAACCCAGCACAGCTGTTTCAGTAGGTATGTGGATGTTTACCTCCCTGCCCTGCCTTTATTGTAAAGGCAGACGTACACGGGGCCACTCTTCCATATGGAGCCCTGCTTCTTCCCTTGCTTATTACTTCATCTTTGGACTTGAGAGAGGGAGGTACAGCAAAAGATATGATAGTTCCCCTTCCCTTCCTCACATAGATGTCATGTCGTCAGTGCAGTGTTGGGGTGAAGAGACCTTGAGAAATTCCCAGGAAGGACCGCTTATAAAAGTCAAGAGGTCTGGTTTAAATCCTGCAGGAGTCATTTGTCTGCATCTTTCTCAGGACATCTTGTCCATTTTGCTTGGTATTGATCTTATCTCTGTCTTTTCATTCAGCAAAAATGTCTACAAAACCCAAACACAGGTTCTGTTTTTATAAAAATTTTTACAAGAAACTGTATACAAAAATAATTGCATGAAATACTAAATGCCAAGTGTCCTAAGGGTTCTATGGGAGAGGTATGTGTTCAAAGGGATTTGACCCGGTCAAGGAAATCAGGATGGTTTTCCTAAGGAGGTAGTGCTGAGCTGAGACCTAAAGGATGAGTGGGGGTTAAGAAGGCAAGAGATGGCATTATAGACGTGACGGGACGTGTGAAGTCCCTGCTGTGGAAGGGACGCTGGTAGGAATGGTGGACAGCAGAAGGCCGCTGTGGCTGGGAATGGAGAATACGGAGTATGAGATAGTCATTTCCTAAGAGTCACAAGGGTTTCTAAGCATGAGTTTGAAGTGATCCGATTGACAAGATACCACTTTGGTTGCAGGAAAAAGGACAGATGAAAGGACTGTAGGAGTCCAAAGGGAGATGTGTATAGACCAGTTTAGAAGTTTTTTTAAGTAGTTTAGGAAGAAATGGTGATCACCTGACTAGGGAGGTAAAGATGGAGAGAACTGGGTGAATGTTTAGAGAGATAGAAATAGATCTGGCTAGACATGGCCATGGGTTAGAAGTACAGGTGAGAAAAAGGGAGACACCAGGAACTACTCCTTGGTTTCTGCCTTGTACAGTTGGGTGATGGTGGTGTCATTCCATAGACAATGCTATGATACACTGCTTGATAGCAGGATCTTTTTCTAATTTAATTTTGAGTCCTCCGTATTACCTATATGGTATGTACTCAGTTTCTGTTTACTCTATTATTTGAGTAGGAGAGATTTCTTTACAGAACTATGGTGCGTGTGCATTGTGAGAAGCTACAGCTAGTGTACCAATTAATACTTAATAATAAATAAAATAATACTCAATTAATAATTATTATACTTAAAATAATACTTAATTATTAATTAATTAATAATAAATAATAAAATAATACTTAATTAATACTTATTGTATCAAATAAGTACGGTTGGGGCAAGAGAAAAGTTCCACAGCTGGAGTAGAACTCCAAAGGCATTTAGGCATATAGAGATATGCCTTCAATTTTCAGGAACACCTGCCTTCTGGAGGTGGCTGTGAGAGTGATACTTAATACCTTTGTGAGACATGCAGGGTTTTACATTAATTGAAGGATTTCTGTAGATGTGCCCTAGTATTCCTCCACCCACTAGTGGGTGCTGCTGCTTAGAGTGCACCAACCACTGGGATGACCGTTGACTCTTGGTAGATGACTTGGGGGGCTCCTCTTGCACGGGTAAATGTCTGTGTTTCTTTTTTTCACCCAGTCCTGCTGTAAAATGGTGAGTCACTGGATGGATTTTTGGTCGATGCGACTCTGTTGACTGGCCTGCAGACTGAGGGAGCAATGAGTGAAGCGTAGATCTAGTTTCTCTTTTATAGAGATTGTTTTAGATTTCAGGTACTAAGATGCTCAAAGCAAGTCACACCCCAGGATGGAGATGTGCTGAGGGCACGTGATTTCTTCATCTGGATCCTTAGTGTATGTGTGTGTAAGATGGTGGTTCTGACCACCAACCTTCTCGAAGGCTGGAGAGAGGAAATTGTAGAGTGGTGGTTGTCCTTGGAAGCAATGCGCCCACAGTGTTTTCTCCTCAGAGAATAGAATGCTCCCACTATGCTGGTGATCTTGTTTTAAATGATTTGCCTGCAGTTGGTATATTTTCCTCTTCTTTGTCTCTATTGTCTTACAGATTTTGTGTTTCAAGACTCTTTATGTTTCTTATCTCTGTCATTTCTCTGTCACGCCAGACATTCTGGAACACTAGTTTCTTAATTTCTGTCTTTACTCCTGTGTTTATTCTGTATTTTCCACTCTCCGCTCTCTCTTGGATCTCGGTGATACCATCGTCCTTCTCATTCTTTATTCGAAAGAAAGGCGTATCTTAGGCTCTTTCTTAGAGCACAAGAATAACCTGATGGTATTTCTACTCTACTGTTAGTCTCTTGTCCAACGTGTGCTATTGATAAACATGTTGGTCTCTTAAAATAACTAGTGAGGATGGGAAACAATGGTACATGCCAAATTGTCTTAGTTTGCCCTGCGTATTAGGACCTACAAAACTAAGCAAAGAATTGGGAGATCCATATAGGCACTTTCAAAAATATTTTGTACCACTTAGTCATTTTTATTTTATAAGTTGACATTTGCATAAAAATGAAAGTTTACTTTTGTGTTCAAATGGTTAAAGCTCTTTTGTCTTCCTTTTTATTTTGTTTTTGATTCTAAAGCTTTTATCTTCCAGTTGAAACGATTCTTCTCTTTCAAGAAAGGATCTATTTTGTGTATATCACAAAATTCATTAGGTTTTTTTTTTTTTTAAATCAGGAAAAGACCTCAGATATCTAATTAACTCTTTGTCTTCTCCACACCCTCATCTCTCTGTATTCCATTTTATAGACAAGAAAACTGAGGCTGTATCATTCTACCATGAATCAGTAGGAAGCGAGGACTCTTTTATGTGTGTGTGTGGGGGTGTTAACTAAAATATAGCATATTATTAGTTTCAGAGGTAGAACTTAGTGATTATCAGTTGCATGTAATACCCAGTGCTCATTACATCAAGTGCCCTCCCTAATGCCGATCACCAAGTTACCTCATCCCCCCACCTGACTCTCCTCCAGCAACCTCAGTTTGTTTCCTATAGTTAAGGGTCTCTTATGGTTTGTCTCCCTCTCTGTTTTTGTCTTACTTTACTTTTTCTTCCCTTCTCCTATGTTTGTCTGTATTGGTTCTTAAATTCCACATATGAGCGAAATTATATATTTGTCTTTCTATTTCCATTAGCATAATACCCTCTAGTTCCATCCAGGTTATTGTGAATGGCAAGATTTCATTCTTTTTGATGGTTGACATTCCATTATATATATGTACCACATCTTTATCCATCCATCTGTTGATGGATATCTGGACTTTCCATATTTTGGCTATTGTGGACATTGCTGCTATGAACATTGGGGTGCAGGTGCCCTTTCGAATCACTAGGTCTGTATCCTTTGGATAAATACCTAGTGCAATTGCTGGGGCATAGGGTAGTTCTGTTTTTAACTTTTTGAGGAACCTCTACTGTTTTCCAGAGTGGCTGAACCAGTTTGCATTCCCACCAACAGTGTAAGAGGAGGAAACCCGGGACTCTTAATTCCAGTCTTTGGATTCATTGTGATTCTCTAGAACTTTAAAATATTTCTATGATTCTTCATGTTAAAGTCCTCCAGTTTAAGTTCATTGTTTCTTAGAAGTTGTTTCCTTGTGGTAACTCAAATGTTAATTGGTTCAGTACGAAGAGAGACCCAAGCAGTAATTTTGTCTTCTTCTGAAATTGATATAAAAATTTATTGCTCTATAAATAATATTTACTGAATTTGGCAATATTATTTGTATGTATGAAAAAATAATTTTGAAGTGTACCAATATTTTATGTCTGGTTCAGCCAAATTTCCACTTGGAGGAGATTGCATCTGTGTTGAAACATACTGTCCTTTTTCTTTATCATCTTGGTCTTTATGAGGGGTGAATTATTGGATTAGTGACCTTTTTATTTTGAGTTTATGCAAGAAATCAAGATGTGTCTGATTATCATATAGGGTGTCATGAAATTTTCATAACAGTTCATTTAAATCCAGCTTAATTAAAAATAAAGGACAAGTTTTATAGCAACAGGATTTTGTTCCTTCTTTTGAAGAGCGATGGGAGTCCATGAATCCGATGAATCAGACAAGCTATAGCAATTTCAGAAAACATGGGGATTACTGCTGTAAAGGCCCAGAAGGAGCTAATAAAAACCCAACAGCTCTGTCAGTCTTTATTGTGGGCTGGTGTTTAGGTGGATATTGAGGCTCTCTGTAACTGATCTGTGATCTAGCTATATGCCTTTAAAAGCTGTCTGTTTAAAGTCAGTTCTCCCATTCCCCTGCCCAACCCAGTGACCTTTTTTTCCTCCTGTGCTGCCCTCAGAGCTGCCCCACAGGATGAAGAGTGTCTTGTCCTTAACTCAAGGTCTTAGGGTCACAATTAATTGGCAGATACTGGCCTCAAAAAGGGTAAGAGATTGGTTCTTAGGAACCGCAGGGCTATGGTAAGAGTAAAGGTGCTGAGAGGAGGGTTGGGAAGAGGTGGCCAGGCTCTCCTGGTGAGTTGATGGGCACCTTGGCTTCCTTTGCCCATTCAGCTGCCCGATGTCCTCTCTTTTCTCCTTCCCGTAGGTCAGGGTGTTGTGTTGGGTGCTGTGGTCAGGCGCAGAAGACCAGACTTTGGGGACTGGGGCTTCTTGATCTTCGCTTCACTGTGGAGGCTCCATCCTTCTTTCCCAGCTTCATCTCTCCATTGTCATTTGACACTGTTCTGAAGGACATGGAGCACCCTGATAGCATCATTCATTTTCACTCTTTGGCTATAAAATACCCTTCTCTTCCTAGTCTATCTTGTATCCTTGCAATCATTCTTCAGGCCCAGTCAAAGGTTACCACCTCTTTGAAGGCTTTTGTGATCTTAGAACTTGCACCCTGAGGCAGAAGTGACCTGTGCTGCTCCTGTGCCATATATAACTTATGCCCAGGTATGATTATTTCCTTGCATGAGGAATAGGACAGTGACTTACACATTCTGTATCTTCATTGCCTGGTATATGATAGGTGCCCAAAAGAGGAAGGAGGGAGGGAGGGATGGATGGATGGGGCACATTCAAGGAGAACTTCTGAGAAGTGAGGGAGAGAGAGACAGGAAGGGAAGGCGGGAGGGAATGCAGCATTTTTATTTGGGTTGTATGGGAGAGGGTTTAGGTATGGACAAGAGAGTTTTTTCTGCTTCCTGCTCACTGAAATGGTATCTAGGAGGGGATGGAAGTGTCAGTTATTGAGAATGAGCTATGCTACTTTTATCAGAGTAGAAACCAAGTATTTGGCAAAAGATAACATCATAGTCATTTGGCTTTCCTTCTTAAAAGCTCTGGGACCTTTCTTGATGGATCTAGTTTCTTATATGTAAAATGGGTTGATAACCCTAGAAGGTAGGATCTATTATTAACATGAGGGTCAATGGAAACCTTCAAAGTAGTCAACGCCCTGCCTTGTATGTGGTGAAGGCTCAGTAGGGTACATGATGGCAACTGCTGTTAGCTGTTGGCCTCAGTGGGTGATGGGATCAAGAGGTGCCTGTTTGAAATGTTGAGGCAACATTCTCCTTCTCCCTGAAAGGAAAACTTTTAGATTCATAGATAAACACAAATGGGTGACCAGGTCTTAGAATTCACTAGAAGTGGGATTACACATTTACCTTCCTCTTTCTTGTTATTTCATACTTCTCTTTAGAAAGGAAAGCACTTCCCCATTTCTTAGGGAAAGTTTTATTCCTCCCAGCATTTGGTTCTAAAGGAAGTTTTTCACATAAGGCATTACATGGGAGTCTTTCTGGTTGTTTAGAAGAGTATATGTGTTTATCTCTATATTTATTTGCAAAAGGTGTTATTCTGTTCCTTTCCACAGTCCTGGAGAGCAGGTGGCATGCATTGCTGTTTCTATTTTCACATGGAAGCAAGTTGGGTTGGTCTGGGACCACTCCATTTTGGCTTATGAATGCCATTGTTTGTATGTGTGCATTTCTCTCCCCACAGTTAGAGAGCCATTTAGAAATCAGTGATAGGAGTTCCTAACAATATTTGTTTATTTGCTTACAAAATCATCCATACATTCATTTCTTGCTCTGTGGATTATTGCTTTGCCGACCTGGGTCTTCAGTGCTGGATTTAGCAATTTTTTTTGTTGTTGTTTTTATTTCTGTTTTGTTATTGTTCCAAGAGACTGCTGTAGTTGTTGGTAATGATGACCATTTGTGTGTGCCTTTGAACCCCTTCTCAGAGTATTTTATTGCCTGTCTGCTGATGTTTGGGTGTATGGCCACTTTTATTTGTTGCCTGAACATAGGTCAGTCCTGCCTTAGTGTATTTCTGAGCGAATTAAGAAAATGGATTCAAAAGAGTTATGAATGCAAATCAGGTGGTATGGATCCACTGTCCTTTCTAATTCCAAAATCCAGAAGGCTCTTCGAAAGCTCTGGTAACCTATCTGGTGGAAAGATCTGACTTGAACCACTGAGCCTATGTATTCATTTATCTCATTTAGCATGGTTACTTGTAAATTTACCTGCAGAAGTATTATGTGTTTGCCTATGGAGTGCTGGCCTATGCTCCGCTGAGAACATAAGGTACATTTTACCTTTCTAAAATGTCAAAAATTGGGCACCTGGGAGGCTCAGTGGTTGGTTGAGCTTCTGTCTTTGGCTCACGTCATGGTCCTGGGGTCCTGGGATTGAGTCCCACAACAGGCCCCCTACAGGGAGCCTGCTTCTCCCTCAGCCTTTGTTTCTGCCTCTCTCTCTCTCTCTCTCTCTCTCTCTCTCCCTCTCCCTGTGTGTGTGTGTGTGTGTGTCTCATGCATAAATAAATTAATTAATCTTAAAAAAAATGTCAAAAATTTTGAATTCCAAAATACATCTGGCCTTAGGGCCTTTGGATAAGAGATGTGGACCTGTAGTGGGTGTTTTTTTTTTTTTTTTTAGGGCCTCTAAGCCTTTTTTCAGTTGACAACCTTCCCTTGAGATTCTCTCCTTTGCACTATTTTTTTTTTGTGTGGTATGCAAATGAGCCTCTCCTGTGCTGTCACTCAAGGGATATCTACTGCTGTAGGCTGAGCTTTGGATGAGGTATAGGGGAGGATAAAGCATTGCCATCCCCCGGTCCTGGAGAAGGTCAGAGCCTCATGATAATGTGGAAAGTACTATAATAGCAGTCTGTGGAGTCCTGGGTGTTGTAAGATAATCACATCCAGGAACTCCACCAAAATTACAAAGGTAAAGAATTGTGGAAGAGAATGTGATCTGGTGGTAATTGTATACTTGTTGTGGTCTTTGAAAGGTAAAACCAGAGATGGTGCTGCAGAGGAGCCAGTGTTTGAAGAGCCTTATCTACCAACCCAAACAGTTGAGAGTTTATCCTTTGGCAATAAGGAGTCTTTAAACCTGGGAATGAATGATCAGGTTTGCATTTTCTAAGGAGCCCTCTGCCTTCATCTTAAGAGACCTCAAAAAAAAAATCACTGCAGTATTTTGGACAATAGGACATTTTACTAGTATCCCTAATGATGTTTTAGTTTATATCATGTTTTAAGGTTTGCAAAAGAGTTTCTCCTGCCTTAATTTATTTGTATCATGTTTTAAGGTTTGCAAAAGAGTTCCTCCTGCCTTAATTTATTTTGCAGTAGCCCAAGGGATGAATAGGTAATAACTAAGGAAGCAGAGTCAGACAACTGATTTGTTCAAGGTCATGTCTAGCAACTAGCGGCACCAGCTCTCCTAATTCTACATCCATTGTTGGTTGAACATGCTATTAAAACATTTTAGTATATTGTTCAGTTACAAGCATACCTAAAGATAATTTGCTACCCGCACATCTCTTATGTTTGTACCCACCAGGCTGTCAGCTCCTTGAGGACTTCCAGTATTAAATTCGATATGCCTTTAGCACAAAGATAGGCTCACAGTAGGCACCAAGAATTCACTAGACTGTTTCTCCTCCACAGCAGAACAGACTTAGGAAGAAGGAACATTTACAGAGGGTCTCAACCTTTTTCTTACTACACATGTCATCATGTGTGCTTATTAGGCAGTTGTGTTTAAGACACTGTTCGAGATACAGTAGGGAATACAAAATGTAAAAACAATTACATTGAAATAAACTCAGTCATTAATTCAGCCTATTCTATCTTATCTGGATCCTACACACCAAATTCCTTGGCTTTTGCAACAATTGTTTTTTTTTAATGAATGTTGGATGTTCAAATCAAAAGGCTTCTTGCAGAGACTGATTAAAACTCTTAGGATTACACATTGGCTTTGAAATAGTGTATGCAGTAATTAGATATAACATGGCACCTTTCCAAATGGGTATTTTTTTGGAAACAAAGAAGCGAAATCATTAAACAGACATATTTCATTACAAAGAATGAAAGTTTTAGCTTGACTAGGTGCTGGGTAATATCCCTTCACAAGTGATAATTGCCCTGTGAATTATGCTTAAAATATATAGTCAACCGTAAGTCTCCGTGCCAGTCCTACTGAATTAGCAGTGAAATTAACGATGTAATCTTTTTCTTGCACACCTGGCATATATTGCTATTTATGCCAGCAATATTTCCCAGGCAGTCCAGGAGCTAGAGAAAAGTTTTAAATTATCTTCAGTCTTAGAATCCATGCCAATTTAAAAAGCATGTATTGAGTTGACTCAGTTCTGATTTTCCTTTATCAACTTTGTATCAGAAAAGCTTTTGGGGCTCCAGAAGAAACTCTAGAGATCATTCAGACCTAGAAACTAGATTGGGGTTGGAGGAAACAGGAAACTCCTTCCCATAGGTCCAAGTCCCTTCTTCAACTTACTGTCACTTGGAACAAATGTCAGAGCTTCTGGTTCCTTATCCTGAAGAGTGAGGCTTACGATAATGCTTCTCAAAGATTCTAAGACTTACATTTTTGTTTATTTTATGTTTTAATATATCTGAAAACAAGATGTGTTTTACTGTGCATGAGAGGTTATGGTTTAATTTGTACTGTTTTTCTAATATAGTGGTGCATAAAATAATGTTGCATCTTAAAATCAGTGATTGCTTAGATTTGATGAAATATGGAAATAGGCCTTACCAACCTTCTGGGTTGTTATTAGGATCAAATCTGATAATATGGTTGCTAGAATATTAACAACTGTGCTAACAAACCAGCAAGCAAAAGCACCTTTGGGCGACCCTTGACAATCTTTCTCCTTTTGGTATGAAACTATATTTCTAATGTATCTTTAAATTGGGAAGAGGTGGAAATGGAAACTGCAAATTTAGATGAATTAAGATATCAAATACCTTTCTTGAATATTTGAAGTGACAAAAGAATTTCAATGGAGTCTTCCATTTTACTTCCTGATTATTTTTTCTTTTAGCAATACCTCACTCACGTTGGTCTTGTCTCCCCTCACCCCCGCTCCCATTATGTAATAAGAACTCCGGTTTTGGAGAGGAGAGGGGTGGAGGGTCAGAAGATCATTAATTTCATTTTGGACAAAATTGAATTGGAGATGAGTTCGAGGCATCCAAGTGAAGATGGTGAGTAGGCAGTTGAATTTATGAGTCAGAGATGAAAATGTGGCATTTTTGGTATAGAGATGGTAAATGAAGGTTCAATCTTGGATAAGATCACCTAGGAAACAAATGGAGAAAGAGGGATTGGAACTGGAGGTTGATAAGCCACCTTCAGCCAGCAAACTTGCTTTATTTGGCCTGTGTAGTGTTTTTAAAATATTTGAGCAAGTTGCTGCCACATGTTTATGGTTTTTTTGGCTGCTTAAAATATATTTTCCCTTTTGATAGCAGCACCCTAATATCCTTTAAAGAAACTTCATATCTTCCAATCTCAGACCTTGTGCTTTTAGATCAGATTCCACCCCTGATTCCCAGTGAAGTGTGTGACCCAAGGCTGGCCAGTCATTCCCAGAGTAGCCTGGCCACATGGTTGGTCAAAAATGGCTTCTAATCCAAGTTGGCCCCATCAGAGGAAAGTCTGAAACTGAGGTGGGGAGGGGAGACTCCAAGAAGAGAATTTTTCTTGCTTTCTGCTTAAACCTGGCTGGATGTGGTCCAGAAGCCTGGAGGTCTAACAACGGCTTTGCTACCATAAGGTAGAGCTTACTTGTGAGAATAGGAACAACAAAGAAGTGGAATCAAACAACAAAGAAGGCAGAAAAACTGATCCAGTGTCAGCTACACCATTAGGCTTTTCACTTAGGAGAGTTAATAAATTCTCCTTGTGGTATAAACAGGCTTTCTTTTATTTGTACCAGAAAGAAATCTTAATTGATGCGGTTGCCAAGATTTAAAGATGGGGGGTTTTCATGTAGAACTTAGGACTGGTAGGAACATCTGCTCTCCATTTTATTATAGTCTGTACCTCTCCCTGTTGTCATCTTACCCTCATGCCTGGTATCTGTTGCCAGTTACCCTGCTTGTTCTGCAGTGTTTCTAAGTAGAGTTGAGAAGGAAGTGAAATTCAACTTTGCTGCACTTCACTGTATTAACTTGCTTGTCCTCATGAATAATTGGACTTTTGATCACTAATGTCGAGTGAAACGAAAGGGGGCCTGTATTTAAGCTTTGGGGAGCCTGAACAGTAAACAACGGGTAAAGGAGGGCGAGCTGGTGACAAGAAGTGAGTGACAGCAATAGGAAGGGAAGCATTGGTTGTAAAGGCCAAGGTAAGGAGTATTTCAGGGAGAGAGTAATGAACATTGCCAAGCACTGTCAAGATGTCAACTGAAAAAAAAAAATTCTCATTTGAATTTGGCAACAGCGATCATTATTGACCTAGACTGGAGCTTTTTCAGAGAGAGATGGAGCCAAGCCAGGTTGGAATGGGTTGAAAAAAAAATGAATGAGAGATGATAAATGGAGATTCTCAAGGAGGACAGTTTTTATTTTTCCTGTGAAGGAAAGGTGGAAATAAGACACTAGTGTAGAGACACAGGAGGTTGAGATGGAGTGCTTTAAAGATAGGATGTGAGATGTTGAAGTGTCGATGGGGAGGGATCTGGTTGAAAGGGAGAAGTTGACTGAATAAACAGGAGAGAACAGACAGAGTAAATGAGTATGTGAGCCTGAGGAGGTAGGATGGGATGTGATCTAAAGCCTAAGTGGTGTGGATGACCTTGCACAAGAGGAGGGAATGGGATGCAAACAGGAGGGAAGAAGCTGAAGGCTGGCAGAGATGAAGGTTGGTCTGGTAGCAGGAATTTGCTGAGAAACAGGTTCCATTTCTCTGTTAGGAGGCAAGGCCATCTGCAAAGGGGATGATGGGTGTGGGTATTAGAAGGAGTCACGGTTTAAAAATGAAATAATAGCTGAGGAGCGGGAGAGAGTGAGTTTGCAGGAGAAATGTGTCAGGATCACCCAGCATTGTGGAGGGCCTGTTTGCAGTTGGTGTTCATGTAGAATGGCACCATCTGGCTATGTGTCCTTTCTCTTGTGCCCAGGTAGTGGGGGGCACAGACACAGCTACGGTGGGCATCCTCTGAGGTCGGGGTTTGGCAGACAGGTGAGCAAGGTAAGCTTAGAACATATGGCAAGGGTGTTTTGGAAGTGTGCTATGGGAATGATGGCCTTAGAAAGGCAGCTAAGAAGGGATATGAAATGAAACTTCTGAGGAGGCCCTAATGGTTAATTTCCAGTGAAGGGGATTTTAATAAGGAAACTGAAGCTGAGGGTATTTTAGTCGCAAGGTGGGATGTTTGACTGGGCCATGGGTTCATGTGTCATGGAGGAAAGAGTCATTGGAGGTGAGGCAGTAGAGAGAACAGAGACCAGGGTGTCCGTGGATTTGGATATTCAGGTCACCCATACTGGCTGCAGGATTCAGGGAGGAGAGAGACTTTTGCCGGGGTTCAGATGAGGTCGGGGCTTGACTGTTTCTTAATAGTTTTCTATCTCCTCTAAACCTCCTCACCTTTGGTTTCAATGGACATTCAGCTGGGAGAGTATATTTAAATGACGTGGGGCCCACCCCTCTTTTGGTAGTATATCCTGGGAATATTTTCTCAGGAAAAATATGTCTTTTGTCACTTTGTGTTCCTATGGAAAACAAACCATTTAAAGCTCTTGTGGTGATAACGTTTTTAGTTGCCAGAATGATTTGGTGCTCCTTTGCCTTACATGGTCACGTTGCTTCTGAAGGTGACTGAACAGGCAATCCAAACCTTCAGGAGAAGGCCACATTCCACTGAGTCCCCTGTGGCTCCCACTGTGATGAGATTTGAAGGCAGGGTAAGTAGGGAGCAATGTTTGAGACATCTGTTGTCGTTGGTAATGTGTGTCGTGCTTTGGCAGTAACTAAGGCAAGCCCACCAGTCTGTAGTTTATAAGCAGTAATCTGAGAGCCCAGAAAATACTTTTCTGAATGGTAAGGCATCAGAGCCAGCATTCCTTATACTTGAGAGGGAAAAAGAGTTTGAAAGGCTCCCCTAGAGAAAAACAGCGCTTAGGTTTCATAATGAGATGTTAAATCAGATAATCTCAAAACATCCGAAGGTTGTGATAAAAATCCTCATCAAGTAATCAAGATGCACAAGCCTATAATCTCTTTAAAGAGAGAGAGAGAGGGATCCCTGGGTGGCGCAGTGGTTTGGCGCCTGCCTTTGGCCCAGGGCGCGATCCTGGAGACCCGGGATCGAATCCCACATCAGGCTCCCGGTGCATGGAGCCTGCTTCTCCCTCCGCCTGTGTCTCTGCCTCTCTCTCTCTCTCTGTGACTATCATAAATAAATAAAAAAAAAAAAAAAAAATTTAAAAAAAAAAAAAAAAAAAATTTAAAAAAAAAAAAAAAAAAAAAAAAAAAAAAAAAAATAAAGAGAGAGAGAGAGAGAGAGAGAGAGAGAGAGAATTCAAGCATGCAGGCTTTCAGATATAGCATCTCTTCATTACGGATTCTGAAAAGATTAGGTAAAGGACAGTGCACCAGGCCAGTGTCCATGTGTTCAGGCTGAGAATGGTGAGGAAAGATAGTGGAAGAAGGCTCTCAGTGCTCAGAATACCAGCCACACAGTGAGATGTTTTGCAGCCTGAAGGGCTCTGCTGCCAGCCCGATGTGCACTGTGGGTCAGCCTCAGTGCTCTTTCCCAAGGACTTGTTTGTTCACTCATACTCTGTCCCATCCCATTGCCTGTCTTCCCCTCTCTCCATGTCTCAGCCATTTTTCTCTGCCCAGTGAGGCCAAAACCAAGTCCAGCATGATGCTAGACCTTTCCTATTTCTGACTCCTTTGTGTTTATTGTTTGTGTAATTTGGTAAATTAGCTCTGTGATGGGTTTGTAGATTGTTAAGGTTGTAAGAAACCTTGGATTTTTTTTTTTTTTTTGCCTCAAGTTATTCCCAAGGCAACAATGACTTTATCCGACACAAGTTCCCTTTAGACCATGGAGCATTCAAGAGTCAGGATTTGGGTTCTCTTCTCTGGGCCTTTAAGGATTGAGTCATTTTTCTCCCATGAAGGGAACACAGAGTTGCTGATGAGCATTACATGTCCTTGACATCTGCTGTTTTATACTATTGTACCCAAGCAATAGTTTTGGTCCTTCCTTGATCATTTTTTCTTGCTCTCAAATTAACTAAACCACCTGCTTTGTTCTTGGCATTTTTTTTTTTTTTTTTTTTACTGAAAGCATTAGTTCATTCTACAGATGAGTCTTCTTGTAGCTCATAGATTTGTCCTCTGCTTTTATGTACATTTTTAGAAAGTATTGTAAAGCTTGTAAAGTGGGAGATGAGGTGTAGGTCCACCAAGCATTTCTTCTCGGGCTTGATGGAGCAGAAGGGGGAATGGGTTAAATTGCAGCCAAGGAACCCTAGCCTCCTTAAGATTCTTTAGGAGGTCTCCGTTGAATTTTCAGACTGCTAAGAACAGTGCCTGGCATGTCGTAGGCCAGTAGTGGTAGCTATTCTTATGGGGCCTAGGCAGCTGGTCAGAAAGATCCCACCCTGAAGTTTATAAATTAAGGCCTTCTCTCCTGCATGAATTGAACCTCAATGTTTTCATGATACAGTAGGCCAGGCAAAAATAAGGTGGGGCCCTTAGGCTCAGGGTGTTACAGCTGGCAGGAAACAGTTCGGCATCCAGAACATGACAGAGAGGGAAGCCAAGGCTTAGAGACATTTGGTGACTGTCCCTAGGCCACACTGTTTATATTGGCAGATAGGGACCAGCTCTCTGGGCTCTAGAACTGGGATTTTCCTACCACTCCAAGGTGTGTGACTCTGAAAAGTGACTCTTGAGAGAGGAGTGTGGAAAGACAGGAGGAAAGGGAGAGTGTCCAGAGGGTGTCTAATGCTGGGCAGTAATGTCAAAGAAGAGCATAAGATAAAGAGGGTTGACCCCCTTATGTTTTATCACATCACTCCTTCACTGAGGGTTGGCTTCTACGTGTGTCCTTTTGAAATGAAATTCTGGGTCAGTACTTTGAGGAACCAGGAGAGTTTGGGGTGCTAGGGATAATTATAGCCTCCCCTGATATTAAAGGTCACTGCTTTGAGAATGCATCTGGCAAAGAGTGAGGGGGCAGAGCCAGGGCTCAGAGAGGCCCCTGGGCCTTGTGGGAAGTCTGCGGTTCGGGTGCACCATTGCACTGAGCCCGGGGGAGGTATGTAGCTGCATGCCAGTGGGAAGCCGCCCGCAGTGGCAGAAGTGTGAGAGGTATCAGGAATTTCTGGGAGTTCCGTTTGTGTACACTGCAGGAAGGACGGGAACATAAGGGTGTCATACAGCACCCAATGACAGAACAGAAAGGCATGCATACAAAGATTGAGCTAACGGTGGGTTTTTGGGTTTTTGGGTTTTTGGGTTTTCTGAGTTTGTGGAGATGGGCACAGTGTATAATTGTGCTGTATTGCAAGGAAGTCCTCTAGTGCCTCTCTTGGAGAGAGGGCCTGTTGGTGACCCACAACCAAAAGCATTTGGTCAGAGGGAAAATTCTGAAATGGATGATTGAGCCAACAGAGGAAGTACGGAATTGGAGCAATTGGAGCCAGTAGACAGCAAGCTGAGGATCAAAGCCAGGAGCTTTAGCTTCCCAGTTGGAGATCTCAGCCACTGTGCTGGCTGCCCCTTGCTCAGCTGCCCACTGTGATCTCAGCCCTGGGAGAAACAATGGGAAGTCCTCCTGTTCTCTGGGGTCCCTCGGGGATTCCATAGAGCCTAGTGAGTCATTGGGGTGCATGATGGCCCAGGGCCACCCTTAGCCAAATGACCATGATATCTAGGTTCTCCCGGAATTCTGATCTTTGAATACATTTGCATCCTTTTCCTACACCTTTTTACCTTGGTAGCTAAAAACCTGGGGAGATTTTCTAGTTAAACCTGGCTCAACCCAAAACCTCCTAGTGATCCCACTTGTTCCAGTGCCTTTCTTCCTCGTGTCTCTCTCTTCCTCTGAGTCCTTAAAGAGCTGTCTGTGTCACTCATGTGCATTCCAAACACAGCATTTCTCTCCACCCCAGCTTTCTTGACCCATCATCCCATCCCATCAGGTGGGCATTAAGACTTGAAGAGTCACAGTTTGACACACCAGATGTTTCACTAGCTTTACTGGTTCTCTCCCTACTTGGTATTCTTTCTCACCTAAATATCAAAGTTCTACCCATACTGGGGCAGCGATAGGACAGGGACCCCTCACTTTATGTCCTCACAACTAGCCAAATAAATGATGATTATTTTCCAAGAATTCTAGTGAGTAAATTACATGTACTTCAGCTTGGGTACAAATATGTAAAATCAGAGATACTACTTCATACTTAATGTCTAATTGACCACACCATTGAATATGCCATTACTGGAGTATTTGTATTCCTAATAAATGTTTCACTGCTTACTCAGTAGTGTACACTATACATCTGGACAGCACTCACTTTCAATTTCTTTTATCTCCTTAATCTGCCAAACTCTTTTCTTCATTGTAAGATTTACACTTTTGCTTTTACCTCTCATACCAGTTCTCATGTTTTTAGAGCCAGAAGCATGAGTAAAACCCATTCTATTGCTCCTTTCTTACTCCTTGTACCCTAGAATGGATTGATTTGTTTGTTTGTTTAAGGTTTGTGTCTTCCTAGGTTTATTTTATTATTTCAGCAGTCTTTATCATGTCCTGTTAGTAAGCTCACCACTCAGGAATCCCCCTGATAGTACATACACACTAACATTTTCTTGTAAGTGAAAGATTGTCTGATGTGCAAGTAGTAATACTAGTGTTGCTTTCTCTAGAATGGTGTGAATTTTTCCCTTCGTTCTTATTGGCATGGATTGCCTGAATGTCTTTTTTCTCAAAGGAGCCATGAGAGATTTGGTATCATTGGAAACTCGATTCCCAATCCAGATTTTGGAAGGATCAGGAAGTCACTCCCTCCAATTCTGAGAATTGCCCAGGACCTCAGAAACAGTGAGATTCTTGAGGGTTCTAGGAGTTAGAACTCTGCTGCCACTCATGATTGGCACAAACTGAAGGATAATCTAATTCCATCTTTGTTTTCTTTTTTTTTTTTTCCTAGAGAAAAAGTTAATTTCTGTTCTGGGGAAAATCAAGATTTCACAGAGATTATTCAGTGATGAGTCTGAAAATTGTAAGTTTGTGAAGTCTTTGTTTTTTGGTAGAAAAAGGAGGAAGAGTAGAACAAAAGTCTGTTAGGTTACAGGAACAATAGTAGGTAGCATTTGTAGAGCATGTATGGGATAGGTTCCAGGCTAAACATTTTCCATTTTTCATCTCAAATATTATAACAGCCCTAAGATACTCCCACTCTCATCTTTATTTTGTAGGTGAGAAACCTCCTGATGCACAGAGAGGCTAAACAGTTTGTTCAAGGTCACACAGCTAATAAATGGCAGATCGGTGATTTTTAACCTTGACAAAGTAGTCCAAAACTAACACTCTTCGCTATAAGGTTACACTTGTCCTACATTGAGTCATTTTGGCTTTCACTTTGAGCATAGCCTCCCACAATATATATAAAGTACAGGAGAAGTGGCAGTTTCAGTTTTTTCTCTTGTTGTTTATTCAATAGCAAGGTTAAAAAAGGCAGTATGCAGTCTAAGTCAAGTTTAATTAGACTCATGTGGAAACATAATTATACATGCCAGATTTCCAACATTTTTTTTCATGTTCAATTTTTAATAATCACTGGCACACATATCCTTCCGCTTATTTGTAAGTGAAATAACTGAAGCTAGCATAGGGTTCTAAGCTGTCATCTACTTGAAGAATCTTTACCTGGTTGGACCGTTTTCTCTAGAAAAGAAGAAGATCCTTTTTTGTTTGTTTGTTTTTGGGACACATCTTTGGAGAAAATGGCGTTAACAGGTATAGCATCTTGGCATTAAACCAAACTGGTAGAAGGGCACAGATCAGGATGGTGGGCAGAGCATCTGGACAGAGCCCCTTCATTGGGTCCCAGACAGACATCCCTGTTTCCCCACCCTCCTGAAGTTGAGGTTTTAGAACAAACTTAAGAGATCTCCTTGAACTGGGTTTTCTACTAGTGATTTTTTAAAAATACCAGTCCTCTTTTATTTTGTGCAGAAAAAAAATAATGAAGAATCTCTCTCTCTCTCCCCCATATATAAAAAGGATATTCTTCTATTGCTTTCAAATTTAATTTAAAAATTCTTCAGTGATCATGTTCAAAATTTCCTTCGTTATTATAATATTCTTTTTTACCCAAGCCACAGAAAGGCTCATGGAAATAAAACAAATAAAATACTGTTCTTTAAAAATAGCTATCTAGACAGCTTGATATTCTAAATGATTTTTAAAATAAAGTTTATTAGGTTTCCTCCTACATTTAAAATAACTACAGATAATTAGGAAAATTCAGAGAGTGGAAACAAAGAAAAGCAAACTCCCATAGTTCCTATACTCATGAGAAAAAACAAACCTTACTGTTTTCATATATTTCCTTTTTCTGTGAAGAGTTCTTATACCTTTTTCTCTGTCGAGTATTTGTTTGTAGTTCTTGGTTATGATCATATAGAAAATACAATTTTGGTTTCTGCTTGTTGGAAAGATGTCTTGTTCAGAGACAACTGACTCAGGACTTCTTTGCTGACTCTGCCCTGTCCCATCAGCTTTGCAGATCTTGGGTGTGCTTCCTGAATGTGTACCTAGTGCTTCATGCTACTGGGTACAGGGAGGCAGAGTGCCCAGGTCCTGCCTATGGGCATCCCATGGAATTGCTAGAGAAAAAAAACATTTGCGTGGTGACTTTAGTTTTGTTTTTTGGGGTATGGAAAATTTAAAACGTACACAGAAATAGAAAGAATATTATAATGGACCTCATATGCCTTTCTCCTAGCATCAGTAGTGATCAGTGTGTGGTCTTGGTTCACGTAGACCCCAGCCTCCAATCCTGGACTCTGGATTATTTTGAAGCAAACCCCTGACATTCTATTATTTCATAGTAAGTATTTCTGTATACATCTCTGAAAGTAAAGTCTTTTGTTCTTTTTTTTTTTTTTTTTTTTTTTAAAGATTTTTATGTGAGTTAGAGCGAGAGAGAAAAAGAGAGCACAAGCTGGGGGAAGGGTCAGAGGGAGAAAGAGGAGCAGACTCCCTGCTGAGCAGGGAACCCAATGCAGGACTCATCCCAGGAACATGAACTGACTGAGCCACCCGGGCTCCCCTCTTTTTTTTCTTTTAATAGTATAGTATCATCATACTTTAAGAACTCTGATATAATTGAATATTAATATCTAGTCAGTGTTAAAATTTATCTGTCTTCATTGTTATTTTTCTTTTCAATTTGTTTGTATCAGGATTCAAATAAGGGCCATACATTATAGTTGATTGACATGCCTCTTTAGTCCCTTTTAATCCATAGGCTTACCTTCCACTCTTTCCTCGCAATTTATTTTTTGCCAAACCAGACCATTTATTTTGGCAAGTTTACCATAGTCTGTATTTTGCTGATTATATCCCACAGAGTTAATGTTAAATATTTCTCAGTTTAACATAGTCCTCTAGACACCGTATTTCTTGTGAACTGGTAGATATATCTAGAGGCTGTATCAAATTCTGTTTCCATATTTTGTCAAGAATATTGTAATGAGTGTGTTGTATACTCCCATCAGGAGGCACGTAAATTAACATCAGAGTTGTGTGTGTGTGTGTGTGTGTGTGTGTGTGTGTGTGTGTGAGAGAGAGAGAGAGAGAGAGAGAGAGAAGTTTTGATATGTCAGTCAACTGCAATTGTTTCTGCCTAAATCCTTGAGTTCATTAAGGGTTTCAAAGTCTTGTTTCATTTCAATCATTTCTTCATTTATCACCTAGGATACTTCTATAAAGAGAAACTCCTGCTAGTCAGCTCTTTGGTTTTCCCGAGGTACATTTGGCTCCATTGACCAGCAGAAGGAGTAATATTTTCCAGAAGTACCCATTGATAGAGACAGAGATTGGGGTCGGAGAGGAAGGAGAAGTGATTCCTTAAGAATTCATGAACTAAAAGATACCAATGTTTCAATCCATTGCATTTATTCTTCCTGATACTAAAATTGTCTCATCTTTGGCCAGTGGGCCTTTGTATTGGCTTCTGAATTTTTTTTTTATATGTTTCAGCTTTGATAGCTTCCCAACTTTATCTATGTCAAGATATTTTAGGCTAGCAGTTCTCAAATTGTGACCTGAGGCTACTGAGGGTTCCTGAGACCCTATTAAGGGGTCCTTGAGGCCAAAACAGTTTTCATAATAGAACTAAGATACTATTTACCTCTTTCAATCTCATTTTCTCACAATCGTATGGTAGAATTTCTGGAGACCACATGTTCCTACATGGCAATATGTGTGTGTTATTTTGTGTTTTCTAGAATTTTCTAAGATAAGCTCTTTGGAGTCCAATAATTTCTTTTTTCATTTATTTGAGAGAGAGCACATGAGCAGGAGGAGGAGCAGGGAAAGGGAGAGGGACTCCTCACAACAGACTCCTGAGCACAGAGCCCAACTCTGGGGCGCTCTCCTAAGACCCTGAAATCGCAACATGAGCCGAAATCAAGAGTCAGCTGCCCAACTGACTAGAGTCCACCGCCCCCTGGAATCTTCAACAATTTTAAGAATATAAAGGGGTCCTAAGACCAGAACACTTGAGAACTGCTATTCTAGGATTATGTTTTACATTTCTTACCACATACATGGAATAACTGGTGACCCTATAAATTAGCTTCCCTTTTATTTTCAGCTTTATTTTTAAGTTGCCTGCTTCACGTCTCACAACTAATAAATATCAAAACCAGAATTGAATCTAGGTGCTTGTGCAGTATTTCCCCCTGATAAAATAGACTTACTCCTGTCAAAAATTTGTGATTAATTAAAGCGTAGAAGCTGCAATCACTGCCTGCTATGCTAGACATGTACATTTTAGGGGCCACCAAGTAAAATTAGCAGTTCTTTTCCCCAAATGGAATGGCCCTTTGAAAGGGAGCAACAGACTTAGAGGCAGTATGAGTGGTTGCTATAGCTCCATGGTATAAGAAAAACAATGCACTGAATATGTTGTTTTTCTGGTCACAGTAGGAAATTCAAGACGCAGCAGTAACTCATTAGAGTGTTAACTTTGGAAGATTTCAGCCATCCGGAGAAAAGCCTGCATGGCATGTGGAATTCAGTAGCTCATGTATTTCTTACTTATTTCTGAACCCAAGACCCCAATGGCTGCTTGATCAGGTAGCCTAGAAATGCTTTTTTTTTTTTTTTTTCCATCTTGTAGTTAGTTGAACCAAATTCTGCAAGAAAGCATCCTGCAGTTTTCAAGGCTGAATAACAGTGCCTTAAGCCTGGGATTCTCATTTTCCCCTCACTGAATAGTATACAAGTGTCTAAAAGATGGCTACTTAAAACCACTGGGTTTCACGGTTCTCCATCCTCGGGGGAATCTCTATTTTGTTTCACCCTGTTGGGCTGAACTTGGTAATTAGTCTTTTGTTTACCATTGCCAATAACTGCAGCTTCTCCCTGGTAATGAACAACATTAACTCATTTCCCAGGCATAGGGAAGAATTTCCATCATTAGAAAAGGATCTGTGCTTTTAGACCTGGAAAAGCTTTCAGCTGGCCTTGGCTTTCTGTCGTTAGCAGCTTTGCATAATGGACTTGAGTATTTACACATGTAAGAGGTGCCTGACAGCCTCAGGTGCCATTTGGAAAAGTGTCATCATATAGGAAGCTTGGATCAGAGCCCGCATCACCATTCAGGTGCTTCATAATTACTTTGCGGCTCAGAGTGGGAATGAGGCAAAGAATAGGTGAAGGGTTTCAGTGCTCTTAGAAAAATATAGATTGCTTTTTTGGAGTAGATGTTAAATACTAAGTAAGTTTTGTGTTTTTGAGAAAATTCGTTTTTTACTGGAGCATTGTTTGTTTTTCTCAACCTTAAAAGTATCATAGTGAAATGTCTGCTTTACGTGACCTGTTGCATTTAGATTTAGGTATCTGGACAGTCAGATGCCTGGGCTTTTCTAGCAAGTCATCTTATTGACTTGGCTGAAGATAGTTTTAGAATACATGGAAGTCAGTATGAGGGGGAAAGGTTGTCTTGCATGGGGATGGCACTACAATCGGTCATGTCAGAATTTTATTCTTTTGTATTTGTCACTGACCAAATTGCAAAAGGAATCCTTTTTTTCTCTTTGTGCATGTTAAGTTCATTAGACAGACTGATCTTCATGTGGAAAGAATGCAGTGTATAATGATGCGGGCCTTGAACTTATGGCTGGGGAATGTCAGGAACTTGGGGTTCTGGTGTCACTGAGGAAAATGACCCCGCCTCTGTGTGCCTTGGTTTCCTGTTTCGAAAGTTCTGCTGTTCATAAGTGCCATGAAGTACTAGAAGGAAAGGTGCTTTGTGTGTGGGGTTTTCCATAAAGTGCAGACCTAACTAAAAGTCTGGGTTAAAGGTAAGTGAATGCTTGATAAAAACACGTTTTACCTCTATGTGAACTATTTATTAGTTTATGTCTCATTTATTCACTTAGGTATGAAGTAGCCCCAGGCAATTTGAATTGTGATTTAAAATTTAGGTTTTGTCCTTTTAATTCCCTTCTTTCTCTTAAGGGGCAAAGAATATAAAGGCTTGGGAAGTAGAAATTGGAATTGATTTTAATTGCCTGAACAGGTTTAATAGAGGAAAAGTTTTATTGAAGTGAAAATGAAGGCTGGATTATTTTTTTTTTCTTCTTCCGTATCTAATAATAGGCAACTTTGGAGTAGTCCATAAATCTCTTAGAAGTCTAAGGGAGGGTATCCATCACAAAGTGAGCCGTGACTTAACAACTCTTTGTGACAATTGCCTTGGATAAAAATCTCTATGGTGAGAACTCACAATTCCAGGAATACATTTGGAGGTGGAATCAATTATACAGATGATTCCCAAAGGATGTGAGGCTATTTCAGAATATCTTAGAAACTGTGAAGACCTCCCGGCTTTGCCAAATCTCAGGGAGCCATTGCTGGGAGCGGTTGTGTTTTGTACCTTTCAGGTATTTTAGGATTAATTCACAGCTGAAATTAGGCTGATGTGCAGATTAGGAATAGTCTGTCAGAATAGCATTTCTCTTTGGAGAGTGCCACTCCTTCTGGAAAAAATAAATAACAGCATTGCAGTGATTCGCAGCTGAAACAGTAGCACTCACTGTTGCTGAATTTAGGACTAGGTCATGTACAGATTTCTGGTATTTTACTTTGGTTCTAAATGCAAGGGTTTTCTTTTGCGTGCGATGTCATTTTGCTCAGAGAGCCTACATATGGGTGCTTTGGAGCCCAGTAACAAACCAGTGGGTGTAGAAAACATGCACTGCTTAGCTCAGGGTTAGAGCCAAGTAGGAGTAAATTCTCAAAGAGCGAGGTGACACTGTAGCCGTGCCCCGCCTCAGTTGGTAGAAGTGGACTTGTTGGGTTTCTGCTTCACTTAGGGAGGAGAGCTTTTCTCTGCATTTGATTACGCTACATGATACAGTGGAACCTGACATTGGGAACTTAGGCCTGGGAAAGAAATGTGTTTTGATGATTTATGATACAGTTTTGTGTAATTTGTATGATTTGAGAGGCAAGTAGGAAAATGGAAAAGCAAAGAACCCACATGATCTGCAAATGAGATTACGAGAAAAACATTTCTAGGAAATCAAATAAGGTCCAAAGATGTATGTTTAAGTTTTAGAACTTCAAGTATTAAAACCTAGGGATCAAGAATTCTCTACTTACTAAACAACTTTGAAATTTTATTTTTTCTGCCTGCCTTAACTTGATATGTTGTAAAATTTTATAGTTGTGTGAAATTATTCTCAAGTCAAAACAAGTTAACTAGAAATCATCTTAGCTGTCATCCAGCCCATCCTTTGTCCTACTTTGTATGTCATCCCAGTCCTACTGCTGAGTCCAGTAACTTGCCATGAAAGTTCTTAGTCTCAGAATTTTCTATGTCCAGCACTGGCTTCAATGCATAGTACATGCTGGCTGGCTTGTGGGCTGATGGGGGTAGTACTTATTAAAAATAAACAGACCAAAAAACATTGAAGCGAACCTTTTGGCCAGGGTACATTTGGAGAAAGTCTTCATGCAAAGGGTGAAAAGTGTAGTGGAAAGTGTTAGAACAGCTCTTCTTTTGCTGATTTAAAAACTTTTCCATTCTTCTATGAGTTGTTAAATCCTAATGTTTACTATTCTAAAAACTTCTGATGTAAAATGTTCTGTATATATAAAAACTTTTGATGTGTTAAATATCTTTTGTTATACATTCTCCAGGCTGGGAATATCTTTTACCATTACTTTAAGAGTATTATTTAATGACTCTGAGAGTCAACAGAAGAATGAATGAGTAGGATCATTATTGCCATTTAGAGACTGTTCTCCGTATGGCAAAAGTTAAATAAAACATGGATTTTAAAATTCCATCAAGCAGTAGCTTAGCAAATTAATAACATTTCAGTGATTTCTTTTGGCTTTCCATTTACTTGTATCAGTGTCCTTCAACAGAATTTTAAAGAGTTCTTTATATTAATTACATATCATGTGTATTAATATATGTAATATGTAGTCATATACTATATAATTATAGTATAAAAAAGTGGCTTGTGAGATCTCTTTGAGATACTCTGTTTCAAAAGCATAATATATGTTATTTCATTTTTGTTACTGAGGGATAATTAACATCTCACATATTAATTTCAGGTGTACAACATAATGCTTTGATATTTTTTGTATATTACAAAATGATCACCACAGTAAGTCTAGTTGACATTCATCACCATATGTAGTTATGAAATTTTTTTTCTTATGATGAGAACTTTTAAGATATACCTTTTTGGCAACTTTCAAATAATACAGTATTATTAACTATAGTCACCATGTTATACATGACATCTCTGTGACTTATTTTTGTAACTGGAAGTTGTACCCTTTGACCCTGTTCACTCATTTTACTCACCCTCCCCCATCCCCAGTCCCAGCAAGCATCAGTTTGCTCTCTGTATCTATGAGCTTGGTGTTTTTTGTTTGCTTGTTTTTTAGATTGCACATGTAAGTGAGATCATATGGTATTTGTCTTTCTCATTCTACTTGTTTTTCATAGCCTAATACCCTTAGGGTCCATTCATGTTGTCACAAATGGCAAGATTTCTTTCTTTTTATGGTGTACTAATAGACCATTATATACATATACCACATTTTCTTTATTTCTTTATGCATTTAACCATTGAAGGACACTTAGGTTGTTTCCATATTTTGGGCTATTGCAAATAATTTTGGCTATTGTAAATGGGGGGCGGAGGTTTACAGATATATTTTTGAATTAGTGTTTTCATTTTCTTCAGATAAATAACCAGGAGTGGAATTGCTGGATCATATGGTAGTTCTCTTTTTAATTTTTTGAGCAACTCTAATATTGTTTTCCATAACAATCAGTGATTTCTTAACAACCTAAAGTAATTTATCAGAAAGTTGAGAACTTTAACTTGAACATTTTTTTTTTCTTTTTAAGTGAATTGTGGCTATTTCCCATGGGTAGAGCTGGGTCTAGGATCTGATCATTTTGTTCACGTGGTGCTCAGGCAAATTTGTTTCTGAAACAGAAGGAATTTCCCATCCCCCTATCTGGCTTCATGCCTTGGGTGCTAGTGGTGGCTCCATGTGCAAGACTCTGGAGTGCAGAGGGAGCCAAGCCTGCATATGTGCTTCTTGTTTGGTGAATGGCTGCTAAGGGTGAGTCCAATCCTGAAGATTCCTTTCTTTATTTGGGAAATTAAGATGGCATGACTATTACTTGAGTTTCTAGAAACCCTGCTCTATGACATAAAAAATGGTTTGCCATGAGACTTCTTTTTGAGATGTCCTCACTATTTAAAAGGTGTGTGAATATTCTGAAGCACTGGAGGGATAATTTACTTTATAGCTAAAATCTTCATATTTAGAGGAAAGAATCCAAATATCTTTTATTTCATCCATTTCCTCCATAGACGTCTACTGAGCACTTCTAATATAGCAGGCAGTGTTTGGGATGCTGGACAACATACCCTCATAGAGCTTCCAGTGGAGGAGACAGGCACATGAATAAGCTAAACATGTCAGATGGTGATACGAGCTGTGAAGGAAATCAAAACTGGGATAGGAGTTAAGAAGAGTACTAAGGGATGAGGGACTCATGTGAAGACCGAGGGTCTTGTGCTACTTATAGTGACTTGTTGGGCCAGGCATGAATAGCCTATTTCACAGGCTATTCACAGGCATGAAATAGCACAGTTCTTCACGCATTATGGCCGATAGTGCTGTCACAATCACTGCTGGCATTGTCACTGTCACAGCCAAAGTGCATTTACCCACACCTGTTAGCAAGGGTGTGTATGGAATGAGTCGGACAGCTGAGTGTCCTTAGGTGAACACATGTGGAGGACTTATTAATGACACATGAAAACAGAAGATGACTGTATTCATTCAGCAGATGTTTACGGAATGATTGTATATACAAAGCATTGTGGAGGACAACAAGGTAAATCACATACACCTTTCCAGAAGAGCACATAATCTAGTGTTTTTGTGTGTGGTAGGTCATTTGCATGTCGGTGATTGAACATTTGAAGTGAACGATGCAAGGTCCACAATGTGCTGGTTTGTCACTTTGCCGAGATGTGGTTTTTAGTCCAGTCTTCTGGGAGGCAGGTGTGCTGTACTAACCTAGGAGTGCGGTCAGCCAAGTACACAGTGTCTACATTCCAGCAGAGTGTGGTTTCTATGCAGCGATTAATATGGAAAATGCCTTTGAAGTGAAATATGTTTTTTTTTGTGAAGGATTGCAAGAAGGGAGCCAGTTTCAGGTGCTGGTGATGGAAGTGCCGAGTATGACATGATGCTTGTCAGCCAGAAAATGGAATTGGTGAGCATCTCAAGGAAATACTCAGCATTTTCCAGCCTTTATATGAGAATTTGTATACCATACTAGCATTTGTCAGCTTGGATGTGAACCCAGTTAGGAGCGCACTGTTTGAGTGAATCCTGATAAGGGCCCTCCCTCATGGACATGTGGACACAGGAGAACTTATCTCCTTTATCTGGAGGTGACTGTCTTGGAGGAAGCTAAGCAAAGCTTATTTAGGGGCTGCTTCTTTAGGCCTTAATACCAGGTTTTTCCCTTTCCTTCAGAAATGAAGAGTCAGTCATCTTTGTGGGAATGTCCCAGGCATTTATTATATGATGGGATCAAAAGTTTACTGTGTAAAAATAGTTTACTGCTATATAGAAACCATACATATATATATATATATAATGCTATATAGAAACATTTAGTACTACATAGAAATATACTACATATGGTATATATATCATACATTTATGTATGATACTGTATATTATCATGATAATATATGTAATATGATACATATGATAATATATACTATATATGATAATATTATAGTATATGTATAAATACTATATTATAGTATATACTTGATACATACTTAATATGTGTATATAATATACCATACCATATATATATAAATGTCATATATATATATGTCAAGGGCAAGCTTAGAAAAGGAAGGAAAAGCTGCAGAATACAGTGGCAGAGGCTGTTGGCTACCCACCAAGATCCATGATTTCTTCTTCCTGCGTCCACAGCAAGAATACACCTTCCAGCCTCCCTTGTGCTTGGATGCAGCCAATGACTAAGTTCTAGCTGACAGCATGACCGTGATGAAAATGGCAGAGCCTGTCAGCCTCAATCCCTGTCTCAGTGTGAAGAAGACAGACACCTCAGCCTTTCCCCACCGTGGGAGTGAGGCACCAAGTCCTGAGGTGTTTGAGCCATTATATGTTTTGGGGTCTATTTGAGCAGTGAGTAGGTTTCCCTAACTAACACCAGCGCTACGTGTGGGGAATGGGAGAGGCAAAGACTATAGTGTCAGCACCTTAGTCTTCCCTGGGGATACTGGGCCCAGTTGTTCCCGCCTAAATGGCTGAGTCCACACTCTTGGGTCATGATGGCTATTTTGCTTGTAGATTCCTGCTGTGTGTTTATTACTGCGCCCACATTACGGCTTATAGATATCTGTGCCCCTTGGCTGTATCCCCAAGAGCTGAGGGCAGAGTTCAGGGAGTGCTAGCTGACCCCTGATTTTTCTTCCTTTCTTCTCAGATATGTTAGCACCTGCCTTGTGCGAGGGGCTACCAGGAATACCTAGAAATGAAGGAAACATGAATTGTAACCTCAACGAGCTAACCACTCTACTTGGCTAGATTGTTTCAAATGGGACTGTCAGCTGGAAGTAACAAAAATCCCAAGTCAAATTGCTTTAAAGATAAGCATTTTTTTCAAGAGCTGAGACGTGCATCGGCTTTTGGTGCTGTTTCTCTGTGATTTTTAATCCAGTAGGATTTACCCCTGAAGTTTATTTTAGGTAATCAGCACAGAAGTCCAGTATGCAGTTCTGCCTAGTATCGCCTTCCCTTTCCTTGTGTCTATAATTCTAATGTGGAACATTTAGCAGGTGGGGCCGATTGTCCAGAGCAAGTTGATCCGGTACCTTTTCCCCCTGGAATTCCGTTGAGCCGGGCCCACAGTGGGAGAGTCATCAAAGTAGTTACTTTACTGAGTATTGTGAATGGTAGGTAGTGAGATGCAGGGAATTAGTGTGTAACCCCAGAAAATCCTGTTTAACTATATTTTAGTTTTTAGCAGATTGCGTGCCTCACTTGATTTGGCCTATCACTGTGTTTCAAGTTGGAATTTGAAGATCAGCTGTGTTCTTCTTTAGCTCATTATCAATCTCCCTCTTCAGTTTGGTCTGTTATTTCCTTTGTCCTTGTTACTGCTGGCCTGTTCTTGTTACCATCTTCTGAAATCATATGCTCCTTGAAGGTAGGCACCACACTTCAGTTATCTTTGTATTCTTTTCCCAAGTCCGTTACCTGAGAGCATAGTGCAGTGCTTTATATATTATGTATGTCTCAATAAATGTTTGACGAATTGATTACTTAAATTTCTTATGCTAGAAGAGCTACTAAAGCCAGTTGCATGTTTGGTGAAAAGCTGTTTCATGGCTAACATCACTTCCTGCTGCCATCGTGTTGCTGTCAATTCTTGTCATGTTCTAGCTTATTTAATTCTGTGACACTGGCCCGGCCTTAGCCAGTAACAGGAATCCCCCAGCATGAGGTTGAAGAAGGGAAGGTTTTGGCATAGTGAATGGTTGCTGTGTGACTTATAGTAGGGTGTGTCTTGACCTCAAGTACCAAAAAGTACTTGTAGGGCTTATGTCTGGTGGATGATACTGAGCCACAGTCCTATGATTTCTTGGCAACAGAGTCATCTCATGTGATATGTACTGTATTGCTCAATTTAAGAAAAGAACAACAGGTTACTCTTTTTCTGCCTTGTAGCTAGGTTTGTATCTTAGGTCTTATTTGATGCACTGAGGGTTCTGGCAAAATCTTTGAAAAGAGACTCATATACATCTATAATTAGGCTTATTTCTCCTAATAAAATTACAGCTGAAATCCTTCCCTTGAGGATTTGTTATATTCCATCATAAAAGCACATGGTAATATTGGTAACAGAGCAGAAGAGTGACTTAACACAATTTAGGACACTGAAGGCTTTGAAAGAAGATATTTTATAGGAAGAGTGCTCCACTCTTTTTTGTGATTATGGGCATATCATTTCCTTTGAGCAACAGTGGGATTATATCAGTGTTTTCCTCCATTTTTAGAGTTAACAACTAGTCTTTCCTTCCCTGACATCTGAGAGGTGTTGAAAGAAGCTGGCCAGAACTTTTCTCTGATCTTGCCCTTCTCACTTCTTTTGTCAGTTTATGAATCTTTTGCCAAAAGTCATTGCAATAGAAGATCATCTTCACATCTTTGATTGGCCTTTACACATAAGAATCTATGATATGAATGTTTCAGTGCTGACTTGTTACTTTACTTGGACTGCCTTTCTGAAGACAGGGGAACTGCTATTTCTTTAACAGGACTTAGAAAACTGGAAAAACTCAACTGTAGAGATTTCCTTCTTATACATTAACTTTAAAACACTTTTAAGTATTTATGTTGGAAATATGGAGCTGATTATCTTCTCCCAAAATAGTCTGTGATGATTAACAGTGAAGGAGTTAAATTTTTCTGCATTTCAATTCACTGGACTAAATTATATTATAGATATTATAGTGGCCTAAAAATATTGGCCCAGTTTTATCTGCTTATAGGATATAGTTTTAGAGAATATCCTCACCAAGTATCAGTATTTGGGATTACAAGAAAAGCAACTAGTTTGTAATGTGAATAGTTTACTACTCTCAGTAAACTTGACTGGTGATGTAAGCCTACCTTTCGTAGTGGCTTAAATGATATTGTTGCACATGGTAGCCTGGGAAAATAGCTAAGTGATTCTATGTGTACACATTAGACCCAAGACCTAGCAGAAGATGCATTTTCAAATAAGGAATAATGATGAATAAGTTCAAGAAGACACTTTATTGTGGAAGATTAATACCTTCTACCTAGGGATCCCTGGGTGCTTAGTGGTTTAGTGCCTGCCTTCGGCCCAGGGCATGATCCTGGTTCCCAGGATCAAGTCCTGCGTCAGGCTCCCTGCATGGAGCCTGCTTCTCCCTCTGCCTGTGTCTCTGCCTCTCTCTGTCTCTGTCTCTCATGAATAAATAAATAAAATCTTAAAAAATATATATACCTTCTGCCTATGTCATAATCACTATGGTAGAAAAATAACATAAATCATTATTCTAATGGCCTACTTCCCTCACTTCCTGTCAACTGATGCAGCATGTCCCACATTGAACAAAAAATTACCAGGTATTCCAAAAGGCAAGAAAAAGCATAGTCTGGAGAAACAAAGTAACAAGCAAAAAAAAAAAAAAAAAACAGACTCTGATATAATAGGGATGTTAAAATTATCAGACAAGGAATTTAAAAGAACAATGTTAAGGGCTCTCATGAAAAAAGTGTAAAAGCTACAAGAACAGATGGGCAATGTTAATAGAGAGATTCCAAGGATCAAAAGAAAATCCTGGAAATCAAAAACATAGTAATAGAAATGAAGGATACCTTTGATGGACTCATAAATAGACTTGACACTGCCAAAGAAGAAATCTGTGAACTTGAAGATTGATCATTTAAAACTTTCCAAACTGAAATGCAAAGAGAAAAAAATAATTAGACAAAATAGAACACATATTATAACATATGTGTAGTTGGAATGCCAGAAAGAGAAGAGAAAAAGGAAAGGTAATACTTGAAGTAATGGTTGAAAACTTTGCAAAACTAGTGACAGACACCAAACCACAAATCCAGGAGGCTTAGAGATAGATACCGGAGTGTTTTTACCCTGGCACCAAATATATGATTTTTTTTTTCTGCACAAATTCTCTAGTTCTCTGATACCAACTGGGTGTCCAGTAATTAAAATTTAATTCTGACACCAGTTCCTGGAGTTAGCTTAGACCCCACAGGTTAAGGGCTCAGTCCCACAAGACTGTCCCCACTTCAGATGGCAGCTGCAAATAGGGTGCTCAGGCCACCCATATTTTTGCCCAGTCAACTATACATTTGGAGAGTCCCATGAGCCCCCCCCCCCCCCAGTTGTATAATTTTCTGGAATAATTCACAGAACTCAGGAAAGAACTTTACTTACAATTACCGGTTTCTTATAAAGGATACAACTCAGGATCAGCAAAATGAAAGAGATGCACAGGGCAGGGTGTGCAGAATGTCCAGGGGCACCTACCATTAAGCTTCTTTTTTTTTTTTTTAAAGATTTTATCTATTTATTCATGTGAGACCCAGAGAGAGAGAGAGAGAGAGAGAGAGAGAGAGAGAGGCAGAGACACAGGCAAAGGGAGAAGCAGGCTCCATGCAGGAGTCCGACATGGGACTCGATTCTGGGTCTCCAGGATCAGGCCCAGGGCCGAAGGTGGCGCTAAACCACTGAGCCACACGGGCTGCCCTACCATTAAGCTTCTATGCCCTTTCCAAGAGTGCCATCCTCCTAGCACATCTACTGCTCACCAATCTGGGAGTTTTCTAAATCCCATTGTTTAGGCGTTTTTATGGAGGTTTCATTACATAGGCATGATTGACTAAATCATTGGCCATAAGGGATTCAACTCAGTCTCTAACCTTTCTCATCCCTGGAGGTGAGGGGATAGAGGAGGGGAATCAGAAGAAGAAAGAACAGCTTACCCTAGAGGAACGAGTAAAATAATAACAGTGGCTTGTTCATCAGAAACCATGCAGGCAAGAAGAGAATGGTGTGAAATCCTTAGTTTATTGAAAGAAAATAACTCTTTCATTATAACAACAGTATTTATTGAGTATCTGTGTTATCATCTGGGATATAAAAAAGACTAAAATAGGAATACTGCCCCAAAGGAGCTCATAAGTGGGCTAAGCAAGAAATTAATGGGATGTACAAGATATAATATTTAGTGGGTGAGAATAAAATGTAAGAATCCAAAGGGATTAGATAGGACTTGTGGGTGGAGTGTTCAAAGGAGGTGACATTTAAAAAACAAATTTTTTTAAGATTTATTTATTTATTTGAGAAAGAGAGAGAGCAAGGTGGGAGGGGCAGGGAGAGGGAGAGAGAATCTCAAGCAGACTCCACACTAAGCATGGAACCCCAACGTGGCGCTGGATCTCAGGATCGTGAGATCACGATGTAAGCCAAAACCAAGAGTCAGACACTTAACACCACCTAGGTACCCCAGAGGTGATGGTTTTAGATTACAGAATGCCTCCTTTCTCCAAGCCCTATTATTTCCCAACAGGACTCCAGTTTAGTAATAGCAGATTGTTGCTAAAAGCTTACAAGACAGTCTCCCAGGAGCAGTACCCAGGAGAGCCCGAAGCTGAGAGGAGAGATGAAAACAGTACACTAGAGGAATTTGAATTCTCTGGCACAGCTGGTACAGCTATAACAAATCGTAAACACAGCCCAACTCCTAGCAGAGAGAACACTGTCCTATGATTGGATCTCTGAAGATAAGTGATCCAGGTGTTAAGACAAACATGCTAATATGTTAGCCTGTTTTAGATACAAGTTGCAAATGTTTTCCTGTTTATTAATCTCTGGGGACATCACCATATAAGCCTGATATAATTTCTTTAGAGTTTGTAGAATATACTTATAATTTTTTTTTAAACATCTGGATGAGTTATGCCCTGGCAGTTTATGGTCTGTGATTTGGTAACTATCAGGGAAGGATGTGAAGCCAGTGGCAAAGGCTCTTTGTCTGCCTTGTAACAACAGACTACTTGAATGTGTATCTCTCTGCATTGGCTTTTGATGATTAGGTTCTTCTCACCGAAGACTTAAGTGATGAATGGGCTGGGTAGATGGAAGGAGACTTAAGGCCCCTGTCTTAAAGTAAGTTACTAGCAACACATGAGATGAATAAGGATTCATACATAAAGGACATTCTGACTGTATGCTTTTAGGAGTTATTAACTATGAAAATAAGCTGCCTTTCGTATGGTATATAACTTAAAGGGCTATGTGTTCACTGTAAGAATAAGGAACATGTATAACAGGCTCAAGCATGTTTTTGGTTTCTCCCATAGGCAGTAATATTTTTGCCAATTCTTGGAAGTGGCCAAAGATGAGCATCTTAACTCTTCAATATCGAAGACTGTCATTTCAAGAATCATTCTTTGAATTTTTAGGTATGGTAACATAGTACTAGTCCAAAATGGTTTTCTACTTAAAAAAAAAAAAAAAAAAAAAAAAACAGACCATAAAAAGGCAACTCTTTGAGGTCAGGGCCTTGATCTTAGTAATATTTGCATCCTCAGTATCTGCCATGCCTGTAACAGATGTTTATTAAATTCAAATTGTTTGGTATAATTTTGTGAATCCTGATAGTCCAGCGCAGCCAAGCTTTGTTTATTCGTAGAGTTCTATCAAGAGGTCGTGGACTCTACTCAACTAGTAGTTATTCTTCACTAACATCCAACTTGATTGAAGGAGCTTTTGTTTTTCCTCTTAGATTAGCCGGAGCTGATATTTTTTTGTAGCTATCAAGGAGCAATTTTCCTTTTATTCCCAATATTCCTGCAATCTTTAGATCAACCACCAAAAAGCTCAGTTAAGAGCTCACTTCTCATCTCCAACTCAAGCTTAAGAAGATATTATTTTGACATTATTGAGAGAAATTGATTTTTGCTTAAAAGAACCTCCCCCACTTCCTTGACAATCTTTTACATGATGATCAGCCCCATTAATAACCTACAAAATGTACATTTTAGTAACATGCCATTTTTCACTTAATCAGATTGGCAAAGACTACTAAGACTGATAGCACTCAGTGCGCTGGAAAAAGGTAATCTCATACACTCAGGGTGGAGGATTAATTACCATTAGTACAATACTGTGGAAGGGTATTGCACATACCTATCAAAATTCTAAATATGCATCGATTTCTAGCAACTCCTTCATAAGTATTTGCACTGATGCATAATGGATGTCTGTTGTATTTTTTTTTTTACCTTTGAAAAGTGGAAGAGTGTGAATATCCATCAATAGGACGGTGGTCAAATATGACATGCTTGTATAAAGAAATAACATATTAAACATTTTTTCAGCCCAAAAAGAAGTTGTAGTACTTATAACATCTCAACATAATTATTTTTTTTCTTTGTGTGAATTATATATTCATAGAAAGAAGTCTAGAATGTACAACATGCTATTATCTCCAAAGGGTTGATAGGAGCCTTTTATTTTCTACTCTGTACAGTTTTATGTTGCTTTTGTAATTAAAAGAATTATAACTATTTAAAAATATATGTGTAGTGCTTCTTAGGCATGGTACATTCCACTCTGGTTTGGGTATACAATGATATATGATAATGAGATTTGATACTGATCTCAAGGAATTTATGGTCTAGTTAATGAACACAGGAAAACAAATACATCCCATAGTATCTTGTGGGTCCTCTGATAGAAGCTGCAAAATGTTCAGTAGAATTAAGGGTTAGTTTGATTAGATGGGGAAGGAAGAATTGGGTAGAGAAGGGAGAAAGCAAGCAGCCATAGAGGGGGTTTGAGCCGAATCGTGAAAGATACGCGATTTGATCTTGAGTTTGAGAAGTGAGTAGATGGCAGAGGGAACAAGGGAGAGTAAAGGTGTGGATGATGGTGTCAGGTGTGCATATGGAAAGTACCAGAAGGTATACTGACTGCAGTAAGTGAGTACCTATAGAGGTGGGTGTCCTTATGGGAGAGAGGGTGAGGACCATGCACAGGGAGAAGAGGGGACAGGATTCTGGCCTGTGAGTCCGGAAGTTGCTCCTTCCTGCTTCTGCCCCGGGGATTCTGTGCAAGTTTAGATAAAGTCACTTCCCCTTTCTGGGCCTCAGTTTCCTAATCCATTCACTGAAAGTGTTGGACTAGATCAGTGACCTCCTGTGCTTTTTTTTACTTTTTCCTTTTTGTCTTTAGAAATAGAACCTTATAGTCAAAGAAATCCTACTTTATCTTAGGAGCAAATACAGCAGACAAGTGTGGAGCTGTGAGCTGTTGTAGTTGGCAGGTGGAAGGTGATGATGCGGCTTCCACCTGTGCATCCTCAGAAGCTTCTCTGGGGGCTCAGGGAGAGCGCTAATAGGAAACCCTGGCCTAGCAGAACAGGAGAGCCCTGTGTCACTCAGGACAGTGACTGTGTCACAAAGCTATTTTAAAGTCCCCTCTTCCTTCACCCTTAGATGTGTTTCCATCTTGGCCTAATGTCTTCCTGCCCCAGGTTCTGCCGCACATCCATGTTCTGCGTCATCTCTCATCACACCTATAAGTGCTTCTCTCCTTCATGCCCATCTTCTTGCCATTCTTCCTCTCTCATAGCTCTGATTCCTTCTTGATTTTTTTTTCAATGTTCTTTAATTTGTGTGAACAGGCTGGCCTTTTCCAGGACACCACAGAAATTACAATGGGTAACACTTACCAAGTGCCCATTGTGGATGCCATTCTAAACATTTTGAGTAAATTATCTCATTTCATCCTCATGACAGATGTTAATTGTGAGGCAGGTGTTAATATTATTTTATTATTTTTACATTTGTATAAAATATACACTTGTATATTTCCATATATATATATATATATATATATATATATATATATATATATATATAATTTAATAGATGAGGAGACCAACACAGGCACAAAGAGGCAAATCATGTGAGAAGGTCAAAGAGAAAAAGTCATCAAAGCTGTGACTTGAGCATAGGCAAGCTGGCTCCAAAGCACTGCCACTTAACCATGACCTGAACTTTTTTACTCTGACATTTTTAGCTGTTGGTTCTCAGGAAGGGTGTCCTCCAAGTCATTCAGGTATCTTTGTGCACTCTGGGGCTGTCTCTGCTCCCTTGCTCTCCATGTCCCCCTCCTTTCCTTTTCTGAAAAGAGAAAAGCAAGGAAGGCTTGTGTGATGCCAGGAATGAGACAGTTAAGATTTAGCTGAAACTCACAAGAGAAATGGCTTGGGGACTCTTGTTATAAATGGATTTCTGGGGATGTGACTGGGGAAACGAGGCTGAGAGATTGTGGGTAAGAGCAAGCCCACTTAAGCCGATGTCACCTATTTACCAAGGAACTTGGTGTGAATTGGGAAGACAGAGAAAGGGGCAGGGGCAGGCATTTGCTCCATTGTCAAAATTAAGAGATAGAATATTGTTCCCATTTTTTTTGTCATTACTTTTCTTCCCTGAAAATCTAAACCACTTTAGAGAATGATTTCTTCTTTTGTGTTGCAGTGCTGTTTTAACCGCGAACCAGGGTAGTCTTAATATAATCACCTGGAAATAAATACGGAGAAATCGGTGCCATCATTGATTTGTGCTAAGTATATTGTTGTTACCAAGAGATCAAGGAAAAGGGTAAATGATTAACCAAATTCAGGACTAAAACCTTTGAGCTGTAAAATGTTGCTACGCTTGCTCAGCAGAAACAAGTCAGCTAAGTGGCTGAGAAGCATCAAAAAACATTAACCTAGAAGCTTTTGGCCAATGTTTGACTTATTTCATCATAAATAAATTTCAAGTATAGGTTTTGAGAAGTAAAATTCACACGAATAGGTGATTGCTACCCATGAATTTACAAAACTGTAGGAAAACTTAGCCTTTCTCTATTTGGAGTGAGAGAAGAATTAGACACATGTCTAATTTATATAGTAAACCTACATAGAGATCAATATAAAGATTTTCACCTTATCAAAGCACTTTCTTTTCTACTTATTGTGTTCTGAAAATAATATTCAGATTTATAACATACTTGGTTTAAAGCAGTTTCTAAAATCTGGTGTATGTGAGATTTTTGAAAGGAAAGCAATATAGTAAGTTTATTGGGATCTCAGTATACATTTTATTTCAGAACAGATGTTGGAAACAGGCTAAACCTTCTAAAAGGAGAGAATATGAGCTGATAAATATCCAAGGAAGTTTAGGTGCTCTATTTCTAAGTTTTATCTAGGTGGTTGGCTTATGGATAAATCCCAGAGATAGAAGTTTTATTCCCAGGAAGCTTACTATCCAAGAGCTGCTTGAGAATTTGGACATTCCTAAAAGAAAAATAAATCTTTCTATTTTTTTAGGGAGTCCATATTTTCTGTAAAATTTCTACAGTGCCAGAAATTACATCTAATGGCTCAGTACAAAATCCTCTCTTCTTAAAGAAGCATTTCCAGATCTCCCATGTGGGAATTAATCTGTACTTTCTCACTCATGGATTCAGGCATTCATTCACAAACTATTATTGAACACCTACTATGTGAGATGAAAACTGTGAGCAAGTTAAACATAGTGCTTGTCTTCTCAGAAGTCATGGTTTTGTGGAGAATACAGAGTAAGTAGTCAGAGTTAATAGGCAGTATCATTACTGCTATACTGTGTGCATGCATATCTGGGGAGACTTTTTAGAATGCTTTCTAAGCTAAGCAGAAGTTAACTAGGTGAACAGGGATTAGGGGCACGATATACCCAAGTGGAGAACAAGCTTCCTGAAGGGAGTGAAAGAGGCACAGTGGTTCTCAGATGGAAAGGAGCTTAGAAGGGGTGAGTGTTGGACCATGAGGGAGGGAGGAAGTAGTGGTCAGAAGAGAACCTAGAGAGAGAAATAGTGGCTCTAGAACTCTGAGAACCTCATCGAACCCGCTGTTCTGAGATGGCAGTGGTGAGCCATTGAGGTGGTGGCAGATGTTCTACAAAAATCACAGTAGTTACTATGTACAGAACCTACTGAAGGGAGGCATGAGGTCATCATCATCCAAGGTCAAAGGGGTAAGCAGCCCAATCTCAGATACTATTTCTAGGGTTTATTTCTTGTGTCAGTCAGGGTCCAGTCAGAAAATAGACACAATGCCAATATTTCCAGTTGGACACATAGAGCTTTCGAGGGCTGAGGGAGTAGTGAGTAGTGGAAGCAGAAGGAACCTAGAGATTAGTGACTTCAGGATGCAGCCACCATCCCTGGGGCTGGAAGAACAAAATAGCATGAATGTGGTTAACTAAACCTAGAAGATCAGAGTGGAGACCACCATAGGACTGCCAAGGAGGTGATTGGACCTCTGGGTAGGGATTGCCTTATGGCTGGTATTCCTGTCATCAAGAGGGGTTCATGGCTGGTACACAGTGCTAAAAGCATGGGGAACTAAAGCTATCTGCTGCTGCAGAGTCTGAAAGGAGCTGGGAAACAGGAAGAGTTCCTTCTCCCCACTTCTGCCCTCCAGTTTCCTGCCCGTGGCTCCCACTGGCAGAATTTAACAAGAAGCCAGTTGCAAGGGAGTCTGGGACATGTGGTTTGCAGACTTCTAGCTCCAGCATCACAGAGCAGAATACAAAAGGGTGGGCTTGGGCTGAGACAGACAGAGGTGAAGGCAGCCCACCTTAGGACCAGGACAGGAGAGAAAAAGAAGTGTGTAGATGTGGAGAGATTTACAACCTAGAATTGAACAGAATTTGGTAAGGGAAGAGGGGAGAGATCAGAGGGGATAAGGAGGCGGAGGAGTTAAGGAAGAAGCTTGCATCTCTGACGTAGGCAGGTGGTGGTGCCCTTTACCAAGATAGGAACGAAGGACTGAAACTGTTTAGGGGAAGATGATCCACGTGGTTTGGGACTTGCTGAGTTTGAGGTGCCTGTGGCTCCTCTGGGTAGAAGCTCACTACATCTGGTCCGAAGATGTAGATGTCTGCTTTCAGCCTATAGATGGTACTTGAAGTTTAGGAATGAATGAGGTTACCAACGGAGCCTAGATAATGCAGAGAGGAGTGCATTGGGCACAACCCAGAGGAACAACGACATTTTAGGAAAGAGCAGAAGTAGTCGAGAAGTTTGTGAAGGAGACTGGGGGGGGCGGGTGGCCAGAGAAGTTGGAAGAAAGCCAGAGTGCACTAGGATGCCCTCTAATGTGCCAGACACGGGGATAAGGCTATGCACTGTGCACCCATGGTACAAAAGGGGAGCACCCAACGCAGCCTGGAGAGAAGCACTGGGAGGAGGCCAAACCATACTGGGAGGAGGCCACCAAGTGCCCAGGGCACCACAGTGGCACCGCGGAGCTGGCAGCAGATGTAGAGGACAAGTGGAGATGCAGGGGTGGTCAGCCAGCTCTTGAGCCAGAAGTCCTGTGCAAGGAGGAGGGCCCTCAAGGCTGGGCCGTCATGAGGACGAGGCCCTTCTGAGAGATCTACTTTTCTGTTACCAAGTTTGTCCTCTAGGCATTCCTTTTTTTTTTTTTTTTTAATGGCATATTTAGTGTGGTTTGATTTTGTGGGAATCATAACCTTGAATTGGTTGATTTTATTTTCCCCCCTTACATAAAGTACAGAAGTCATCTTACATTAATACATCTTTTGACTGGACTTATCTTGCCTTTAGGGGCAATAAAAGCTCAGTGAGCTGAGCATCTAACACAGGCAAGGAGAGTTCTCTGTTTATTTAAAACAGAAGTTGTGGTCACTCTTCTGTTCATGCCTCTCAGAAACAACAAATTACAGGTTGACATTGATCTGACTGTGCTCTAGTGACCTGTGGGAATTGATTTGGGCAGGTGTTAGGCCCAAAGACAGTGAGACAAATACATACTGATTTTAAGTTATTTGCCAGGATTCATTGCTTTCATTTTTTTGTTTGTTTGTTTGTTTGTTTTGGGTTTTTTTTGTTGTTGTTGTTAACAAGTTACGACAACTCCTTTCATGTAGGGAAAATAGGAGTTTTTCATAATCCTACATATGAACTGGAAACAAGTGGGCCCAGGCAGCTCTGAATGCTCCTCCCCACCTGTGCTCCATATCTACACTGCCCTTTCCTCAATCTTCAGATCCACTTTTGCTTCTTTGTGATCTGTCTTCTCCTCTCAACCTCTTTCTACGTCATAACTGACACTTAAAGCTTCAGTTCCCACTGCTTTTTGGGGCATTAGCTCAGTTTCCTTTCACAATCTGGTCAAGGGCCCCACCTGTTCTGCTCATCTTGGACCGGGGATGTGTACCCATGTAGTTCACAAAAGCAGGAGATTGGGTAGCTCCCCTCAGGACAAAGCGAGAAGCAAGGAATCCTGAGGTGTGACCTATCCTGTACATCCCTTCTGTGCCTGGCCCATAACTCATTTCCTATACCCCATACCAAAGATTCTCTCTTTGAAAGTAATCTCCCTGTAGGTAAAACCACACATTCACTTATTCTTTCCCTGACAGGAAGCATCCCAAAGTCATAAATGCTACCTGAGAAGCATCCAGTGGGCCACTTAAAAAGCATCATCCAATCTGAATCCACAATTCTCAGTGATGTCCATTTCAATTCGAGTCCTCTCACATTCATTTGAGCCATTCCATAACCCATGGACACAAAACTGACACAGCCTGTGTACAGTGGTGGCACTCTTAATGTCATATTTTAAGAGAAGAAATTTCCATCTCTGAATCTAGCTGTAAGAAAGATACATCATGCATTGGTCCCTGGCTCAGCCTACACTCTGTCTAGTAGAACAGAGCCCACATCTGGTAATGGGTGGCCTCCTTCCTGGCATTCTAGGCCAGATGCTTGGAAATAGTAAGGTTTATTGGAGGAACCCTGACTCCTTAAACCCTTGGCTTGTTGCCTCTCCTCTTTTACCATGAAATGAGTTCCGTGATCTGTAAACAACTACTCTTCAGTTGTCTGTTGGGTGTAGCTTCTGTTTTCTTCCTGTGCCTTTCCTTGTTAAAATCTGGTTATGGAGAGGTTTTTTATTGATTTGTGGTTTTTTTTTTTTTAAATGAATTCTGCAGTAGTTAATGATGTGATATAGAATAGAAATATCAGCTCAGTGGATGCATCTCAAACCAGAATCTTTTTGGATTTTTTTTCCCTTCAACCCTTGTTAAGAATTTTGAGCACTCTAATTTTGTAATAGAGTAGGTATCTATGGGGCTTGGATTCTGTAATCAAGCTTGTTTATTTCTGAGCTTTCTTTCTTGGCTAATTTCCATGTGGTTTCTAAGTTAATTGCATAGGGGGGAAAAAACCAAAATTTAGTTTTCTGCAGTGTATTGACATGACTTTGGCATTTGCATTTAATCATTTGCACTTCTTCTATCTCAGTAAGTAGAGTGAACTGTCTTTATATTTACATACCATTGAGAACTGTAAGATAAATTAGGAGTAGAATTAGAACAGAGGAAATCAGCATAGTCATTTCATAAATAAGCATCCAGGAGCACTGCAGCCATCAACCAACACCATCTAACTTCAAAGTAAGGCATTGGAGCTTTTTGTTTTGTTTTAACATATGTTATTTAACTAGTCTTAATTTAGCCAGTAAAAATTCCTGATTCCTATCCCTCTTTCTCTTCACTGTGTCCCAGCTTTGTCTAGATTGGGTTGAGCTTACCCAGAGAGAAGCCATTCAATTCACCATACGACTAGAACCATAGGGAGATTTCTGTGTTAGAGGAGAACACACACAGGACCCATATACAGAATTAACAGACCAATTATGGTAGGTATTACGTGTAGGGAAGAAAAGAGATGGTGATTGTCCCAGGAATGATCCTTTGGCATTGTGCGATTATCAGTCTCCAGGTATTTTTGAGATGAACACAGAAATCTAAGAAATCTGTATGGACTATGAGAGATTAGATATAAAAGTTCTTTTTAAAAAACAAAATGTACATCTTAATGTTTGAACTTTCCATATGAACCAGTGTCCTTAAGAGAGCAGTGGTTATTGAGAGCCACTCAGAGGTCCAGAGCTCCTTCCAGCATAGTCTCCTGATCATGCCCACTCTGCTGTTTCTCCATGTGCAGTGATTATCTGAGTTCTAGCACAGACGTGGAACATGATAGTTAGCCAATGAAATGCCTGGTAGAAAGGATGAGAACATAAATAGGTGACGTTTCCAGCCTTCAACTTTCTGCAGAACACTGATTCTTTTTTTTTTTTTTAAAGATTTTATTTTTTATTTATTCATGAGAGACACAGAGTGAGAGAGAGAGAGGCAGAGACACAGGCAGAAGGAGAAACAGGCCCCATGCAGGGAGCCCAATGTGGGACTCGATACTGGGTCTCCAGGATCACACCCCGGGCTGCAGGCGGCACTGAACCGCTGCGCCACCGGGGCTGCCCAGAACACGGATTCTTGAAGGTTCATAGAGATTCATAGAGATTAAACAGGACATCAAGGAAAGCAAACTACTAGGCTAGTGTTTTAAGAATACCAAAAGAGTAGATAAATATGCATCTTTGCCTTTGTGTTCCATTTTCTTAGGGTAAGTTCTTAGGAGCAGAATTGCTGTTCTGCCTATTTCCAGAGCTTTTGGTAAGTTTAACTGAAGTATGCTCCAGAAGGCAATGCCAGTTGGCTGTATACAAAACGGGCTGTGTCCCCACCCTCCACCTTATTTGTACCTGTGTCTCCAGAGCCTGCTTGGTGGCACTTTCTTAGAGCGGTTGACTTGGCAGGGATCAAGGTGTGTGTGTCAGAATGCAAAGTGTTTATTAAAATTTCTAAGATGACAATGTGATAAGAATATTTGGCTTGTTTTTGTTTATTTTGATGCTTTTGGTTTAATTCCCCCAAATTCATGTGATGATTTCTCGATCTCTGCTTCAATCTCCCATTGAACAGTACCTTTTTAAAAACAAAACTGTGTTCTTCCTTCCTTACACATTTTTACAACTTTCCCAAGCATGCTAATAAATTTAGTTTCTATACCATGTTCTTTATAGTTAATAATCAGAAAGAAATAAATTAGTGGGGCAGCCCAGGTGGCTCAGTGGTTTAGCGCCGCCTTCAGCCCAGGGCGTGATCCTGGAGTCCCAGGATCGAGACCCACGTCGGGCTCCCAGCATGGAGCCTGCTTCTCCCTCTACCTCTCTCTCTGTCTCTGTGTCTCTCATGAATAAATAAATAAAATCTTTAAAAAAATAAAAAATAAAATAGTGAACTGGCTGGACTTAAGAAATAAGGGCATTTTGGATTAAAGTCATTTGACATTATTAAGTCTCAGACTGGACCAAAAAAATAGGGAGTTGGTGGGAGGGGGGACTGATGAATTTGGGGACAGATTATAGAGATGGTAACAGTTGAAGGGCCTGTAGGTTTAATGTTGCCAGATCCTCCCAATTTTCAAGAGAAATTTGTTTTACATGAAATATATATTTGTTAAATGTGCCTGGGCCTAGAAAACTTATTTTTGCAAACTACCCATTTATGACCTCAGGTCTGTCCACACCTACTTCAGTTAACAGGTGCAGGGATGAACATTTTAAAAGTAAAAAGTTTGGCACCTGGGTGGCTCTGTGGTTGAGCATCTGCCTTTGGCTCAGGGTGTGATCCCTGGGTCCTGGGATTGAGTCCCACATCAGGCTCCCCAAAGGGAGCCTGCTCCTCCCTCTGCCTATGTCTCTGCCTCTCTGTGTGTGTGTCTCATGAATAAATAAGTAAAATCTTAAAAATAATAGTAATAAAATAAAAGTAAAAATTTTTTCTTTCACCTCCCACCTCCTCCCCCCCTGCAGCCATGGACAGTTGAGGAGTTTATTTCTTTATTTTTTTTTAATTTTTATTTTTTATTTATGATAGTCACAGAGAGAGAGAGGCAGAGACACAGGCAGAGGGAGAAGCAGGCTCCATGCACCAGGAGCCCTACATGGGATTCGATCCTGGGTCTCCAGGATCGTGCCCTGGGCCAAAGGCAGGCGCCAAACCACTGCGCCACCCAGGGATCCCAGTTGAGGAGTTTATATTTGTCTCAAACACCTTTTTCCTGTGGCAGCTTCCCTGTGACCATTTCTTTCTTTTTTCCCTGTACTTGTACCCAGAGCTTCCTCTTGCTGTCCTGTGAGTGTGATCAGGGGTCTGTCCAGAAATGTGTCCCTGTGATGACCTCTGCACTCACCATAGGTCAGTGTGTGTCTGTCTCCCAGCTGTAGCAGTCTGGGACACATCCCTTGGGCAGATATCAGGTGGAGGCCAAGGCATATGTTCTAGGTCATTCATTCAGAGACAACAGCTTCTGTGGCTTTCCATGGCAGTGGGTCTCCGTGTATAATCCATGTAGGCAGACCTAATTAAATTCTTTAATTACATTTCGAGGGCAGGCTTAACAGAGTTAAGTATCTCCCAATCACCAGCCTCTGAAGGATTAAAGTAGCTGCCTCTTCTGCTGCTTTGGAATGGCAGCTTTACATTCCTCATTTAGTCTGGGGGCTGCCCGTTTCCCTTGTCTTTCTTCTTGACTATTTTTACCTCGAATATGTTTGATTTGCCTGTAATGTCCATCTCTTGCACAGATCCCATGTCACGGTAATTACTCAGTAAATATGTGTCGAATGAAGAAGGACAGGTACTGTCCCTAGGTGAAATTTCTTTGTCACCTCTGATGATCAAGAACAGCATGTGCCAGAACAGAAATATTCATCAGAGCCAGGTAAACACCCTCCTAGAAGGTCTGAAGAGCTTTGGCTCTATATTATTTGACTTCCTTGTCTGATATTTAGTGGTGAATGATAGTACTACTATTCTTTATCCCTCATGTTTAATGGCTGAACCCACAGGACCTGTATAAATTGATTTTCTTTCAACTGCTGCATTGATCTCTTTATTTGTTGATTTTCCTCACCCACTAGAATGTAAGCTCCATGAGGGGAGGGATTATGTTGATGGTGTTCCCTTCAGTGTCTGGGTCAGTGCTGCATATTGAGTGAAGGAGCCTGGTCTTAGCTCTGCTCTGCTCTTTGTGTCTTTTCTTGCTTTGCTTTGCTTTGCTTGCTTGCTGTCTTTCTTTCTTTCTTTCTTTTTTTTTTAATGTCTACACAGTTCCTCATCTCCCTTGGGTTATGACACTCCCATCTACATTGGGGCAGATATAAGTTAGCTCAGTCATTATCTTCCTGCTTAAGCTGGCAGGCAGTTCCATATGCCAAGAGGGGCACAGTGGAAACAGGATTGTGGGAGGAAAATTCTTCCGTCTTCTGGCCAAGTCCAGCAGAGTCATCAAGGTAGGTCCCTTCTCTGAGCCTTGTTCTCTTTACCTGTCAAGGAGAGACAGTACCTCCCTACCTCCCTCACAAGATGGGAAGGTACCATTTGAGGAAAGCTTTGTAGAATGCACTGTGATGTCAATATGCTTTTGCAGGTATAAACCGACATGTTTACATGCTTCTCTGCCTTTCAAGGACCAGGACACCCCAGGTGGGAGCAGGCTGACCCAAGGAGCTGATTTTCTAACCTCTTCCTTCTACACGACATTCTTGTGAAGTGGGTGATGCTCTCCCATTTTAAAGATGAAAATAAAGAGAGATGTCTGGGTAGCTCAGATTGTTCAGTGTGCAACTCTTGGTTTCAGCTCAAGTTGTGATCTGAGGGTCCTGAGATCAAGGCCACATTGGACTCTGTACTGAGCATAGAGCCTGCTTGAGATTCTCTCCCTCTGCCTCTCCCACTCATGCACTCTCTTTCTCTCTCTCTCTCTCTGAAATAAAATCTTTTTTAAAAAAGATGAAGATAACAATTCTCAGAGATACAGAATTTTACTCAGAATAATTGACAAAGTAAAGGCAAAGGCAAAGCTTAGACACAGATCATCTGATGACAAATCTAGCCTTCTCAACACCTAGCATCCGTAAGATTGGAGCATGAGAGAAATGGCCATTGTGCCTTGACCCCAGATTCTGGATGGTGAGCCTGATCATATGTGTTTTGAACATCTCTGTAATTTGTTAATGTGTGATACCATAAGCTTGTACTAGTATTAGTCTGAGTTAATACTAGAGTCATATTCAATTGATAGATTTTTCTTCCATATGAAACACTGCACAACTAGTTAGATCAGAAATTAGTTATTTTTTGGAACATGCTGATTAAAAAAGGGATTAACAATGAATGACAGAAGAGCTGATTGAATGGAGCAGAGCCTGCATTTACATATGGACCTTGAGTCTGACCTGGATTTGCAGGCTATCCTGTGGCATCCCAATAGATAGAGCAGGACGCCTGCCTACCTACCGATTCCTCCCACATGAGGTTTCACCATTGATTGGGTAGTGGATCCTCACCAAGGTGATCTATTTTATCACTCCCAGGGAGTCTCAAGGGAACCTGTAAAGATTCTTCAGTTACCCAGCAGGACCTTGTGCAGCTGCATGTGGAAATCAGGATAATTCCGGCATTTCTGAGAGCATTTTAATAGAGCACTGATTACAGATTGCAGGCACCTGGTGGTGTTTTTGTACTGAGGCTGAAGGGTGCAGTTCCGAAGACCAGAACTGGTCTTGACAGATTCCGATTTTCCTATTCTGTTGTTTCCCAGAGCCTGGAAGAGGTACTAAGAAACTCTCACAACAGTTAATCCAGACTCTTGGCATGGTTAACATGTGCTTTCAGGAGACAACTAATGCCAGAGCATTAATTCCCAGGCTGATAATGGACATATGACTTTGCCCAGGGTGTGTTCTCCTTCCAGTGGCTCAGCACTGAGACTGGAAGAGGGGCTCCTGTTAGTTGGGGTCAGCACCGAGCCCTGTAGCTTGGAACTTGGCCAAAACTATTCTTGCTTCTTGGACTGTCTCAGACTGTTCCACCTGGGCTGGCCATCATTGCTTTGGGCCTTAACAGCCAAACGACAAAGCATAATTATGAAAGTCAAGATAATGAAAGGTGATAGCCAGAAGTTGAGGTTTTGAAATCAATGAGTTAGAAGTATTCTAGTCCAATACTTAATTTCATGCCAATTCATAAGAAAAAGAATGAATTTGAGAAGAATCCTCAATATGATAGATCAGATTTTTTTTTTCTCTCTCTCTCTACCTCCCTCCTGGCATTCCATGTACTCTCACCTTCCACAAACTTGGGACGATTCTGATAACTTTCCTTGAAAGATCATTGTGGCAAAGCAGAGAGCAGTGGCCAGCTCTAGTCGTGGCCTTGCTCTGATTTGGGAATTTTGCTCTGGACTTCAGCTTCCTTATGATTTAAGGTAGAGAAATGGTGTGCTGGACCATCACTAAGATCACTTCAGCTATGACCTGTTTTAAGCTTAAGAATGTTGGGGTACACGCTTGTGCAGGCCTTTCAACCGAAGTCTGAGCTGCTGGCAGGTGGGGCCCCAAAAGATGTCAAGGAACGGTTGCTGTTTGGTACATTTGGAAGGTCTTCCTGAGATCCTTCTCAGTCTAGACAAGTGGATGGAATTGCCCTTGCCAATCTTTTCATTTTGCGAAGGCCCCAGGGCATTGCTGTTAGGGAGGCACTAAGGTTTCTCAGAGACTGGCTACGAAAGATAGAAGGTACAGAAAGAGTATGGGGAAGGAGGCCACAAGAAGGGTCCAAGTTGTGCTTCTGAAATGCCAGAGGGGGGTAATACAGCAAAGGAAGTGGAATGAGGAGTTTCCCTTGAGAACCAGCAGAAACCTTTGAAATATGTGCCTTTCATATTTAAACCTTTTCCGGTTTGGGAAATAGCCTACAAGGTTCATAAAACTGCCTTGTGGCAGCTATCCAAGACCCTCTTGGGAGTGGAGTCCTGTTGTAAATTGCTGGTCTCTGAAGGAGGGTAGTGAGAAGCTGTGATGAGACTTTGGTGGACATTGTCCTGTTTACGGAGACAGACCTATTGTAGACTCTCAGCTGCCGTATTACCAACTCCCCGGGTTTTTATTTGTGGAATCAAAACAAGCTCTATTCTAATTAGATTACGTGATCCTCTTTGCTGTGTATCCTACACAGCATGATATGTAAAACCGAGATGAACAGATATCCAGAAAGAATGACTTCAAACTACAGCCTGATTCATTACCTTTGTGGGGGCTGGACAGAGATAATAACAGTATTTTGTCCACCACAAAGCAGGGCTGATCAGAGGTAAAACAGTGAAGGAGATGAATTTTTGATTTACCTAGAATGCATTTCTGCCTCACTTTTCCCAACCTTTCTAATTTCTTCGGTGAGATAGTGAGGAAGAGCAAAGACTCCTAGAATCATGCTTCCTAGGTTCAAGTCCCTGCTCTGCCTTTTAAAGCTATGTGAATTACAGCTTTAGAGTTAAGCTTTACTTAACTACTCTGAGCCTTAGTGCCCTTTTTTTGTAAAATCAAATCTTGCCCTTCACCCCCCAGTACAGACATACTGATGAGGATTTTCAAATACCAAGGTCTCACATCCAGGTGTTTGCATCACATGTCAGAATTTGAGGTAGCGGCTGGGGAAAGCTTTTGGAGGCTCAGCGGGAATCTTTCCAGCACTGGTCAAATTATACTGCACAGGCACATAGTTATGAAGTTGACCGTTGGGGAGACCAATTAACATTAAAATTACAGTCCTTGGCAGACCCTTGTGAGATGGAAGAGTTGAATGATCTTATTGAAAATCTTGTATATGAAACTGAGACATTGAAGGACAGAGTGCCTTACCTTTTAGATTGACCTGATAAATATGTGTGAAATGGGTACAGATGTGCCACATTTTTTCTGTGTCTTCTGTTACTGTGAAGGACATGTCAGGGTATGATGCTGTTACAATATCAATTACAGAAAACTTGTTGACACTCTCTCAAGAAATTATAAAGTGGTGATATTTTTCAAATCAGGGGTTTAAGTAGGAAATACTGTTTTAAAATCAGATTTAGAGATTATTTTGAGAAGCTTTCCTCTGATTTTTAGAAAATATGTAAACTTGTTTCAACTATATTTTCAGTTTTTATAGGTCACTTAAAAATGGAGGGTCTTTTTATTTTTTTTATTTATTTTATTTTATTTTTTTTGAGGGTCTTTTTAAAAGGCTTGTTCTCTTTTTCATGTTTTACTCCAGGTCTGTTCTTAAATAGAAATAGCTAAATCAAAAAATTTATGATTTGAGCCAACAAATATCTGATAGAAAAGGCTCATCTTATGTTTGCTGGAGCATTTATTCATTTGTTTCTTTGTTTTTAATGGTTGATGGGTTGGTCTTTTTTTTTTTTTTGTCCATAATTCATAACATCTGTATAAACTTCTCTGTGAATCAAGCCTCTCCTGTAAGAGGAAAGCACCCGAACTACTACCTGAGTGATTGTTAAATGACAGAATTTCAGAGGAGTGAATTTAAAGATCCAATTAGCTTTTTCAGTGACTATGAATTGGCAGTATCTCATCAAGCAATAGACAGTAGTTCCACCCGGATGCCTGGGTGGCTCATTTGGTTGAGTGGCCAATTCTTGATTTCCACTCAGGTTGTGATGGACCCCCATCCCCATCACCCAAGGTGTGCTCTGGGCTCAGTGGGAAGTCTGCTTCAGGATTCTCTTTCCCTCTGCCCCTCCCTCTGCTCATATGCACCTGCTCTCTCTCTAAAATAAATAAATTAAATAAATAAATAAAGTAACTCTACCAAGCTATCAAAGAGAAAAGGCAGGGTAGCCCACATGGCTCAGTGGTTTAGCCCTGCCTTCAGCCCAGAGCCTGATCCTGGCTACCCGGGATTGAGTCCCACGTCAGGCTCCCTGCATAGAGCCTGCTTCTCCCTCTGCCTGTGTCTCTGTCCCCGCCCCCCCCCCCCCCCCCCCGTCGTCTCTGTCTCTCATGAATAAATAAATAAGATTAAAAAAAAATAGAAAGGCTTTTAAAGGCAGAAAGAGGGCTAAAAGAGGAAATTATTGGCAAAGAATGCATTGTTTCAGGCAGATTGTCCTCCTGAGGGGATTGTAAGGGCCTATGGAGTACTGACCAGGTAATTCCTGGTCGAGTGGTTGAAGTTACATTCCTGGGGAGTGGAGGCAGCAGTTAGGTTAGGTATTAAAGTCTTGGTTTGCTGAAGTGGGGTTTAGCACAAGCGACTCTGCTTAGGGGCCTGCTGTACATTTTAAAGTCTTCTACTTCCTTTCATGTATGGGTTTAGTGTTTGCCTCTCTGTTCTATCTTCAGTGCAACTAAAAGAAACACAGTGATTTAGCAAGCAGTGCAGAACATAGAACATAATTGAAATGTTTATTTTCATGTAGTCTCTCCTCATGTGGCTTTGTCCCTATTTGGTTGGAATAGATTTGTCAATTGCCAGTGTTGTCTGCTATAAACAATGCCCTCCAGGCCAGTATATTGTTTTCTTAGTTTGCCAATGAGGTGTTGGACACCATAGTGATGAGTGCTCAAAAACTGAGACATGCCAACAATCTGAGCTCCGTTTGTTTTCTCTCACAACCCTTTGTTCTTTCTTTGATATGACTAAACTTCTTTTTAAGGCCTGCTCACATTGTGGCTTGACAGTCCTGTCATATTCCAAAGAGTGCACCCCAGCCCACCCTTCTCTGGTGCTTTATTTCTATCTATTGCTGTAGCATCGGTATAGAGATACTGAAAAACCAATTTAAACTAGTCCTTGAAACTTAAACTTGTGAATGTTGTGGTTCTATTATAGACTGAATCCCTCAGAATGGGTGATACTTGTGAACTCTTCACATCACCTTGAAAAATTCTCCAAATGGCATGTTTCTGGCAGCCTAGGGTGGTGGTGATGGTGGTGGTGGTGGTTTTTTTTGCCTTTATTGTATTATTTGTTGGGATATAATGATTGACTAGAAGGTTAACAAGTCCACCCACAATATAAATAAGCTTGTATAAACACAGATCTTGGGGTCTGGGTGTAGAACAGGATTTGTTCTTTGAATATTAAACCAGCAAGAATAATGTGCTTACTGAACTTATAAACACGGAAAGAGCAAATGAAAATAGTCTAGATTTATAACTGAAGCAGACATGAGTCACTGGCTTTGGAGGATCCTGTGAACATGATGTCTCCTACACAAGAAGGGTTAGTATATACAGGAAAAGAAAGCCAACCAAGTCTCATAGTACTTGGTAGCCTGATAGTGGGGGAAAAAAACTCCCTCTTCCCTTTCCTTAAGGAGTTAAACTGTATTTTAGGATTTTTTAAGATTTCATCCACTTAAAAAGTTTAAGTAAGCCATGACCAAGGCTGCTGTGTATGGTTGTGCTGTTTTTGCTCTGCTCCAAAGATGTGTGTGCAAGGGAGCAAGTGCCAGCTGACATGTGGCTGGTATTCTGTTCATCAGGCCTTTGGCCCTGGCGTGGAGCTGCACTTGCCCAGAGGAAAGGAGCCATTTTCTTCTCACAGAAATGCCTTCCAGTCCTTGTCATTGTTCACAGCATTTGCTCTTTTTCTTCACAACTCTTTGAAATTGGGAATTTTACCCAGTTTCACCTGTGGGATTCCCAGTGCCATATCTGGACCAGCAGAAAAGAAAGGCAGACCAGGGGATCCCTGGGTGGCTCAGCAGTTTGGTGCCTGCCTTCAGCCCACGGCGTGATCCTGGAGTCCCGGGATCAAGTCCCATGTCAGGCTCCCTGCATGGAGCCTGCTTCTCCCTCTGCCTGTGTCTCTGTGCCTCTCTCTCTCTCTCTCTCTCTCTCTCTCTCTCTCTCTCATGAATAAATAAATAAAATATTAAAAAAAATTAAAAAGGCAGACCAATAATTAGATCTCAGTGAAATACATATTTTGATATGCCTTCCAATTTGAGGAGAAAGCGTGTACCTCAAAAACAAAATGTTTAAAGGAACACTCTAGTCAGATTATAGTGGAATAAGGGTAGTGCCCTGCAGAATTAATTTCTGACCTATTTTCTGATTTCAAAATCCAGAGATAGTCATATTAACATTTTGGCAGCTTTTTTTCTAGACATTTCTTTATGCATATAAATATACACCAATAATCAACAAGTTCATTTTCTGTTTTGTAACTTCCTTGTTTTCACTCTATTATGTTATGGTCATTTCTCCCAGTCAGATCTATATCATGAATTTTGAAGACTATGTAATATTCTGCTAGGTGGTAGGCTATACTGTATTTAACCAATGAAGATTGGCTGTTGATGGATATTTAGATTGTTTATAATGTTTTGCTCTTAAAAATGAATCTGAGGTAAGCATGCATTTATAATACAGGCATACATGCTCACATCATTTTCTCTAGTAGTAGAGTTGCTGGTTCAAGGAGTTCTAACTCAAGTATTAATTTTAGTGAGGGAAATTCTAACTTCATAATCCCTGGACCAATGGGGTAGGTTAAAAAGAGCATAGCTTACCATTCATAAAAACACAGGCCTAAAAATCGTAATTTACAGTCTTAAGCAAACTGGAAGATACATTTAGCGGCTATCTTGATTCCACACTTGGAATTGAGCGTGGAAGTGTTTTATAAATCATGCAGTGCTATGCAAACCTCAGTGACTCATTACTAGCGCTTTACTGAGTATCTGCCATATACTCTCAAAAAGTGTTTATGGAGTCTTAGTTTATAGGTAATTCATTAAATACAGAGGGAAAACCTCAAAGACAGTGGTTCTGGACTGGTTGTATAGCAGAATAAACCAGGAAATTGTCAAGAAAACAAGTCTAGCCTCTTGTCCCGAGATCCCACTGCAAACAGGTCCTGGGCACCTGAGATGATGTTGACATAGTCTTTGTTCAGAATTCATCCTTTATGGTATTTCTATGTCTATTTACAAGGATCTTTCTAATAGACCAGAGAATATTTTTGGCTTTAATATCCCTGTTTGGAAGTTTCTGGCTCCTTCCAGAATCGTTTTAGAGATTTTTTGTTTTGGGTTTTTTTTGTTTTTGTTTTTGTGAGGGCGGGGAGTGTAACCTATTGATTTAGTTCCAATCTTTATAAGTCTTATGAAGTATTAAATATCAATTCTTGGTCTGCCATTCCCATCTGGTTTCACACCACACAGGCCATTCCACAACCCTCGTTTCTATCATGAAGAACGAAGAATAATGGGCTTACAGTGATTGCAATTTCCCACTTCGAATGCTATTAACAGATTAAAGTTATCTATCTATTCTAGTGGTGTATCAGACTTCCTCTTTAGACTTCACTAATATGAATTTTTAGTTTAGAGAATTAATTGAACTACATGGAAAAACTGGCTGGTGTACTGAAGTTTTTGTCTAATTTATTTAAATCTTCTGCATATTTACATGCCATAGAGCAACTGCAATTTTTATCTTGAGATCTTATCAAAGAGTGACGTTGTCTGAGTAGAAATTTTGCATATTTTGAATCAGTAACTATTGAGTAAACTTTTATAGAGGAGCTTTACTTGACTTCCAGTGATCTCATTGGCCTTAATATATGAAACCATGAAGAATAGATTTTCAATGTTTAACAAACACATTGCATGTTTTCTAACTACCAGGCAGAGGTTTTGGATTTTGGAGTGAAATGAACATTTCCAGATTTTTTTTTTTAGGTTTAATGATTGCTTAATAACATCTGACTTATAAGATTTAGTGTTTATATACTGTGGAGTTTATGGAAAGCAGTTTAACATATCTCTACTTTGATTTCAGTATTTATAACATTCACCCATTTCTTGTCAAGGTAATTGTGTTTCTCTTTCAAGACCTGAGGCAAGGAGAAGAAACAAATACAGTTAAGCTTGAATCTTATTTATCATTTAGAATATTACACTGGGCGGTGTTGAAGGACATTTGTGAGCAAGATGGGAGCGATACTGGGGCTCTTTTAGGAGGCATCCGAATCATTTAGGCTAGAGTTGATGAGAATCCTAACCAAAGAAAACGAGAATGAGCGGGAACTAGTAGAGTCCAGAAAGATTACATCAAATCCACAGGGCTTGATGATTGGTAACTTGTTATGGGACGGGATGGGGAGTAGTTAGGGAGGTTGTGTTTGGAAGGGTTAAAGGAAAATGCAGGGTCTAGGTTAACTGTCAGTGGAAATGCTCCACTGGCAGCTGGGTAAATGGATTTAAAGCCAGGAAGGCAGTGGGAGCTGGATGCATGATTAGTGTCATCAGATTGAAGTTGCATTTGTAGCATCTCAAACACAAAGAGACAACGCAGAGAACTCCTTAGAGAATAAGCTTAGTTTTCTCATTTCTGAGTTATTTGAGGTCACCTCACCAGTGTTCCTATGCATTAGAGAAAACCGGCTAATTCTCCCCCAAAGTCTCCTGGGCTGACATCACTTTCACTCTTAACTCGGAGAGTTCTGAAACTTGATATCAGCTTGCTTTGAGTGTGCATCTCCCCCAGGGTCAAGTCATAGTAACTGGTTAAAGAGGGTGAAGTCTAAAACCAGAGATTCTGGTTACTCATTGGCAACGGGACTATAACTGCTGTACAGTCCAGAATACTTGTATTGGCACAGCTGGTGCCAAAATATGATCAGAAGATTGCTTGCTAAACATGGGGCCTAGACAGGGACATTCCTGAGGTTAGAGGACTCAGCTTGCCTTGATAATATCAAGCTAAATAGAAGACTGTAGTTCACTGAACTACAGGCTCTTGCTTTTCAGGTGAGTAGTATTTGAAGCCTGAAGGCTGTACTTCCTGTCTGCATGATAGCCACAAAAGGCACCCATGACTAAGGGCATCTGCAGTTTTTACTTGATGGAATCCCTATCACACTCTTCCTTATCTCCTCACCGTGGAGGACAAGTGTCCGTTCCACTCCTGGAAACCAAAGATGTAAATGGTGGAGTGCAGAACATCTTCCATCTGTGTCCTTTACTTATGTACTTCATCTGCTGAATCCTGAGGTCGTAGGAGTTTACAGCTCCTCTCTGAAGGTTAATCTCATTTCCAGGTTACCTGTGGGTGTGGAGGGCCCCCACTATAGTAGCCCTGTACTAACAAAAGTGGATCTGGACTAGGTGGCTTACAACCAGAAGAAGATAGATAGAAAAACCCCAGCAAAGATTAAACTAAGTGAGATTAGTCTCTACAATTACCAAGACAGCCAGCTGCTTTGACTTGCAAATCATTTTGTAGGTTGGCTTCTTGGATGGAAAAGCTTTGTAATTATAGCCTGTAGAAGCAGTAGACCAGGAAGATGAAAAAACTTCCATGGGGTTGTAGGAGAGAAGAACTAATTTTCCTTCTACCCTTCTGAGTCCTTAGCTGAGACTCCTGTAATAAAAGACCAAATACTAAGAGAAAAACAGAAGTTTATTAGCACATATACCTCATGGATACATGGGAGATGCCAAGGGAAGAAAGTAACTCTCTGAAAATCTGTGGAATTCAGGATTAAATATCATCCCCATAGGGAAAGGGGAACAGGGATGTAGGCCTCTTAGGGGAGAGTAAATGATTTCTAGGAAAGATTGAGTGCTACCCTTAGAAAAACCGATGGGTAATATGATAGTTTGTGATAAAATCTGTCCTGGGTGTGGTGTTCTGTTCCAGTCTCCTCTCCTGTGACAAGTGTCCCTCTTCTCTAGTAGATGGAAATCTCAGAGGGGGGACTTAATGAATTCCTTTTAGAGGATCTGTTTTTAGGCAGATGAGGGGGGTTCAGACAAAGCCTTTGCTCGCATTTGCTGTTTTTCAGATACCTTCAGTTCAAAATAATCAAAATCTTGAAGTGGCATATTTTGGGGTGGAATGTCCTGCTACCTTCAGCATGATGTAGATTAGAGTACTTCTGGTCATTGGCACACCACTGATACTATATTCATCTTGTTTTCTTACAGTGGGATCCCAGCCTTGGGCTGGGTATTGATTTACCAACAAGATATAAGACCTTATAAAGCTGCTTGCTTGAATCAGAGAGAAAATCCTGTACATCTCTTCCTGTATTCTTTCCCAAGAATCCATTGCTTTCCATCCCATAGTTCCTCGTCAGGCTATCGGCTTTAAATTAGGTGTCAGGATGGCTGCATGAGAACCAGTTAGAGAATTGTGTAAAACAAAAACTCCACCGTACATTCCCATTCCTGTGATGCTGTTAAAAACATACACACATACCTACAGTTGCATAGACCTGTTATCATCATTGTCCTGAATAAAAACTTTTGATAATTTCCCATGGGATGCATCTAGTAATCTCCTACTAGTAAGTTTCCTGAGGGTGACTTCTATAAATTCCTCATCCTGAAAACAATACAGAGCCTTTCATAAAATAGACCATGTATCCATATTTAGTGAGTTTCATACCATGAATGAGAAAAAAAAGCTTTGGTAAAGTTGAGTTTCTCTTTTACACATCCATTCTGGTATGGATGGCTACATTTACTCAGTTTCTATAAGCTCAGAGGGTCTTTTATTTTTCACAGTGTAGTAGGAGAAGTAATTACAATTTTCCATTTTTAAGAGTTTATTATGATTCAGGCACTAGAATAAGAGATTTGCATACACTGTTCCATTTAGTTCTTTCGATAGTTCCGTGAGGTGGGTGAAGATCTCTCCAAGTTGCAGTTAGTAAACTAGGAGTCTGGAATTTTAAGAGATTTACCCAGTCATAAGTAGGCCTTCAAAATTGGAGCTGGAATTTAAACCCAGATTTGTTTAACCTGTGCTCAGTGAAGTTACTGTTTTTATCTTTCCTGATTTTTGTCATGCTTTGTTTGTTATTGTGCTTGGCTATTGAATATCACTATATTAAAAAATGGCAGGGAGCACCTCGGTGGCACAGTTGGTTAAGCATCCAACTCTTGGTTTTGTCTTAGGTTGTGATCTTAGGGTCCTGAGATTGAGCCCCACGTCAGGCTCCATGCTCAGTGCAGAGTCTACTTGAGATCTCTCTTCTTCTCCCTCTGTCCCTCCCCTCCCCACGCACTCACTCACGTGCTCCCTCTCTCTCAAATAGATAAATCTTAAAAACAGTAAAAGGTCATTTCCATTTCTTAACAGCTTCTCAAAAGAAGAACAGAATTTTCTAAGAGTTTGGTAAAACATGCATCTTCCCCTTCTTTCCTGGCAGATTTTGTACAATAAAATGATAGCTTTTTCTTTTAACCATTATTATAGAAAAATGTGAATCCAAGATAGAAAAGTAAAAGCCATACCACAGTTGGGAGGGCACTGGTAAGAGAATGCCTGGTGAGTTTGGGAATGTGACGTGCTTTCTGTGTAGCTTATAGAATGTTGGAAGCTGCTGTGTTCCCACTGGCTTTCTTTTTCACATGTCCCCAAAGGGTGAGAAATGAGAAGCCTTGTTTCTCTCTTTTTTTAAAAAATGTCCTTGTAAATTATAACACCCTGCTTAGGAAAGTCACTGGGTAAATCATGGTGGGGAGAATTCTATTTGCTAACTTCTGGGAAATCGCAGAGTATCAGTTAGTGGTCAGCACATTGAATCCAGGTCCCCTATGCTGTTGTCATAATGTTCTTAGCCAGTATGAAGAATCTCGTAGTGATGATGAAATGTCATGATCAGAGCACAAAGACATCTGGGTATATATCTCTCTAATATGTAGTGGAGATATAGATGGATATAATAAAAAGCACCACTGTGTAGTCTTTATTCTTGGTGCCACTAAGAAAACCTGTTCTCTTACAGAATTGAAACTAGGAGAAATTTTTTTTAGCCAGAGGAATGCTCTTTTTAAATCTATCTCTTTGCTACGACAAAATTGCTGATGGATAGCTATGTTGGTAGCATTTGTGAATTTTGCATTGGGAAGAACGATCCCGTGTTTTCCCTTATAAAGCAAAACCTTTGATGTAGTCAGCAGTCAACTCCTAGGGAATAGGGACCATGTCCTAAATATTTCTTGTATCTCTAATACTGAGCCTAGAAATGGCACATAGTAGGTGTTTGCCACTTGCCTCAATTTTACAGCAGGCTGACCAACTCTTTGAGCTACTGTTACCGTATATAGCTGTGCTGTTGATCCACTTGCAGGCTCTCTGAATACTCTGTATGACCACATGACCAACCCACAGGCCCTGTCTGCTCCTCTAGTTCTGATTTGTTAGTTAAACAAATATTGGTTACCAGTTAAGACACAGACCATGACTAGGATGATGGGAGAGAAAATGTTTATTCAAGTTGTTGAAGTTTTTGGATGATAGGGTTAAAATTCAGACTGATCTTGAATATAGTAGACACAAATTAGCAGAATTAAGACCATCAGAGAGATATAACTTCTGGAAAACTAAATATAACATGGGGACTGTATATATGTGAGTTTGGTGGCAGGGAGAGGAGGGACCCATTATGAGTCAGCAACATACTGTTTTATCTTCTTAATTATTGGGCACACATTGCCAGTTACCCATAGAAGCATAACATGTGGGAACTGCTGGATAACATTTCCAAAATACTTAGCATTAGTCAGACTTTTTTTTTTTTTTTGTAAGAATTCTGTGTCCACTCTGGCTGAAGAAAAATGTGGAGAATTTGTCAGGGGTCCAGAGCATGGCAACTATATGCAGAGGAAAATAGGACCCACCGAGAGAGGTTAATAAATAAGGATTAATTATTTAGCGTGATCCAAAGCAGCTAATGGGTGATTAAATTAATGGTTTTCTGGTGCATGTAGGGTTATTACATAGAAGATGGTATTATTATTTCCACTGTGAATAGAATTAGGGAAATGGATTTACATTAGAGTTAAAGGAGATTTTGAGGGAGCATAAAGAACTTGGTGACTTTAAGGATTGTTGGACAGGGGAAAGATCTCTCAACTGGAAATGTGAAACCGTGTTTCTTACAGAACAGAAATGGAACTGGGTACTGCTCACCAGTACTGTTAGGTGCAATTGGGGTAGAGACCTACAAACTTTCTAGGAAACATTTCATGCTATTCATCTCACATTTTATTTGACATTTTCAGTGAGTACATCAGTATTCCCTTGTTTGCATTTTTCACAGTTAATACAAACGTGAAGACCTTGCTTTTAATGGTTCTGCAGTGTGTTTCAAACATGGGAGTGAGTTTAAACTACAAATTGAAAATTACTCCACTTGCAAATCAGCTTGCCGCGTACTCTTATAGGAGCCTCACTATATTGTCAACTCAGCTTGCCTTCTCTTTCTCTTCTTTAGAAAACTCACTGTGTGCCCTCCTCTGTTGTTCTACAATGAGTGCCAAGTCTGCCATCAGCAAGGAAATTTTTGCACCACTTGATGAAAGGATGCTGGGAGCCGTCCAAGTAAAGAGGAGGACAAAGAAAAAGATTCCTTTCTTGGCAACTGGCGGTCAAGGAGAATATTTAACATATATCTGCCTGTCAGGTAATGAAAACCAGACAATAATATTAAAACACCTTCATCTTAAAATATTTTATTCTAAAGTATCTGAGAGGGTCATATGCCCAGTGTTTTGTACACATCTGCTCTTCCATTTCTGTTTCCTGTTTTTCTGTTGTCTTTTCTGATCCTTATTTGCCGGTGGCACCTCTACTTTTGAGGTTGCTTTCTATGGGAAAAGTAATGAAGTTCAATTTTAAATGTATTTTCCAGTTCATCGAGTGCTTCTGCTGAGGGTTTGACAGACACATTTGTTCATCCATGCTTTCCTTCACTAAAACATTGGCAGAAATTGGGTTCTCCTTTAGGATTTTTGCTTTAGCATAATTCCTGAGAGTTGGTAATTGTCATTACTAGGAGCCTGAGTTTCACTGGCTTTCTTTTTCTTTAACAGTTACCAGTAATCAGTAATAGTTTGTCTCAAGATAACTATCGACACCTTATGGAATGTGAGAAAGTAGACACAGCTCCCAAATCATCGCTTTGCCTGACAGCTGTTCCTTGTCAGAAAGAGGCATCTGTTCTATTAAGCTTAGAATTTTGTTGGATTATTTTTTCTCTTTCTGCTTGTGATTGTAGATCTGTGGGATTTACTGTGGATCCATACCTAGTTTTTGAGATAAAATTTGGATAGGTTTTCCATGGAGTTGTGGTGATGCTAATCTGAATACCTGGGGCATTTGTAACAAATCTGATAATATTTCTTGTAACTGGGCAATGTAAGAATTAAGCTTACCTTAATTCATCTTTTCTTATTTCCTTCAGTTGTGGTTTGGCAATAAAACTTTATTTTTCGACCCATTTTTAGATTAAAAAAATAAACTTCTGATCATTTATCAGAATTCATTTCATTGTGTAGATAGGTTTTTTCCAGAAAGAATATGTGAAGATCAAAACAAAAGAATATGTACAGATAATAAGACTATTTCTTAGTTTATAATAATAACCTTTTGGTAAGAACGTCTTTTCAGTTGTTAGGATAAAGCTCTTATTTAAATGAGTGTGAGAGAATTGACCTTGAAATATTGGTCTTAAAAAAAAAGAAATATTGGTCTTTTTTTCTGAATTTCCAATAAGGAATAGATTAGTAAAATATGGTGATTATTGGAGGACATTTGCATTCCCTTAGTGTGCTGGGCAGTGCTTAGCATATAGTAGGGACTAGGTTAATATTTAATGACTGAGTGAAAGAAATTACCTAATTACCTTCCTAGTACTTTGTTCATGAGATGCAGGTCTTAGAAATATTTTCATGTTCTTAAATTTTGATTCTAGAGTTCTGCTTTCACCAATAATGAAAAGAATGCATTACAGTAAATTTTTTTGTGTTTGGGCTGAGCTGAACATGAGCTGAGTATGGACAGACAGTGATTCTAATATTATTACTTTTCATTCAATCTGTGTTTCCTCAAGACTTCTTGAAGATGGGGAGTTGAAGAAAAGGTGGATGTTCTAGAAGTCCTTAGAGTTTTGCCTGGTACATTCCTCTAACTGAAAAAGATGGCAGTTCTGTTTGCATGTGAGGCATATGCTCCTGTCAGCCTGTTTCTGATCCTGAAGTCTGCAGTAGGGAGAGAGGGACTCTGCCTGCCTATCTCAGTGAAATAGCAGACCCATTTCCCCTGCCATAGGAGACCCTGACCTGGACTCCTCCAATCACTGCCTTTCCCCTACAGATTACCAAGACTTGAGGTTTAAAGTTTGAAACTATGAGAACTACATTTTCAGAATTCCATTCTGATGGAGGAAAATATTTTATTCTGATAGTCTTTCTCCTTTTCATGAATTTGAGTTTTGAGAGGATAGGTTGATCCAGTAGATGTGACATTGAAGCAGATGGTTTAATGGAAGTTGAGGCAGGAGAAGGCCAGGCCACCTTTGACATCTAAGTGTTTTGCAGTTTTCTTCTCATTGAGAAGGGAGCAGCCTCTTTATCTTCCGATTAATGTGAAGCTTAGAGGCATATCGGTCACATCTTTGATAAAGTAATGTTTTAATGGACAAGTAATTAAGGACTCATATTTATTAAGTACTTTTGTATGTGCTAAGCACTCTAGGTATGGGGCAGACAGGAGAAAAATTCATGAAGCTTACTTGGATGGGCGAGGAGCAGTAGACATTAATCAACTAGTCACTAAAATAAATATGATTATTAGCTGTGGAAAGGCCAAAAAGGAAAAAAATACAGTGATAGGATAGCATGTATGAGGAGAATTTGGCCTGGCTGGAAGAACCCAGAGCTACAAGGAAAGTAGAGCCTCCCTGGTTCTGAAAAGAGATGGTACATGTGCCACGAGCATTCCTGACAGAAGGAACAGGAGCCTCATTAAAAGACTACACTGGATTTTGAGTTTCTCCTTTTCTCCTATTCAGTATAAGGATGACCTCTTTGTAGCTCCACTCACATAGGAGGCTGTGAAGTGAAAGCAGAGCCCTGGAATGACAGCGTCCTTCCTGCTATTATTGTGAACCACCTACACTCTCTGGGAGGCCAGGCTCTTCAACTCTTGTGGTTTGGTTGATGAAAACCAGCTATCCATTTTGAACAGGCAAAATTTGTTCAAATTAGGGCAATGTCTGCAAATAGTACTTAACCGTTTTTCAAACAGCATAAGGAGTTTAAAAAAATTTTTTTAGGAAGAATATTCTAGCTTTAAAAGCTTACCAACATATGCATGTAAACATCATGGGTATTTTATATATCCAATATCTTACTGACTTTTTTTGTGTGTGAATTCCACCTCCGCCCCCTGCCACCCAATGCCTGGCAGGATTTAAAATCTGAGGTTGAGGCCTGTGATCATAAGAATTATTATTTTTGGAGAGAATTGCATATCCTCTGGAGAAATCAAGAAAGATGCCAGAGCAGGAGAAATAATATGATCTTTCTTGGGTTATGTAGCTGTGATTGTGTAAGGAGAAAAATAATCTCTCCAGTTCATTTACAGAGCCTCCAGATAGAATTTTAATGTTTCTCACTGGACTTCCCAAATGGCTTCTTGAACGGTGTGCAAATGCTTAGGACTAATGTGCTTTGGTTGACTTGCATTCTTAAAGCCTGGTTTCCACTTTTTCTTTGTGGCAGTGGCTAAAATTAAAAAGGCTGACGATACCAAGTGTTAGCAAGCCTGTGGAGCGACTTGAGTTCTCATACTTTGCTGGTGGGAATGTAAAAATCATACAACTGCTTTGGTCAACCATTGGCAGTTCTTTGTAAATTCAAACATACACTTCTGACTCAGAGACTCTATTCCTAGGCATTTAGCTGAGAGAAGTAAAAAGATGTCCACAAAAAGACATGTACATGGAGGATGATAACAGTCTTATTTATAATAACCAATAATCAGATCTCAAATGTCCATCTACATGTGCATGAATTTTCAAGCTATATTTTATTTATGCAGTGGAATACTAAGGAATGAATTGCCACTGCATGCAGCAACATGGATTACTCAAAAGCCTTACGTTCTATGAAAAAAAAAAACCCAGAAAAGATTACATGCTATATGATTCTATTTATTGAAATTCTAGAATGAACAGAACTTAAGCTGTAGTGATAGAAAGCCTATTGGTGGTCGACAGGTTTGGGGTTAGGAATTGACTGTAAAGGGGCATAAGGGAATTTTTTGCAATGGTATAAGAGTTCTATAGGCTGATAGTGGTGGTGGTTACTTGGGTATAGACATTTTTCACAACTCAAACTGCACACTAAAAATGGGTACATTTTATTATATGTAAATATGCCAGCCAAGTCAATTAAAAAAAAAACCCAACTCTTACAAAGTCAGTTGTTGGATGATTATAAGAGTTTATTGACCTTATCTCTAGCCTGCTCTCTAAGGAGGACAAAAACTAACTCTCTCCTTTGTACAAATGAAAAGTTATCCTAGATGGCCTTGTTGAGCCTTCAGAAACAGGTGTGTATTGTGTAAACCTGTGCTTGCATCTATCTGATGTAAAGGTCAGTGCCTTCTGGGTTCCTTCTAACACCTGGCACATTGCCAAGTACGGACACACTATCCACTGTGCTTAAATAGAAAATACTCTAAATTTGTGGCTGACTACGTACCTGATTATACTTTAGAATTTGGAATTTGGAACTCTTCACTCATTCAAAGTATAAAGTGAGCCCCAAGCTCAATAATTTCCATAGCTGGATACCCCTTCCATGATACTTGGATCTACAAAACTAAACTGGAAGCATACTAAGAAGTTGAAAATCAGCTTATGATTAAAGGCCAGTTACCTACTGAATATTCCATAGTTCCATGCTTAAAATCTATTTTCCTGATCATGTTTTAATTCAGTATATGCAATGTCTAATGCTAGCCTTCATATCCATAAGTGGGTACAAATCTTTCCTCGGCTGTTACTCACTACTTACTATCCCCATAAAAAGGAACATGAAGAAATTTTAATTTTTGTGATTACATATTTTGTTGAATCAAAATTTTAATCCTTTGAAAATGATTTGAGATTTTTAGAGAGCAAAATTTTCTTCTTTAAAAAAAATAGCTCTGAATGGTCTTTGATGAAATAGTATATGTAAATGGATCCCCATGGAAGGTAGTGATGTGGGATGGGAGCCTAGAACCTGACAATACTGCCCTTTATCTCAGTGGTTGCCAATCCTAGATGTTCCTTAGAATCACCTCAAAAACTTTGCAAAATCCAGATCTAGGTGCTACTACCACAGCCCCAGGGGTAGTGGTAAAACTTACCGTATTTTGAAAGTATTGTGCTGAAGATGCTGAAGCTGGGGTTGAGAAGTTTTGCTATGTTGGGGGGTTGTTGTCTTGGTCTGCTTGACATAACGACACATTCTTGGTACTCCATTCTATCCAAAAAATACTTCTTAGTCTCTTTCATGTTGACTGGCCATGGTCAAAGCTCTGAATTTTTCTGGGCTTCAGTTTATTCACCTGACAAATTTAGAGGTTCCTTTGGGTTCTGAGTTCAAGGATTCCGAACTCCTTGAAGTTTTATGCCAAATCTTTTTCTCATTCCATACATGTCATTTAGGGAGAAGCTCAGGCTGTTAATAATCCAAATGGACACTTAAGACATTTATGAAAGTTTGAGACCATTCCTTATAGGTTGTCATTGGAGTTGGGATAAGCAAAATTAGTTGTCAGCAATCTGGCATAGAGAGAAATTTTTGTTTAAAGATTTATTTATTTATTTGTTTGTTTATTTTAGAGAGAGAAAGTACTAGGGGGAGGGGCAGAGAGAGAGAGAGGGAGAGAATCTCAACCAGACTCCACACTAAGACAGAGCCCAACCCAGGGCTCAGTCTCACTACCCCCTAAAATCATGACCTGAGCTGAAATCAAGAGTTGGACAGTTAATCAACTGAGCCACCAGGTGCCCCTTGAAAGAAATTCTCTAAATCCACTTTCTAATTTTGACTGGATCTTATCTTAAGGTCTCTAAATACTAGCAAAGAGTGAATGGAAAAATATAAGACAAATGAAATTTAACTTTGACAGTAATGGTTTATTTAGGAATGGTGAGTTAACTTTCCAATAGTTTTTATCCAGGAAAATGAAAAAATCCACACTGAACTAAGAGGTATGCAAATGTATTCACAGTGAAAGAAGAAATACAAAACAACTATAATATATTGTTTATTATAGAAGTAGTAATAATTACTAAAGCTATGACTCTTTCAGAAAATTATGTAGAAAAAATATCACTTGTTTTTGCTTATATTATTTGTTGTAATTCCAGTTTATTCTCACAAAATTCCTATCAGGTGGTATGAGTCCTACCGTTTCACAGATGAAGGGACCAATGTTCATCAAAGGTCATGACATCAGAGTCACCATTTTGAGAGTAACAGACTGGGAAATCCAGCCAGTCCTTATCACCTCACTGGCCATGCTTGCACTGCCGTAACACCTCATTTCTTCTGAGTTAGTTCATGAGGGGTGTGGTGTAGAGAAGACCATGTTTTAAGGAGTATATTCTTTCCTAGCCCTTCAAAACTGCTAAGACATTGAACAGTTTTGACCTACACTATCTTGTTATCATTTCTGAGATTATTAACTAATAGACTCCCCCACATTTGTAATGCGTATAAGGGTAAGCCTTTTCTCTCTTTATTTTTTTTTCTTTTCTCTCTTTATTAGAGAGATTTGGCACATAAATCAAGCCATAAAACTTTAAGTCACTCTAGAAGACAGTGCAATAAAAAGTTATTTCTATTGCCTGATGATAATTCTTTCTAGATCTTCTTTTATTTTATAAAAATACAGTATCCTGTTATACTTTATATTGAGAATTTGGCTCTCTTTTTTGTATTTAATCAAATAGACACATTTGATTAAAATGTTTGTAATAACAATAATCCTTGATTAGGTGGAGTTAAAAGTAGAGAGAGGGTTTTCCGAAATCTAGTGGCCCAGTAGATCCTGCCACGAGGTGTCATCTCTAAATAACCTTCAGCGTAGCACCTGCCATGCAACTGTCACTTGATTTGGTACACAATACAGCTAGGTTGGCACCAAGCCCACCTTCAATTAATGATTGTAATACTCGTAGTAATGATATTTGTTGAACTCCTATATCAGGCATGGTTCTTTATCTTTACAGAAGTGTTAGGAGGTAGATAACCGTACTGTCTTCACTTTGTAAATGAAGAAACTGAGCATACTGGAGTAAATTCTCTTGCCCAAGATCATCAGCTTATGAGTTACCAACAGGGATTTGAACCCAGGTATTTTAATTGTAGGTCTGCATCCCCTTAGCCACTATGATCCCCTCTCACATAAGAATTTTATGGGAGAGAACTTCCCAAACCAAACCTCGTTTCTATACCTCCTCACACAACTTTAGTGATAATGGTGTCTTGGCATTACTCTGCTTTCCTACAGGTTTAAGCCTTGGTGGGTTTCGGCTGGCTGGTGACAGTCCTGTACACTAACAAGCAGACTGTTAAGAAAGCATATTAGAATGATAGTGGATGTGTTTGGCTCTTAGAGAAAATTCACTTCCCGGGGATTTCTGAGAGGCTCCTGACAGGAACACGGCCGTGTATGGACTTGTTTGGTTCAGTTATGTAATAGAAAAAAGTGGATGTCTGAGCCTTTTTTAGAGCTTCCGTGGTGGTTCTAGAGCCCTTCCTGTGAAAACTGATGGTAATAATATTCGTGTCTCCTAAAGCCTTGTGAAGAGGACATTCCAAAAATGGAGAACTAAGCCCTCAGCAGGTAATCCTCATGTAATCCGCACAGCGGGCTTGTGACGTGGCTGCTGCTTTGAGATGATGTAGCCAAGGCCTCAAGCGAGTAAGTGTACCGGGCAGGGCCCGGCATCTGGGGAGCGACGGGGCAGGACACACGTCTGGGCCCATCGCCCTCCAAATGTGCACACTTTTCAATTTGTTTTCCAGGACAGGGCTCCGTCTGAGAAACAGAGCTCTCCCCTTCCTTAAAAACAATGCAGCAGCATTCCTGGAGCAAAGCGTTTTCATCTCTGAGGGCTTAGAGGATATGCTGTCAACCACTTGAGCTTTTCTAGTGGTTTCGCACGCCAACAGAGTTTTCTTTTTCCATTCTCTCACGTATGCGTTCCAGTACTAAAGCCAGATGGAAACAAGGGAAAACTCTTGACAGAGGCTAGTGCCAAAACATTTCATTTAAAAAGGAAACTCCATCTGTGTGCTCTTCTACCCCACAGCCCACTGTGAAGAGCAGGAATTTCACAGCTGATTCACTTAGGTTTGCTTTGATTAATTTGGACTAATTGCAAAGGTAGAGCAAGTGTTGAGAGAGATTGCACACGGAGGCAGCACTCCTTCTGGAACGTGGCTGGCAAACCCTGGTGTTAGCTGATGCCAGCCACTGACCAAGAAAGCCAGGTTTTAATCCATGCAGATGTGTTCTTTGTTGATCATCTGGGTTGCCGTTTGTAGAAGAGTAGAAGTCAGTGCTCTTTGCTGCTGTATTGCAAGGTGAACATCATCAGGATTTCATTTGTCAGTAGTGTAGTCAGAGGCACTCGGGGATGCCCTCCAGTCACTGTTGCTCCCTGCCTTCTTCTAGCCCAGATATACAAAACACAGGCCTAGGTGTAAGACTGACTTAGGGAGAAATATTGGCTGTATTAGCTCTTTGAAACTCAGTTTTCTCATCTGTAAAATGGAAATAATGTCTATATCCCCAAGGGCTTTTTAAAGAGTAACTGAACTAAATATGAGTGCATATGAGGCCTGATACATAAGAAGTCTTCAGCTCTATGAGCAACATCATTATCTTGTCATTAAATGGGACACCCATTGGTTCTTGCCATACATAAGTAATTCATCTGCAGTGTTTTTATAAAACATGTTAATATATGTCTATGACAGGCTTCTGTGACCCATGTCACATAGGACAGAATGACACAATAGCCCAGATTTGACTTGGCTTCCACCCTCCCCTTCCATACTTTTTTTCCCTTTCCCTCTCAAGTTTGCTCTATCCCTGCCCGCTCTGTCCCATCCCTGCCAGGAATCTCACGGGCATTCTGGCTTCCAATTTCTAAACCAAGCTTCTCTTAATTCTCTATGATCCAAGATTATTCTGTCCCCCCCCACCCCCTCCTGCCCCAGCCAATCTAGAAATGGAGTTGGCGGGGTGGGGGTGCATGCATCACATGCTGTTTTTGAGTCTGAAGACTTCCACTCTGATTTCATGGGTAATTGAACCTTCCTGGGTAAACTGGATACTGAAGTTGTTGTGTTCAGGCCTCTTCATGCAACTTTGTGGGGGAGTTAGAACTGGCTTCGTCTATGGGAGTTCCTGTCCCTGAAATGGGAGACGTTATTTTCCTACACCTATCTTCATGGGATCAAAAGGAAAATGGAAACAAAATAAAACAAAACATTCTCTGGGGTCAGTCAAGTGCACTTTAAGCAAACAGCAGAAGTGGGAGAGGCTGGTACAAACGCCCGTGGACCCAGCTTCTTAGCCCAGATCAGGTTCTTATTTGCCCAAGTCTCTCCTCCTTCCCTGTTACCCTTCCTTTAAAGAGCTAACAAGTATGAGTGATATTCACATCCCAGTTACAGTCATGCTACACCATATGCAGGATTTTCCACAAGAAACTATAAATAACCACAAGGACAGCTTTCCAGGGTGTCCAGTACTGAGAAGAATAAATGACCAGTTAGTTACTGTGCTCTGAACTTGAGCACACTCCTCCCTGGCCTCCCATGACATATTCGTAATAGTGTTTAGCATTGCTGGATTGTGTTTGCCAGTTTGCTTTCTGGTTACTTCCTGGGACTGCCAGCCCCTGGATGGCAGGAACCATGTTGTAGACACCTCTCTGTCCCATGTGGAATGGATAAAGTGTCTGGGGGTAGAATCAGGCAATATTCTACTCTTCTGAGACTACACCATGGACTTACTTTCTGGGGCGGAGCTCCAGGCTGAGTTCAAACATTCGATCTGGGTTCTACCAGCTGTAGTTATTTGGGTGCTCTTTTTTTCTTTTTTAAGATTTTAATTATTTATTCATGAGATACATAGAGAAAGAAGCAGAGGCACAGGCAGGGGGAGAAGCAGGCTCCCTGCAGGGAGCCAGATGCGAGACTTGGTCTTAGGACCCTGGGATCACGACCTGCGCCAAAGGCAGATGCTCAACCACTGAGCCACCCAGGCGCTCTCCCTCCCTTTTTTAAACTTGCTGTTGTTTACACAAGATGCTTCCAGGTGGTCTTTTTTTTCTCTTGGAATTCATCAGATTATTGAGCAAGAGTTTTTATTCTACCTATCAGCCCAGTTACTAAGCAGAAAACGTGGATTTCCTTGATTTATTGAAGCTTTTAAAATCCTCCAAAATGAGCAATTTATAAATGGTTCCTTGTAACATACAGTGGGGAAGCTAAACTGTGATCTCAGATTTGTGAAGTACCTGAGTGTTTCGCCTGAAGAAAGTTCATATTATGGAGGAATAAATGACCATTTAATGGCATTGAATCTATCAAAACTTTCCCTGAATACTCTTTCCCTGCAGGAACCATTTTCAGTTCTCTATTTCCTTAGAAAGGGCTTTCAGGAGAAAAATGGAAACTCTGTTTTTATTAAAACTTTCTCTGAGAATATTCATACTGCCCTCCCAGCACACATACCCTTTTAACTCAAATTGGTTTTCATCCACCACACGTGGATCCCATGTGGCTCAGGTTGTAGACTCCCTGCCCAACTGCATTTTGATGTCTGTATTCAGTTTCACAAATTATGCTGCTCTCAGGAGTCTTTGGGGTATGGTGGGGGGGTGCTTGGCAAGTGAGTTGGAGATGGCAAGAATATAATCGGCCTTGATGCCTTGAGATCTAAGTTTTCATTTTCATAAAAGGAGGCAGTAGAGTTGAGAACAGCCCTCTCGTTTCCAGCTAATAGGAGCAAACAGCAGTTATAGAAGTGTTCTTCTCTGACAGAACCCTTTCCGTCTTGCATGTAGGTAAGAGTCAGCTGTGTTTGGGGAATCCAAGACCACTTAAGTGTAGTTCTCCCAGTAAACGTGCATGTGTTCTTTCTCAGGAGAGAAAGTGCCACCGGCAAAAAAGAAAGAAAGAACAATAGTAGAAAGAATGTAAAACTCATGATCTTGGCCTTTCAGCTTCTTGTTTTTAGTCTCTTCGCCTCTGTAATATTCTATTTTGTCCTCTCTTTTTCATTTAACACGGTAACAAAAATTTGTATGTATTATCCACGCTTTGTAAAGGTAATTTTTTTTAAAAGATTTTATTTATTTATTCATGAGAAACACAGAGAGAGAGAGAGAGACAGAGACAGAGACAGAGACATAGGCAGAGGGAGAAGCAGGCTGCATGCAGGGAGCCCGATGTGGGACTGGAACCCGGGACTCCAGGATCAATCACTGGTGCTAAACCACTGAGCCACCCAGAGATTCCCCTGTAAAGGTAATTTAAATGGATTTTTGAGTACCGTAGAATATTTATCCATTTATCTGTTGCTGGATGTTTTGTTTTTGTTTTTTTTTTTTCCAGTTTTCACAGTTAGAAATGAGGAACTCGGTCTCCCTCCGCCACCCCCCCCCCATACCCATCTTACAGCTGAGGACATGGAGAATCCCACAGGTTACTTATTAGAGGAAATGCGCATACTGCCCGTGAGTGGTGGAGACTGGAGACTGGAACCTCAACACTGTGTGCTCTCTTCAGGTCTCTGCCATGGACCAGCAAATGGGAGCTTATTTCTAAACCCATGTCTGCCAGAACTGCTTAAAAGTAAAGTAATCCTATTGCACTTTGTGTGCTTCACAGCTAGTTAACCATCCCCATGATATTTAACAAAGGTCTGGATCCAGTTCTCTTTGAGGTACATTTATGATGCCTGCTTTCATTAGGGTTAGGGCATCATTTCATTTCCCTACACATTTGCAGGTCTACATGAGAGAGAGAATGTGTATTTGCAGAGAAAGGAAGGTGTGTGTCTTACCTAGAGTCAGCCCTAATGTTCCTTAAAAGAGACAGTTCTTCATCTTTTTGGTCTGGTTCACTTACAAATTCATTAGCCATCTTCTGTTGTATTGTTGTTAGATGAGAAATGGGGGAAGTGGTAAATGCAACCAAACATATGCTTACTGTTTTTCTAAGTCAGTGCATTTAATTAATGATTCACATCTGGCATTATATCAGATCCAGCATTTGGACCACAGAGCAAAAATGCTTAGAGAAATTAACTTCTTTGGAAGTTTCTTTTAGAACTCCAGAATTTTGTATCTAGAAGAATCTTTAGTCATTCCCAAATCAAACACCAGTGTTCACATGACAAATGGGGCCCACAGGGGGTGGATGGCTTGCTGGATGTCACAGAACAACTACCGTAAGACAAAGGAAGGAAAACAATATGTTCAGATCTTCTTGCCAATTTTTAACCTTGGGACTGCCTCTGACTGAAGTGCGTTAGATGAGGAAGAGATGGGATTAGTGGTTAAGCTGAATTTGAGGCTAGATCGCCCTATTCTTCCTTTCCACGTATCTCTGCAGGAGCAATTTGTACCACTTGCTCCTAAAGAGAAGGAGAGCCTGCTGGCCGCTAATCGTGCAAGTGGCTGTGTCTTTCCTAGGGTTTGAATGTTGCAAGAAACTGGGTGTGGGCTCAGCTGTAAAGACCAAGTGTTTACTCTTATCCGCCTTCTCTGTTACTTCCTGTGGGCATGCAGATCCATAAAGTGGAGAGTGCCCAGTGTCTGAGGGGAAAGGCCAAATGCCATTGTCTCTAAATGTGCTGTGCCACCCGATCCACTGGGTTAAAAGATAAAAACAGTAGAATTTTTATTTAAATATAACTGTTTTCTAATTTATATATTCATGCATGCCTTATAATCACTAGAATATTTTAGACCAGTAGTTCAAGTGCATAACATACAAATAGGCATATACTAGCAGTTAATATTCATAAATTTTTTATTGAGAGGATGCATAGTCAAGATGGTCGGAAAATTCCCTAGCTAGAGTCCTGGGGGTTGGAAACCTTTGCTACAGTAATAATAACTTATCACCAAAGAACTACAATCTGTTTTAAAATCTCTGGCTTTTAGAGGTGGTTGCCCAAAGTAGTGAGCATATAAACTGCCCTTTTTTTAAAAAAGATTTTATTTATTTATTCATGAGAGACACAGAGAGAGAGAGAGAGAGAGAGAGAGAGGCAAAGACACAGGCAGAGGGAGAAGCAAGCTCCATGCAGGGACCCCGATGCAGGACTCAATCCCAAGACTCTGGGATCACACCCTGGGCCAAAGGCAGGTACCAAACCGCTGAGCCACCCAGGGATCCCTAAACTGCCCTTTGGAATCAACCTCAGCCCACACTCCCTGCCCGCCAACCCACCCCTAGTGATTCCATGGCTTTCTTCAAGGTAGAGAGCCAGCCAGCTGCTATGTGAACTAAATGTCCTAACAGGCAAGAGGCCTGTCACAGTGCTTATTAGCACTTGGTAGTTGCACGTGATGGCTATCCTTTCAGAACCTGAAATCCAGTTGAAACAGTTATTTGTTTCAGTTTTAATATTATGTTTGATTTGGACTGTACTTGCTTTTAGTCCAGTCTTGCTATTATAAGATCAGGACTGGTTTATTTAGTTCTGAAGCTTCTTGGCCTTTTGTACTGTTTAAAACAGGGAAACTTACACTTCCTTTCTGGACCTAACATTTATTGATTCATCCAGGGAAGCCTTATTCTTTGCTGATACAGCAAAGTCCCTTGTTCCCCTGTGAGTAATTCTATTGGAGCTAGTGCATTTCCTTTTTTTTTTTTTGTACATAAGTATTTTTCTTTGTCAGTGGTTATATTTCATATGTAAGAGTCGTATAGACCATTTACTTATAGCCCGGCTATGCCAACCCTCTTTGGGAATGAAATTTTTTGAACTGAAATTCAAACACTCTACTAGGTCTACAAAAACCTTCCAATGTGCCATGTCTTACATAAAGATAAACATATCATAATACCCCTTTTCCATGGAATTTGGAATGATTAAAAAAGATCACTTGTATTCAGAAATAACCTAGCCCTGAGATTGGGCTTGTTTTCTGTATGTGTTTCAGAGATTATCTTTACCTCTCTCTGTATTGCTGCTCACTTCACGTGTCCTATTAACTACTATTAGGTACTAATCTGCCTTTGGTCTCTTGTAACCCATCTGGCCACTGTTCCCTCACTCTGAAATCACTTTCTCTTCTTCCACCAACACAATTAAAAATAGTTCCTCCAGAGTGACTGATCTGTTAGGAGAGAAATAATATTGTTTACAAAAACTTTTAAAGACTGGTATATAATTTGAATACCTTCCCTGAGGGCATTTGTATTTGCAGAAAGTGGCATCCCCTCTAAAGCTAATGGTAGTGGTGATAGTAACACTGGGAGCATTTATTGAACAACTATTACCACACATTATATACCATCTCAGAGCATTGTATGAGAGGTTGATACACTGTGATAAATGGTAAATATCTGGTCATCCTGTTTTAATCATTACTCTATAGTGCTTATTTCTTTATGTATCTGTTGGAAGCACTCATTTATTCAGCGTTGATACTTAAGAACTCTTGCTTGGAAACTTTTTGTATGGTGACAGTTCTTACCTTGGATTTTAGAGGTCAGCCTATTCAATGGACTTTGGGTTCTCTTAATTTGGCTGCTTTTGGTTTTTACGTTTTAACAGTGTTAGAGAAAAAATGCCACTTGGCACTAAGGAAACTTGCATCACTTATTTTCATAAATCAACTTACTAACCAAGGGCACTTTGGATCACAAATGCCTCCTTCAGTTTCAAAAAGTGTGTTTGTGGTGTTTTCTTAAATCACTGTTAGCCAGCCTTCCAGAGAAAATTCACTGGCTTTAAGACTGTGACATGATAGGAATCTTATTGCCAAGATTTTTCTTCAGAATATTTCAAACTCACTTCCTTCCAAAATCTAATTTTATTTTGAGCTACAGTACAACTCTGTGAATGTTGAAGTCAGAGGAAAAAAAGGCATCTTTTTCCTCATAAAATGAGTTCTTTGAGGTCTGGACTGGAAATTTGCAGGTCACAAGCAAGGGGAGAGCTTTGCAGAAATGAGTTTAAATTTCCCTGTGACCAGTTTGATTTTTGCCTAGAGGTAAGTATATGATGGTAGTTCTTGAAGTCTTTTGAGGATACGGCACTTGGCATTATACAATGTAGTCAGTGTCATAAATACCTTGGTCTGTGCAGTCTTAAACATGAGATTTGGATTGGAATGATTTACTTAGATTGGTGAGTTGGATTACTCTAATTTTAGCCTAATCTCATGAGCCCAATTAGAACTTTCAGGTTTTGCTTTTATGAGAGATGCTTTGGAGAGCACCCATCATTTTCCTAAATATCTAATGGGTCTTGAGAAGATGAGAGTTCTGGGACACCTGGGTGGCTCAGTGGTTGAGTGTCTGCCTTTGGCCCAGGGTGTGATCCCTGGGATCTGGGATTGAGTGCCACATTGGGCTCTTTGCAGGGGCCCTGCTTCTCCCTCTGCCTGTGTCTCTGCCTCTCTCTCTCTCTCTCTCTCTCTCTCTCTCTCTCAGTATCTCTCACAAATAAATAAAATCTCTAAAAATAAAAAAAAGAAGATGAGAGTTGTGTGTGTGTGCTGACAAGTCAGGTATACCATATTGGTGAGAAGTTGCAAAGGCCCATCTGATATGAGGCTCTCTTTGGTCATACGTAGAATAACAACTGGGGAAAACCTAGGCCCAGAAATGGCTAATCAAGTGATAGTTCTGTGTGCATAATCTGGGTGTCTTCCATTTCCAGGATCAAAGTGATCAGAAGTAACTCAGCATAAGGGCAGAGGCTTTGGAGACAGAAAAAAAATGTGGATTTGAATCTGGGTTCCACTGACTAGGTATAGGAGCTATGTAAACTGGAGAGAACCACTTGGCCTTTCTGAGCGTCCATCTTTACTTATGCCAAATGGCGATTACAAATATTTGTCTTGGAGGACTGGACTGAAAAATTATGTGAGAAGACATACATAAACAGCCTTGCTTGGCCCCAGAATACAATGAAGGCTTAATAAATGTTAGTTTCCTCATCATCCTCATCTGACATTTGAAAGCCACCTTCTGTTGGTGATAAGGAGTGAGAGTCATCAGTCATGTGTCAGACACTGAACTGGAAGAGGCAAGAAAGCAACTGGTGACTTTCAAACAGAGATTGAAATTTTCAGGAGGGGCCAAAGATGGTTTCTAATCCAGGGAGCTCGACACGTATTGGGAGCCCGATTACAAGTTTTATCACTGCCATGTTGGCTTTTATGAAATTATACTTTCTGAAGACAGGAGAGTACCCATCTTTTCTGAAGAGCAAAGGAGCAACAAGCTAATAGAGTTTCAGTTGAAAGCCAGAAGGCTGGATACTTAACGTCACTAAATACACTGAGAGGTTTTGGTGTGGAGAGCAGGACTGGCGTCAGACGCAGCACCCTTTGGATCTCAGCCACATCTCTTTCTAGCTGTAGCCGTGGAATGTAGCTACCCTCCATGAACCACGTTGCCCACCTACACAACGGGGACAACTCATACCTCATGGGCTTGGTGTGGCAAATAAACAAAGCCACCCGTAAGGAGCCTGGCACACCATAGGCCTCTGAATGCTGGTTGCCAGTTAAGCGCAGAGCTCTGTGTATGGGGAGGGGGAGGATGATCATGTGAAGTGCAGCTCCATCCTCAGATTGCTTAAGAGCCCTGAGAATATACTGAATGCGTAAACAGTGGTACGTGCCCGGGAAGAACACAGCGGGAACCACACATGACTGCTTTATGGCTGTGTTACCTGGTGATACCCGAAGTGCCACGGCCCTGACCTCAGCATGAGTGCTGCACGTGGTAAGAGCTAAGTTCCAGTAGTTTGTTTTGAAGGTATGGTTGATCAGTGTATTATAAAAACAAAACACACGAACATTCGCCTGGTTGTTAGTGAGAGGGTATGTTTTGTTTTTAAGCCGATGTCCTGTGACTTTTATTTTCTGCTCAAAGTGTCTTTGTTTGTTTGGAGAGCCTCAGACTCCAGTAGGCAGCAGGCAGCTTCTGCAGGCCTGTACCCAGGACTGCCTTTAAGCTATGCACCCAGTCCCCGAAGAGCTTGGATTCCCCACCATCTGATAACACACTTTGAGGATTTAAAAGAAACTTCTAAAAACCAATTTCTGGTTTATCATTTTATTTTCTCCATGTTCATTTTTATGCAAACTAATGCCATTCACTTGGATTTTCTTCCACCATTAAATGCTGTAAGAGCCAAATCTTGCATCTGGGGCCTTAGTCTGTAGCATTTTACCTGTATCCCTCACTAGGTGTCTGTCCCTTCATCCCCCTGATAGGGGAGAAGCCCTCCGACGCCAGTGGGCCAGCCTCTGTAACTTGGTCATGAACTCCTTACTGAGGTCTATTTTTTTCTCTGTAACTCTCTTCTTCTCTAAAGTACAGTGATTTGTTTTTCTTCATTACATAGACCCACATGACCAGACACCTAGTAGGCAATGTCTTCTTCGTGTTCAATTGCCCATTATTTGCCAGCTGGAAATTAAAGTCTCTCGTGCTTTTGGATATACATGGGGATCAGCAGCCAGTAGCTGCATAATACAGTGGGGAAAAGAGCTCGGGCTTTGGGGTGAGACAGATTTGGGTTTGAATCTTGCACTGATACCAGCTGTGTGATCTCAGGTAGATTATTTCCCCTCTGTGCCTCGGTTTGCTCAGCAGTAGGGCTGAGTGGTGTGGCTGTAAAGTCTAGAGATAATATGCGTCAAGTGCCCAGCTGATTTCCTAGCACAGACTAGGAGTGGAAGCTGCTGATTCTGTGGTTGTCATCTCCTGCTTGTTCACCCTATTGGTTTAGAGCCCTGGAGCTGTCTCTGTGGAGAAGAGCTTGCTCAAAGAAGCAGGACCAGATTGTTAGACCACCTGCTGGCTGAGGTGTACTGTGCCTTAGCACCATCCCTTCCTCACCATAGCCACCAACTGCTCACCAGAGATCTGATGCTCATGTTGCTTCCACTGAGGGCTAGGACTCCAATTTCACTTTGCCACTTGGGTTTGAATGTCCCTAGTCATTCCTGGTGATGAGAGTTCCATGCTACCAGTTTACTCTGCAGTCATGCCCAAAGTGGCCAGGGCACCAACATTCCAACCTGTTCGTCCTTAGCAGCAAAGGAGGCAACCAGGACCGGAGGGGCCAGATCAAAAAAAGATGATCAACCTGAAGCCTTTTCCTTCCACCAGTGTGGTGAAGATGAAGAGCTATCGTAGGTTGAATGGCTGTTGTGGCAGCTGGAGCAGAAGAATTTGGATGCATAGCTTGTGGAAGCTTTGGCATCAGACTTGGGACTCGTTGGTCAGGTGGGACGGTGGCCTCAAGGAGGTTGATCACTTTAACATCTATCTACAAGGCATCCCTCTAAGGATATTACCCTCCCTTTCTACCACGTTCAGCATAATTTCTGTAGACCAGTAGCTGAGCATGAAAGATCTTTCAGATGGAAACAATACAAATAACCAACATTGATTGAACACTTATTATATGCCAGTTACTGGACTAACCAGCTTACATGTATGATCTCATTAAATCCATTTCTACTAACCCTCCCAGAGAGGCATGGGTGCAGACTAACCCCTTTCCTCAGATGAGGAAAGGAGTTCAGGGCTTTCACTAACTAGCCTAATGTCACAGGACCGGTAAATCCCGTAGCAGGGATTCAAACCTGATCCGTAAGTGTCCAGAGCCTGAACACTTAACCTCTGTGCATGGACAGAAGGGCTTCCTAAACCCGCTTCTTTCTGCGTCAAGCCATCACAGTCCTCAGAGAATATTCCTCTGTCACCAGAAGCTAAGGGGACATTACTGATCATTTATTTTAGCACTACTGTTATATTGCCTTTTAGCAACCTGACTAGGAGAGATGACCCATATTCTCCCTGGTGGTAGATTGCAGTGGGAACCAGATACCATTGGCTTCTCACCATCTATGTCTTGTGTCTACCCGTTCCATATCTGTGGTCACAGCAGGGTTAGCACACATGCAGGTCATCATGCCCTTTTCACTTAGCAAAAGGCAGTGCTGAGCAAGGTAGACATAAGGGTTTCTTTGTAGAGAGGGGAGTATTTGCTTCATATATACCAGCAGATAATGCTGTCCTGTCTGTTCCCCAGAGCTCCAGCTGCACTGCCACAAGGGAAGTTTTGCTGTTTCTTATTAAACGTGTAGGGCTCTGCTCGGATGAGCCTTCTCTTCCCCTGCAGCCTACTCTCTCCCTCCATCGTGCAGAGCAGTTTAGGATTTCTTCAGCCACTACCATCCCACCTTGCATAACCAAACCCATTTTAAGACAAAATCAAAAGAAAGCAACCGTACTCACTAGGACTCACCCTCCTTAGAATAACCTCATATCCCGTTATCACCTTAGTTAAGAAGCTGGAATAATCTTTCTGGCCTAGGTTTCATAACCCCTCACACACATACCAGAGATGATAGGTGGACCTGTTTTCCATAGAAAAGTGCTGGTCACTTTCATCTCTGATGGTGGATGACCAGCTCCCTGTCCCCTTTGTTCTTGTGAGTTGTCAGCGCTCCCAAGGGCTGTCAGCCCACCCTGGGAGCTCACTCTCCTTCCACCTCCCCCCTACTGCCACTCCCACCCCTTCTATGAACAGGAAGTAATACTTATTACTCCACATCTGTATGCCCTTAGCCTTTTCTATGTCCATTTTGAAAAAGATGCTGACCTCTTCTATCAGCAACTCTAAGCCTTATGGTATCCACTGAGCTCAAGTTAAGTTTGATTCATCCATTCAGTAAATATTTATTGAGATCTTACCTGGACAAAAATAAACATAACTGCTTTTATGGCATTTAGATGGGGGAGAGAGCCATAAATTAAAGAATCATCTATAAAATACTGAATTGATTTCTCTGGAGGAGAGAGCAGAGCTTAATGTCTTCAGTAGGAAGTGAGTGAGAAACTCAGATGTGCTGGCTGGAGAAGAGTTTACTAGGCATGTTGGGAAGAGGGTGAGAACAACAAGACCTACAGGCAAATATTGTTCCCTGGGGCAGAGGGGAGCAGACCAACTTGAGAAACAGAAAGTCATGTGACTATAGCACAACAAACATAGAAACATAGGAGAATGGGGGCATTGGGATAGGCCCAAAGATGGGTCCATATCCTCATGCCAGGAACCTGTGCATTTTACCTTATTTGGAAAAAGAGTCTTTGAAGATGGAATTAAATTAACCATTTTGAGATGAGATTACCCTGGATTATCCTGGTGGGGCTTAAATAGCATCACATGTGTCTTTAAAAGAGCAGCAGAGGGAGATCAGATGCACAGAGGAGAAGACTCTGTGAAGACAGAGGCAGAGGGATGCCTGGGTGGCTCAGCAGTTGAGCATCTGCCTTGGGCTTAGATTGTGATCCCAGGGTCCTGGGATCGAGTCCCCCATAGGGTTCCCTGCAGGGAGCCTGCTTCTCCCTCTGCCTGTCTCTGTCTCTCTTTCTGTGTTTCTCATGAATAAATAGATAAATTCTTAAAAAAAAAAAAAAAAAGAGAGAGAGAGAGAGAGACAGGCAGAGATTAGGTGATATGGCCACAGGTCAAGGAGTGTTGACAGTCATCAGGAGCCAGAAGAGGCAAGGAACAAATTTTCCTCAAGGGGGCCACCTGGGTGGCTCAGTGGTTTAGTACCTGCCTTCTGCCCAGGGTGTGATCCTGGAGTGCCAGGGTCGAGTCCCACATCAGGCTCCCTGCATGGGGCCTGCTTCTCCCTTTGCCTGTGTCTCTGCCTCCTCTCTCTCTCTCTCTCTCTCTCTCTCTCTCTCTCTGTCTCTCATGAATAAACCAATTTTTTTAAATCTTAAAAAAAATAAAATAGATTTTTCCCCAAGAGCCTCTTGCAGGAGCATGGCCTACTGATGAAGTGGTTTTGGACTTCTGGCCTCCAGAATTATGAGAAAATAAACTTAGGTTTTTTTAAGCTCTCCAGTTTGTGATAATTTGTCACAATAGCCACAAGCCATTTCTTTCTAACATTACTAGTACTCGGGATTTTTGAGATTGGGAGAAGGCCCATTCCTTTACACACAAAGGAATGCTATAAGAGGTACAGAAGACATTATTCTTATCTTGATGCTGTCAGAAATTTAATAGAAATCAGGCTGGAACCTGTTTGTATATTGAACACTTTACATATGCTTACAAATGTATGAAGAAATGAAGTATGTTTGGGGATATCTTTTTACTCTTAGAAGCCTCATAATGTAGCTCCCTCTTCTGAGCTGGAATGCCCTATGGTCACATCTTTTCTGGTTTTGCTGGTTGAACAAAATATGTTGAGAGCATTTAAGCAAACCAAGAGGGAAAATAGACCTTTTTTGTCTATGCTAAGTTAAGGTACTTACCCGGTTCCTAATGTAATTCTTTCCCCTCAAATAATTAATAAACTAATAAACAAACACAATTCTTTAAAATCTTTCAACCTAGAATTTTATTCTAATGATAAAGAGAGCTTTAATTATGGGGTCAGGGTTAAATTGTCATGATTCAGAACATTAAATTCTGCTTGGAGAGCATGAATAATTACAATTTTGCCTCTTCAGAAATTCAGTTTTGTCTAGAATAACTCAAAAGGAGAAATACAAAATGATACTTGGTTTAACATCCTTCAGATTTGCATTCGGTCATACAAAATATTAGGAATGAACTTCATGGAAGTTTAGAAAAGATTTGTAGGAAAAAAGTCAATACTAGTAGCAGGTACATATATGATAACTATTTTTGTGCTGAAATATATTAATTATGTGCACTTAAATATACCACTTGGTCTAAAACTAAGCTTATTTGTCTTAATGGGATTTTTCAAGTATTTATTATTTTCTAAGTTTTTTTATGAAAAATTACAAATATGCAACAGTAGAGAGAATAGTGTCATGAGCCCCATGAACCTGTGGTCTGGTTTTAATAATTAATTAACTCACCTGGCTAGTCCTGTTGCCTTTATTTCCCATCTGCTTCCTCTCATTGAATTATTTTTATGTAAATTATCTCATTTCATTCTAAATTATTTCCATACGTATATATTTAAAAGACACTTTTAAAAAGCACAGTCAAAATACCAATATCAAAAAGAAACCAATATCACAACAACAAATTCCTTATCAAGAAGTCAATGTTCAACTTTCCCAAGTGCCCCATATATGTCTATCTCTCATAAGTAAAAATTCAAATAGTGTAAAAATTTGAATGAGCTATAAAATACATATATGTAAGGTAATGTTCATTATACCTCATACATATACATATGTGTTTATGTACAGTTCTAATTAGAACCCAGATAAGGCCTAGACAGCACAATTGATTGCTAATCTCTTAATTTCTTTATATTTACATACTGAAAAGTATACAGATTGTAAGCGTATAGCGCAATGAATTTCCACAACAGGAACACTTCTATGTAACTAGCACTCAGTTCAACTCCAGAGAAGCTCTCATGTCCTTCCCTCAATACCCCCTTCCCCAAGGATAACCATGATTTTGATTTCTAGTGCCATGGTGTAGATTTGTCTATCTTTGAAGTTTATATAAATGGAATCGTAGAGTATGTACAATTTAGTGCTTGGCTTCTTCCTCAATATTATTTTCGAGATCGATTCACCCATGTTGTTGCATGTAGCTATAGTTTGTCATTCTGATGGAATAGGATTCTGTTGTACAAATTATACTACAATTACATTTTTGATCAACATCTGGACTTTATTTGGGCTTTGGTTATTACAAATAGTGCTGCTAGGAGCATTTTTGTACATGTCTTTGGTGACTATACCTACATATTGCTGTTAGGTATATACCAAGGTCAAAGAGAATGTATCTCTTCAGCTAATTAGTGTATATCATCAAACAGATTTCTGAGAGGTAGTACTTATTTACACTTTCACCAGTAATGTATAGAGTGCCAAGTGCTTCACACATGTGGTCACTATTAATTGTAAATGACTTAGTGGGCAGGGAGTGTTGCTGAATGAATTTTTGTGGTTGAGAGTTGATGGGCATTAGAAATCCCTTTCTTCTAGATCTTCTATTGAGAGTTTAGAAAACATAATGCCATTTATCAATCTGAAATTTTAAGGAAATAGATTTTGGCCAGAGTAAAGAAAATTTTCTCATCCATTGTACATCTGAGAAATATTTTCCATTTGTAAAGTATCTAATGCTTTGTTCATAAACATCTTATGTGTGTGGCTATCTCTCTTACTGTGATGAATACAGAAAATTATTTGCCATGATTCCCTTGGGAAGAACTCTTAAAAATCTGGAGCAGTAAGGTTAAGGTGCTGTCAGTCTGTTTTTTCAAAGCTGGATGGCTCAGTGGTTGAGCATCTGCCTTTGGCTCAGGTCGTGATCCCAGGGTCCTTGGGATTGAGTCCCGCATCAGGCTCCCCACAGGGAGCCTGCTTCTCCCTCTGCCTGTCTCTGCCTCTCTCTCTGTGTCTCTCATGAATAAATAAATAAAACCTTAAAAAAAAAAAAAAAGCTAACTGATACTTAACCCGAGTACCCACTTCCCATCTTTTTAGTTGTCTGTTAGTCTTCTGTGGAATCTTCTTTGGCTTCTGCATTTCTCTGAAACTGTGAAGATTAGAGACAACTTTAAACCTGGAAGAGATACAAACTACTCAGCTTAGAGAAAAAGCTTACCTTCTGGCTCATACATTTTATACTTCAATGAGCATTTTTAAGTAGAAGCTATTAAATGTCATATAATGGCATTGTATGGTAAGGTGTCCAGCTGTAACCAGCTTTTGCCTGTAGCTAAAATATGTTCCCTCTAATGCTTACTCTATGCTCTTTCCTTTTGAATTTATCCACATTCAAATAGATTCATTCTTTTTCCCTAGTAACTACTTTTTGTTTTTTCCTCATCTTTCCAGTTGCTTTCTATGCTCTCCTTCCCCACTTATGTCATCAGCTCTGGACACAATATCAAGACACACCCCGAGGTTGCAGGAAGAAGTTAGGATCAATTTTAGGATGACTACTACATCTTATTGTCCACTCTCTCCTGTAGAATACATTTCTGTAACATAGGACAGACCCATCTCCTTCAGGACTTGGAAGTCTGTGTGATGTTTTTGAGTAATAACCAAATCGTGTTCACTCTGTCTTAATTGTTATGTATGATGGACTCACCAACATTGTTTTTTTATTACATCTAGAGGCAGGGCATTCTTTCTCCCTCTATAATCTTGTATTAATTTCTGAAAGTCTTGTTGAGGATATGCTCTATACCTCATTGGTTTCTGGTTAACCCAGAAGAACCCCTACTGAGGTGACAACAAAAGAGGAGAAACTAAGCATCCTTAGAGATGCTATCTAGGTGCTGATGATCAGAAGACAGTCCTCACTTGGTCACTTGTTTTTTTTCTATTTGAAGAGAATTCACTAAGCTCAGAAAAATCAACCATGTTGGAATAATGTCCAGTGGTCCATCTTGGGGGCAATAACTGAGTCTGTTACTGAATGTGAGATGCTTCAGTGCCACAGGGCTTCTGAGTGCCTGCCCCACAGCCTGAGCTGCGGGCACTTCCCAGAGAGTCTTTGTGTAAAACATCTGATCCCCAGACTTTGAGAAGTAGGTGCAAAGTTTCTTTAAAGCACATAACATCCAGGCTTGCCATAATCTTTCTAGTTCCCCTCAGAGATTCTTTGGGTGCAGGTGCAGGGCCACACTATCACTTAGGAGTCTCAACAAAGCCTACCTTTTTATCTTGCCCTACCATGGGTTCAAAAATGGATCTTCAGAAATATTAGGGCTTTTCAAAGTGTGAGTCCTTTTCAAACATTTCTGAGATCTGACTCTTTCTCAGTCCCACTTTCAGGGATGAGATGCTTTGTGTGTTCTGTGTAAGACCAGGGCAAAGCATAGTGAATCTGGAGACTTATTTTTCGTATTAAACTGTTTGTTTTCAGTTTGGAAAGTTGTACGACCTAAGAAGCTCTTAGCCACTAGTGAAAATCTGAGTGATCTTTTAGAAGGCAGAAATCAATCTGTGTACAAATACGAGCTTATAAAACAAGATAGTATCTCTGAGGGTGGATCCTTATAAATCAAACGTGCATTTTGAGGAGTGGCATGTGAGACGAAAGTATTCCCTTTCAAGAAGCCTGTTTGGAGGTATTGATATCATCCTCTGACTGGGCAGTGTGTGTGCATCTAGACCTTTTTTGGGTCATTAAACTTTAGCTATAATATACATTCTTATCCAGTCACTGCCTATTTACTATTATGGTCAACAGCCACTCCCAAGTCTTCATAGTCAGTTTCCACACCCCCTCCTCCCGCCTTGTGTGAAGAATTTTTAGTGTCTAAGAATGGAAGTTTTGTTTGTGGAAACATCTCTGTTTTGTGTAGCTGGTGTGTGACTGTATCCTTCCTCTCATTCCCAGCTTCTTCCCACTGTAGTTGGCAGTGACTTTTCTTGTTGTATGTCATTATTGGGCATGTGCACACTGTGCTCCTTGGCATTTTATTGGAATTGTTCTGGGTTTTCTCATTTACTTCTCCATCACGGTTTCTGTCACTGTGTCATGCTCCTCAGTCCCAATTTTCTTCAAAGACCCATCTTTGGGGTCTTTCCCATCAAGGGAATCTGTGTTCCCTTCTGTGAGCTCTTGTCCTCATGGATGTCACTGCTGTCTAAGCATAGCTACAGCTTCTTGTTTAAACTAGTTTGGTCCCAGGGAGTCCGAGAATGGTGAATTCTTTTGCTTTCCCTTTACATGTGGAGCTCTGCAATATTACTACTATTTTCTCCTTTTTTACTTCAGAAAACCTGTTTTACCTTGTTATTCAAGGTTTGATTATTTGGGGGAGACTTTTACTAATAGATGGGGCCACTTCTGATATTAATAGGTACTTGAATTTGATAGTAGTCTGCTATGACTTTTGTGTTCTTGTGGGTCGTTACTTCTGAGCAATTTCTCAGTCATTCATATTATGTTTTCCATAAAGCACTGGAGGGGGCTGTCCCAGGGGAAAACAGATGGAGGAGAAGAGGAAGGTGATTTAGAGGGGAATAAAAAAAGAGAGAACTCAAGAAGATGACTGAGATTTTATGAGAAGAGGACCATCAGTGTTGATGACAGGAGGGTTTTAGGAAACAAGGAGGTATGTATGTATGTATGTATGTATTTATTTATTTATTTATTTATAGGAGGTATTTATAAAAATAGGAGAGGAGCACCTGGGTGGCTCAGTGGTTGAGCATCTGCCTCTGCTCAGGGTGAGACCCTGGGGTCCTGGGATTGAGTCATACATTGGGTTCCCCACAGAGAGCCTGCTTCTCCCTCTGCCTATATCTCTGCCTCTGTGTGTGTATCTTTCATGAATAAATAAGTAAAATCTTTAAAAAAAAAAAAAAGAGTAAACAAAGGAAAAGCTAGGGTAGGACAGTAATGGATGTGTGTTTACATTTCCTGCATGAAGTGTTCATATGCCCAGCATAGTGATAAGAGCCCTGGATGGGAGACCCTGGTTTACAACTCTTCAGAGCCTTGGACAGGATCCCAAAGCTCCTTCTAGTTCCAGCATCTCCAGCTTAGCTTTGACCATGATAAAATGCCCAGGGCATTGCCATCCACTCAAGGCCCCCTCTGTTGTTCACTAGGGAAAACAATGGGCTTCCAAGAAAACGCTCTCCCATGTTCTGAAGCACTCCCCACACATACCTGTGCATGGCTGATGGTATGCGGGCTCTGCCGCCATGATACATTTAAAAATAACTTTAATTAGGGACCCTTGGGTGGCTCAGTGGTTGAGCATCTGCCTTCAGCCCAGGGTGTGATCCTGGGGTCCTAGGATCGAGTCTGACATCGTGCTCCCTGCATGGAGCCTGCTTCTCCCTCTGCCTGTGTCTCTGCCTCTCTCTGTGTCTCTCAATAAATATAAATAAAAAATCTTTTAAAAAGATAACTTTAATTAGAACTTTATCCTCAGAAGTTTTAAAGCAAGAGGAATAAAAGCTGTGTTTTTCTGCTTCCACTTGCCCACCCTGGTCAGAGATGGTCGTTTGTTTGCTGCTCTAGATGGTGGTCAGCATGGCTAAGTGTGGGGAAGTGTTGAGACCCTCTGTGTGATGGCCGGACTACATGGGGCTCCTCCCAGTTTTGCTGTTACTTATCTTCCAATACATAAAACATGAATTGTCAAGTTGCTTTCACTCAGTAGTTCCTTGAATTGACAACTTTTTTTTGTTGCACCCTCTGGACCTCTACTTGGGAAAGAAGCTATATTTGACTAGCCAAAGAAAGATGGAGAAAGGAAAGGGGGAATAAAGCCCTAATTTCCATTTAGAATTTGTTTGGAGAGAAAATGAAGCATTTAAGAAATTCAGTTTGCTTAATACAAAAAAAAAACAGCCAATGAATTTCAGTGAGGATATCAACAAGTATTCTGAATCTGCAAATTACACATTTTTGAAGCTAAGAAAATATGTGTGCATTACAATTCCTGGTACTTGAAAGCCAAAGCTAGAGCACCTGCTATTCAGAACTTTTAGTTAGTTGTTAAAAGGTCAAGATATAGGCATACTAACCAGTGAAACCAATTAGTATTCCTTTCTGAATATAATAATCCAATTATATAGCAATACATTTTATTAAATATACTGATATTACATTTTATTAAATATACTCATTATTAAAATATTAAAATATACTCATTTTATTAAATATACTGATATTACATTTTACTAAATATACTGATATACATTTTATTAAATATACTCAACTGAGGAGTTGAGTATATTTAAGAAAGACTGGTTTTATTACCCAGAGAAATTAAGTTTTAAATGCCCTTCTTTACTTACAGAACTAAACCTAGCAGTTTTTTTGAGTTTACCTTTTAAGTAAAGAATGTAGAATTTAATTACTAAATGTCGTAAGGAGCATAAAACTGAAAGACATAAAAATGTGAGGTTTTGAGGGGGTGCCTAAGTGGCTAAGTCAGTTCAGTGTCCAACTCTTGATTTCAGCTCAGGTTATGATCTCAGAGTCCTGTGACTGAATCCACATCAGGCTCTGTACTGGGCATGGGACTTGCTTAAGATTCTTTCTCCCTCTTCCCTTCACCCCCCACCCCCCCTCTCTTTAAAAAAAAAAAAAAAGTAAGGTCTTTGATTCTGATCAGACATTCAGAATGAATCATTTATCAGGATTCTGTTCAGCCACACATAATGAAAATCCTGATAAACTATGGCTTCAAAAAATCAGGAATGCTTTTTTTTTTTTTTTTTCATAGGAATCCAGGGTGGATATTGTTGCTCCTCTACCTCTCAGCTTTGTCTGCCTTTCCTGGCTCCAACTGCCTTGTGGTTGCAAGAGGAGTGGGCCACCTGTAGGGCGACACCTGCCTTTCCAGAAGGAAGATAGGGCAAGCCAGGAGGCACAAGGAGCAGGCCAGCTTTCTGTGAGATCTCCCAGACACCCAAGTGACTCCCAAGTGTGTTTCATTAGCCAGGACTCAGTCACATGGCCACCGTCAGCTGTAAGAGAGGTTGAAACACAGGGCCTCCTTCCCACTTCCAAAATCAGGTTCTAGAAAGAAGCGAACAGCTATGAGGTAAGCTCCTAACCTGGTTAGCAACCTCCACCAAGAGTGAGCATTCACATTTTCTGGCAGAGATTTCACCTTAAAGAGCTGATTCTGATTGACTTAAGATATTCCTCTGACCCCTCCTTACCCCTCTTTCACTAGCTTTCCGTTCTGGGCCATGCCACTTTTATCTTTCCTAGTAAGTGCTCCTCTCTGGAGTTTTCTGCTTCATAGCAATGAGTTTGAAAACAATTCAGTACACACTTAGGTATTGGTTTGTGGAGCTGGGGAGAGGCCAGGAGGGCCCAGATCGCCCCATCCTCTCTCGGGGAGACGCGCGCCATTTGTGAGTAATTGACTTGCTCTTTCCGTGCGTGGCCTTCACTGCACCACCTGCTGTCGGACCAGAGGGGGTTGTGTTCAAAACACAACTGAATAAAAACTCCAACTGTCAGCAGCCCAAGCCTGAAAGCAGGCTAACCGGTGATTTGATCTGACCATTTCATTATGCTTGGGAGGAGCATGAGAAAGCCTGTCGGTGGGTCTCGATGACAGCTTCCCCCACAGCAGCTCCCTCTCAGCCAGCGTGGGCCCTGGGGCTCCTTATGGCCATGGCACCGCGCGTGGTCAGTGCCGCTGTACCCACGGGGGAGTCGCTCACACATTCGCTGCGTCCTTGCGGCCTGCACCCCCTGGGTGTGAACATCTCCAGATCATCTGCTGGGCTCCCCGGTGCCTACCTGCTCCGGAAGGCGAAGGCGTTGGCGAGGTACATCCAGTTACCTGTGTGCTTTGAAATACAGTTCTCGTTGGAGAGCTGAGGCTCCGATGGCACCACCGGTATGCCCTCGGTCTCATTTTTACTTTTAATAGACCTCCACCGGTGGGATCAGAAGTGGTTCGAGACCTATTTGAAAAGAAGTCGGTGCCAGCTTTTCCTCTGCTGACTCTCTTTTCCTCCATTTCCTTTTAGGAAGTCTGTCAAAACTCCATCCCACAGTTTTATTGAATCACTCACTGCTCTTTACAAGTTGACCGTGTTCCGGACACCAGGTTTTCATTCCCTTTGCCCCTCAGCAGTTAGTCTCTCCACAATCTCAAGTTTCTCAAACACGGGTCAACTGAAGGAAACCCCTCATCCAGGCCGAGTGGCCGTGGAGGAAGTTGTGCAGATGTCCGTCGCGGCAGCCTGTGGCCTTTCAGCCACAAGTCCTTGTACCTGTGCCTGTGGGCTCTGGCGGAAGCATCACCTCCTTGGCTAATTTGTACTAGCCTCCGGGATGCTTTCACAGTGGTGGTCCCTGAGTTTGAAGTACATACGATGGCATTCACTCAAGCAAAAGAAGGAGCCAAGGAAGAGGAAGGAAAGAGCAGACACTAGGAATGTAGGTGTGGGGGCACACGAGGTGGAGGACATCTGGCCTCACCCTGAGAAGAGACGGAGAACAGGTGACTGGGCTATATATCCATGGCAGTGAACCTTGGGTAGCTAATGGATACAGGGTCTACTCCCTCGTGGCACCAGGACCAAAGTTAAAGTTCTCCTTAGAATTAGAAACCCTTGAGCAGCCCCGGTGGCTTAGCGGTTTAGTGCCGCCTTCCGCCCGGGGCGTGATCCTGGAGACCTGGGATCGAGACCCACGTCAGGCTCCCTGCATGGAGCCTGCTTCTCCCTCTGCCTGTTTCTTTCTCTCTCTCTCTCTCTCTCTCTCTCTCTCTCTCTCTCTCTGTCTCTAATAAAAATTAAGAAAAAAGAATTAGAAACCCTTAACCTTAATGGTTTTTGCTTATTTATTATTCACAATAACCCCCAACTCATATATAGCCCCTCTTTCTGCCCACTGCCCCCACATAACCTTCATGACCATGTCAGTTCTGTTGATTAGTGTGATAAACTTTCATATAAGTCCATATTTTTCTGTTTTATTTTTTTAAGATTTTATTTATTCATGAGAGACACAGAGAGAGGCAGAGACATAGGCAGAGAGAGAAGCAGGCTCCCTGTGGGGAGCCTGATACAGGACTCGATCCTAGGACCCTGGGATCACGCCCTGAGCTGAAGGTAGATGCTGAGTCACCACTGAGCCACCCAGGTGTCCCTCCATCTTTCTCTGAAGAAACATTTCCTGTTTCTTCCTGTTTCTTTCAGCCAAATTTGATGGGTCCTCTCAACTTCCCCTCACATGCTCTCTCTCCCAGATGCCCGCTTGAGCCCCACCCCCCCAACTGGATGCCTCTCCTCTGTCCTCCCTGCCTAAGTGTCCTTGGACATCCTTATCATGGTTCTTCTCACACTGTCCTGCAGTTTATGTTTGCTTGTCTTCTCTCCTACTGGATGGCAGGACACTGAGGTCAGTGGCCGTATGTTATTTGGCTTCATGAACAATGCCTGACATGGAGGCTGACACAATGGAGTTGCTCAGTACTGTTAGCTGAATGAATAGATAAAACCAAAAGAAACTGGCTCTGTTGGCAGATTTTGTAGCTGCATTTTTTCATCTCTCCAATTGACATAGTAGACCCCACTTGCCAAGTCCCCATGTAATGATTTAGTTTGAAGTTCTGCCTAGGGGAGGGGGAGTTGCTGTGGCAAGAGAGAGGAAGATTGATTTCAGAAAAGGTCTGCATGCCGGTCAACAAGTCTCTGACATGCACCAGCATAAAAATAGACTTGCGGTTCTTACCAGTGTGCAGTCAGCCTGCTTACTGAAAGGTCAAAAAAGAGGCTCCCAGCATCAAGCCAGCAAAGCAATAATGGAAAGCACCTGATGATAGATTCAAGATAAAGGGAAGATGAACAACATCTTCGCTGCAGACTCTACATATACTTCACGGATCTCTCAGCCATGGAACCACCTTCTGGCTGAATGCCTTCCACATGAGTGCCGATTTCACATGGCCACAAGTCTGTGCTGTAATTTGTTTGCCTGGTCCCCTTCAGTGCCGTTTTTTCCACTACGGTCACCCGTGCCTGCATGAAGGATAAGAGTCTGGGGACTCAAACCATCCTTCTCCAGTTCTTCTAAACACCAGATCCTGTCATCATATCTTATACTGGGAACCATCCTGCTAAATGTCACCCTTTGTATCCCACCTGGGTAGAGGTTGCTGTAGGTACCAATTGGCCAGACAGGTAGGTCACTTGCCAAAGTTAAGCTATAGGGTTTCCATTTTTCTCTCAGCCTTATAAAAACATGGTTATATCAGATATTTCAAAAAGAGAACAATATTTGGAGATTAGAGTGCAGGAGGTCAGTAATGATAAGGCTTTTTAAGATACTGGACAAATAGGCAAAGAACCCTACTTTCTGAAGAATGTGGATAGAGCCTCAATTTGCTGTATTTTACGAAGGCCTAGAGATGTGTTGTCTAGTACAGCAACCACTATGTCTATATATTGAACATATGTCCTTAAAATTAGTCCCAATTAAGTTGTGTGGTAAGTCTAAAATATACACCAGATTTTGAAGTTTTAGTATAAAAAAATGTAAACGAACTCAACAACCTTTTTATATTTATTACAGGTTGGGTTCACTAAAATATGTTATTAATATCATCTAGGGTTTTTTTTTCTTTTTAAACTAGCTCTTAGAAAATGAGTGTTGTCTACATTTTATTTCTGTTGGATAACACTGGCCTGGTATTGCAGCGTCTTGATGGAGTAAACATGCAATATTCATTGTAAGAATTCAGTGACACATCTTGATGGCTTTGACTTAACGATAATTTTCATATCTCAGGTTAACCCAACAAAGGTGTAACTACAAGGATAGATATGCTTGCTTTGTGTAACCTCTTCTAATTGAAACTTTTGCTAAAATCTTTCATTTATCTTTGTTGTTTCCAGAGGAACTCCCTGCCTTTCAGGTGCCTGAGTTGAGCATCTAGAGTTGGAATCAAGACTTCTCAAACTAGAATCGAAGTCAGGAAGATACTCAGGCACCAAGGGCCAGAATTACATTTGTCCATAGGGCCTGCTAGTGCTGAATCTCTGTTACCTTGGCCACCGAGTCACTACAAGGGAATGTAAATATTACTAGATATATGCAGCAAAACATGTTGATATTTAGCTCAGTCTAAACCACTGTACCTTTTTAGACAAAGGCAAATAAGTGCAACATGGTTAATTTCTTTTCACATAATGTTGAGGTATAATTAAATGTATGCTTTTCAGTCCCTTGCACTGACATTCCCCCCCCCCCCCCCCAATTCTGGGTATATGGCACTTTCTAGCTGCCTGGAGCTGACCACTTAAGTGCTCTTTTCCACCAACATGGCTCATTTGAGCATGTTAAACAAGTGTTTAGCGTGAAAACGGGGCTAGACAATGTCTGAAATCAGCAAGTGACCTCTCTACTAGGAACATGTGGCCAGTGACAATAGGACTTCATGTTTAGGGGCCTTGTGAAAGCTTTTGGGTGTGGGTCACCATGAAGATGCTTTTTGCTGTTTCCAAGAAGGTCAGGAGAAGTCATTGTCCCCATTAGAAGCAAATAAATATTTAAAAATTCATTGCCATTCCTTATAATGCAGTTTGACATTTGTATAATGAGCTAACATTATATTTTTTAATTATCGTTTTCTTATTAAAATTTGAGAATAACTTGGAATCTGGAAAGAGATTTGGTGTAGATACTGATTTTTACATGCCTTAGAAATGATTGGAGGAACAGTAAGTATCTGACATAAAACAAATGAGGTGTTGGGGTGAGGTGTTATTTTTTTAGCAAGGATAAAGTAAGAATTGTAGCTAAATGTTATATATAAAATCATCAGAGAAAAGAGAAGTGGAATGTTTTGAAAACCTATATCTTACATGACTGAGTTAGCTGTTACACACATACTAGGAGGTGAGCGAGCCTCAGCTTAGGTGGGCAGGATACAGCATCTAACATAGCAGTTCTTCTGCAGCTTACCTGTCTACACATATAGTTAATATTACTCTTGTATTTTTTTTAAAAAAAAGGGCGTGAGATTGCCAAGCATATTGTTTTCAGTTCAAATAGCCAAACACAAGTATCTTGCCCTTTCTCCTACATAAAGTTTTATGTGATTTCCATTGTCTTATACAATGTGTGCACCATGGTAAAATTAATTGTATTCTTCCCCACATAAAGCCAGGCAGAATTTTTGTGTATAATTTTGTACCTATTTAACACATTACTGCATTTGTAAAGTATTAAGTGACTTCTGTTTGGCAGTTCTAAATGTCTCCCATCCATAAAGTCCAGAATACTGGGAGCAGAATGCTTGCCAAAATCTCTGAAAACCTGAATGTATGCAGGCAGTTTTCTTTTCTTTTAGCCAAATGCTGTGTACACATACATATATGCATAATTGTGCACACACACATAACAAAACTTACTGTCAAATAGTGATATTTAAAGACAAAACTTACAGCCAAGAAAATAATTGCTTAAGATTTTTTCATCATGTTTCTGTGTGCACGTTTAAAACATATCAGCTATGATCTGAAATAGTCATATAAATTGCTTTATTCCAAATATTTGAAATGTGTATTTTTTTCACATTTTACTACCTCTGAAGTTGGAATGTCTCTTAGAATCTGTGATATCTTTAGATTCTTTTCAGTAAGATGGGAGTCATAACATAATTGTGATTGCTGTGCAGAGTGGGCATAACTGCTCATATTGTCATCAATATGAGTCATTTCAATTTAGATAGGTTGAGTAGAATTGCCCCGTAAATCTTCAAAGGGTTATGTTGTTCAGCATATATATAAAGGCATGGGAATAGAGCAATGTGATATATAAGTCTTAAGTCTAAAAGAGCTCTATCAGTAAGTATAAAATATAAAAGTATGTGTCAAAAAGCATTGTGTCATGGTTTATTTGGTGGCCTCTTTATGTAATTGATGTTCTGTCAGTAACAGTGAATCTTGATAATCAAGAGCAACTTAGATATGATGAAAAACCAATATAGGAGATCAAGTACTTTGCAAAGTGAACATGGATTTTTTTTCCCCTTTATATTCTTCCTGTGGGTATATTTTCCACTTCTCCATCTTACTAGAAACTAATTACACCCTCTATCTGCTATCCTCAGTTCTGTTACCTAAACACACTCTTCAGCCTTTGTCCATGTTCTTTGATACAGTTGTAATTTTAATAAACCAACTACTCTTTATATCTGAATAGGGTATCTCAAGAAATGTTTTCTTGAGTGTTAGTGGTTAATTGTGATGGAAGCCACTCTGGGTATGATCACCAGAATAATGGTGATCATATTGGTTTCTATTGGTTATAGAAAATGAGGCACCAAGTGCTTCTATCCCTAAACTCCCTAACAGGTGATCATGATTTTTTTTTTTTAGGAATGCTATGATATGCAGGTAAAAGTTTTGTTTATAAAAGCCAAGGTATAGGGATCCCTGGGTGGTGCAGCGGTTTGGCACCTGCCTTTGGCCCAGAGCGTGATCCTGGAGACCCTGGATCGAATCCCACGTCGGGCTCCCGGTGCAAGGAGCCTGCTTCTCTCTCTCTCTCTCTCTCTCTGTGACTATCATAAATAAATAAAAATTTTTTTAAAAAGCCAAGGTATAACTACACAGTGCCACAGTCTCAAAAACATATGGTAAAGATTTCATCATAAAGGATAGGATTTATTTTTTTATTTTTCTAGGGAAGTGTGGCTTTTCCTCAGAAACTAAAAGAGTTCAGTGGACAAACTAAAAATATGTTGCAATACTTTCCACATTTTTTAGGAAAACACAGATACAGTGTGATCTGAGGGAAGCCCTGGCTGTGTTATCTCTCTCTGATCTGTCAGGGGGCATACCCTATCAGAACAGTGGGATTAGCCATTCTGAAGAATACAGCACGGCTTAAGGTGGGTTTGGTTCTGAAAGCAGATTCGTTCTATACCACCAGAAGCCTAGCAGGTCTGGAAGAAATCTAACAAAATATTTCTGTACCTGTAGCCTGGGGAATATTTTTAAGCTCAGGTGCTTATCAGTTTCAGACTTGCACCTAGAAGACACAGCCATGTCTTTTTTTTTTTTTTTTCTTTTGGAGTAATGAAGTGTTGCTTTGTAGTTAGAAGACTGCGTCATTTCTAGATTCTCTAAAAGACCATTTGATATGACTCTGCTACCATTTCTGCCAAATTCCACTTTTCTAAGGGCTGGGATCTGAGAGAAGGGAGGGGAGAGTTAAGTGGAACATGTTTTCCTGAGAGTAGTCAATGCAGTTTATTGAACTATGCCCCGGGTGAAGTAGAGGTCACTTGCTTATCCTTTGTAGAACGTTAGTTATTTCTCCACTGAAGCCTTTTAAATCTGGTCCAGTCTATAAAATTTTGTTGCTGATATAAATAGCTAATTTGAAGAAATTCCGCTTGTGCTGGGTATTCTTCTAGTCCTGAAAATCTAAATGGGAAACCAGACAAATGTTTATTAGCTTCCTTGGAAGTTCAACAATAAAATTTCCTGAAACTGCCGACGTGGACACAAATGCTTTTTAGAACTGCAAGCTACTACGTTAAATCTCTGCAGTCTCAAAAGACAAAATAATTTGCCATCCCAGAAAGAGAATGATTTAGCCTATATGTTATCATAGGCATAGAGACAGTCAGAAATCCAGCTTTTTGCCAGTGTTTCACTCTTGAAGTGACTTACAGAGAAACAACTTCAGGTGTGTGTAGTAGGCATGGGGACAGGTGGCATAGGTGTTTGCCATTGCAGTGTTACCTGGCACCATGGAATTGGAAGATAGAAAGGTTTTCTGAGAACTCTGATTTTGGAAAAACTTTTTCAGAAATACCTGTGATTTTTCAAAGAGAGTAATTTTCTACAAACTTGAGGGCACCTGTGTGGCTCAGTGGTTGAGCATCTGCCTTTGCCTCAGCTCGTGATCCAGGGTCCTGGGATCGAGTTCTGCATCAGGCTCCCCACAGGGAGCCTGCTTCTTCCTCTGCCTATGTCTCTGCCTCTCTGTGTCTCTCATGAAAAAAATAAAATCTTTAAAAAAACTTTTTTTTTTCTACAAACTTAGAGATTTTACTTAGTTAACCAGTTTGTACTTGGGATTGGTTAAAGAGCAAATTTCTGAAGAGTGGATCTCTTTGGAAGCTTGTGTTCCCCCTCTTTCTGAGCATACTCTTCTGTTTCAGTGTGAGGCTTGAAAACCTGCAGGGTGTGTTTCCCTTTGTTGTCCTGCTGAACTTTTACCTAATATCTTCTAACATCTGTTGGCCTTGTGGAATGTCATACTTTTTTTTTTTTTTAATCTATTGCCTGTGTTGGGTTTGCATGGAAATTTCCAACCCAAGGGAACTATTTGGATTGATATTCAGAGTGCTTTTATTTTTCAGTAAATTTAAAGAGCACTAACAAATGTATTTTCTTCTTAATACCCATATGCCATAATACTAGAAATGCTTAAATATCAGGGAGGGCATGGTCTCAAGTACCTTTGGAATGAATTAATCAAAATAAACAATGATTAGATATGATAGCTGCAAGGCTGACTTGGAAGCTCTGAGCCAGTAATTGCGTGTTTTTGCTGTAATCACTAAGATGCTAAATTATTTCAGCTATATGTTTCTTATTTCTATATATAGGTTTATCAGTATCTGAAGTGATTGCTAAAGAACTGGAAAGTAGTGTCAAAAGCTGGAAGGGACACCCAATTCTAATTTGTTTTCACAGTATGAGGTTGTTAATACACTAATAAGCTAATAGGAAAAGAAATAATGAGCTTATGAGCTAGAGACACTGTTACAATTATAAATGAACAACTTAGCATATGGCTATGATGAGAATAAAAACAAAAATTGGGGGGCAAACCCACAAAATAGACCCTAAGGATGCCTAGTTTGTTTAGAAACGTTGACAGGGAACAGGGTTAATGAGGGGTGAACTGGAATCTCTATATTCCAGAACATTCTCTCCCCACTTTCCAGCTCTTTCCATCGTAGTGCTTGGTGAGGGCTGAACTCTTGCTCTCCCATGTGTGATTTTACACAGTTTGAAATTTTCCACTTGGTAATGACATTAGTTTGTATAGATTCGGCCTGGTTTCCTAAGGAAGGCGAGAAGTCTGTAGGGTTCTGACAGACCTAACCAATTAGGGATCAATTATTCGAAATTCAGGAGGACCATTTTGCAAAAGGCAGGACATCTCAGGGCACCTCAGTTTTCAATTTTCTGGGATTGTGTGCAGAGGTGTAACAACACTGAATGGTAATTCAAAGCTGTCTGTGCAGTAAACTAAGATTAATGAGAATTAAACCCCTGAATGATTGTATGCTCTCTAGAACCAGAGGAAAAGGACTTTTTGTTAAAAGTCACAAGTATAAAGATTTGGGAATATTTCATTTTAAATGTTAACACAGCCCACTGACGGGAAGGAAACTATAATAAGGAAAAATAAGCACCAAACATATCTGGTTGACATTTCTGCTAATGTCACCCGAAGGAAGACTGCTGCAATCCATCCCTTGGATGAAGGACGAAGAGGGACTATGCTAGCCTGTTGTAGCACAAAAGCAGGGAAAAGACAATGTCAGAAGTGATTTAGAAAATAAATAAACTGTTCTTGAAGATATCTTTAGAGAAAAGGTTATTGCAAAGTATGATAGTTAGAAAAACTCTCTCAGCAAATCAAGATTTGAGTGATATCACTCCCAGGGTTTTTAAAGGATTTTGTGCATAATACACTCTGCCTTTGGCAATTCTAGATAACATGAAAAAATAGTCTTGCTTGTTCCACCCACCTCTGTTTCAGGAGGATGTCAACACAGCCCAGAGGCCACTGAGAACCAAAGATTAACAGTGAAGGGAGGTGGATGGTGCAGCCCTGGAGAGTGGGTGCAGAAGGACACTCTGTAGGGCGGGTCAGGGGTGGGGCCAGGTGTGGAAGTGTGGAAGCCCATGAGGAAGGCTCCAGCACGCACACTGCATCAGTCCTGCATTCACAAACATTCTTCTTTAATAATGAGTCACAAGTGCCTAATTCTCCATGCAGTACCTGAATATCATACCCTTAGCAAGAAAGCTTATCCGTTATGAGTTCCTCCCACTTGCAGTTACATTGCTCAGTACGCAGACTTTCACTCATTCCTGTTTCCACTGAAAAGGTTTGAATTTGGGCAGCCCGGGTGGCTCAGTGGTTTAGCACCACCTTCAGTCCAGGACCTGATCCTGGAGACCTGGGATCCAGTCCCACGTCAGGCTCTCTGCAGGGAACCTGCTTCTGCCTCTGCCTGTGTCTCTGCCTCTCTGTCTCTGTCTCTGTCTCTCTCTCTCTCTGTCTCTCATGAATAAATAAATAAATATTTTTTTCTTAAAAAAGCTTTGAATTTTACCCCATGATTTTTTAAATTAAGGAGCCGCCTGGGCTATTACAAATTAGAAAATTTATTAAAAAATAAATAACAGAACTAATACAGAATACTTTTCTTTACAGGCAAGGAACCAGGCAAAGAAAGGTGAAAGTAACCCAGCCACATGTATGCAGCCAGTTAGCTAGTGCCCAGCTAAAACATATATGTTTTATATGAGCAGCCTGGCTTCCTGGCCTGTTAACCATTATGCTTCCTCTCTTAAGTGACAAATGAACTTCCCTGCATTGGAAATAATTATTTTTTAAAAAATCATGGTTTATCACTTATCTATAAGTGTACTCACTAGTTATGGGTAGAAATCTCCTTATTGAGCACAGCAAAATTTTAGGAGTTCCTTAGACTATATATTTTTCTCTGTAACTGCAGGGAGTAAAATATATGAAATCTCAGTTCTTTAACTTGCCTAGCATATATTGTTTCTTGCCCAAAATAAAATGCCTGGGTCAAGATGAACCTGTGGCATTCCTACAGGAGTACCCATGTGACTAGTCAGAGAAATGTTTTGAACCCAAGGTCAGCATGAGAAACAAATTTAGAAAGTGTGTTTAATCCCTCTGTTAGGCCACACTTGTCCTAATTTTCACCACCTACTCATGATTTCCATTGTGTTCTCCCTTTAGCAAGAATTTATTTTCCCCTCTTTTCATCAAGACTTAGCAAGACTGGTGGGAAATCAAATAAATGCTTGCTTGTTTGTTTATACAAAGAAGAAAAATGGAAAGAAACAAGCATAAAAGTTCCTTGCCAAAAATTAAATAAAACTAGACAGGCAGCAGACAGAGAGATTTGAGAACGTGTCAGAGCCCTCCCTGCATAAATATTTCCATTGTAACAGTACTGTTCTCTGTGTTACATCCAAGTTGCTCAGAAACACTTCTCCCTTACCAGTTTTCTAGCTAATACATATGAGGGGACTTTTGGCAGGGAGGATGTGAACTGCTTCTTTCTTTGAGTTATGAGGTAGCTTCCCAACAAATCCAAAAGTTGTTTTTTAGTTCGACTCTTGTCCTTTTCCCTTTTTTAATATAAGAGACAGATGGAGATTATAAAATGTATTTCTGGGAGGTATTTGCAGACTATAAGATAATTTGAAAACCTGTTGTGCAAGCTTATTCAGTATTTCTAAAATTAATTAAGCAATTACTACTGTTTTGTTAGATCCATACATAAGTGCTTGTTACTCTCTAGAATTGCTTGTTGCAGAGAAATGACTCAAAAATGCTGTGGAGTTGAGAAGTGTCGGACTGGAGGAATGCCAAGGCTCCTTTACTGGTGTCTGTCTGGGACAGGACAGTCCCTGGCTTAAACCATTCACTTCCTTTGGCCCACTGAGTTTCACGTTTATAGAGGCAAATCCCTGAGTAGCTGTGACATTACCTTAAGGTGTGATTTCTGACCATTGTTACTTTCATTGTTTTGCCTCTGTCATTGCTTGTGCCTGGAATGGAAAGAGTCTTATTTTCACGAGTGATGGCATGAAACATTCTGATCTTTGGGGTACCTAGATCTTTGTGTTCAGCTGTCTGCAATGTGTTTCCTGTGACACTGACACCTAATCCAGGGCTGTCTTCTTCATTTAGGTGTGTCTTGTATTGAGAGGAAGGACTCTTAAGAGGTTGATAGCTAACCCATATTTTGTGAAAAATTAAATTAAATGCATTCAGGGGAATTCACCGTTTCATGAAGTTCTATTGTGAATTCACTTTTAAGGTCAAGTCTCACCCCTGGGTGATTCCATGTCTTTACATGTCACATATTTTGAAGGTGGGATACATTTCTGACTAGGAGAGGCTTATCAGGAACACCTGCATGGCTCAATGGTCGAATGTCTACCTTTGGCTCAAGTCGTGATCCTGGGTTCCTGGGATCAAGTCCCACATCAGGCTCCCTGCTTGGTGCCTGCTTTGCCCTCTGCCTGTCTCTGCCTCTCTCTATGTGTCTCTCATGAATAAATAAATAAAATTAAAAAAAAAAAAGAGTAGCTTATCAAATTTAGTATCCTGAATGCAAAACTGAACCCTGCTAATTGTATGAGCCAAAGGATATCTTAGTACAACGGTACCTTACTTTTTTATGGTAGCTGATTTTTAGCTATAACTTTTTTGGAGGAATCTGTTAAAAGGAGTTCAGTAGATATCACTTCCTTGTGACAGTACCCTGAACGTCCCTTTGCAGAATTCTTTCTTCCCATAAGCATATACCTCTAGTTCGTAACTTGTCATAATCTGACATTTTATACTCAGCGGCGTTCCTGGCTGTGTCCCCATCAAGTGTGAGTGCCCCCAGGACCTAAGGACTGTGGCTTGTCATCCAGATATCCCCCAGCACCAGCATGACAGTGAGTGAATGTAAGAGGAGGTAAACACACGCTTGACTTAGTGTATTCTTTGAAGGAATATACAGGTAAAGAGATGGTTAGTGAGAATGTGGAAACCCTGAATAGGACATGGAGTTAATGAGTAAGAACTAAAAATGGGTCATGACCATTGCCACATTTATTTTTTTCTATTACTCCCTTGGAGTTTAAGATTTTATCTACTCTTTGTAAAGATTTATTCATTTATTTTAGAGAGAGTATAGCAGGGGGAGGAGCAGAGGGAGAGGGAATCCCAAGCAGACTCTGTACAGAGCACAAAACCGGGTTCTATCTCACAACCCTGAGATCATGACCTGAACCGAACCAAGAGTTGGACGCCTACCTGACTGAAATCCCCCAGGCACCCCAAGATTTTACTATTTCTAACTGAACTCAGAGGTCTGTGTAGTGATTTGTAATCTTTTTAAGGAATAATTGCTTTGCTGGGTTAGTAGTGAGCCACTTGGCTCATTGTGAGTTCCTGTCAACCCTCAGCATCTCCATGTCAGTACAGTTTTGGTGTCTGTTTATTCTAGTATGGGAAGAACTTTCCTGGGCCATTTCCACAAAAATAAAAATAGTTAATACAGCAAAACAAAGACATAAAATAATTGATGCTCAAACCATGCATAAATATAAACTTGATATTTGACCAATGGTATTGCAGGTCACTGAGGCAAGGATGAGCCAACTATTCAATAATTGGAACTATGACATTTGATTATTCATAATGAGAAGAAAGTAGGCTTCTAGCTCATACCAAAAACAAAAATCAATTTTAGGTAGGCTAAAGATGGAAATATAAAAAGCAAAGCTTTTTAGCTCTTAGTGGAAAATAGTAACGGTCTGTTCTTACTTTCTCAGAGTGAAGAAAGATTTCTTAAACAGCAGGCAGGACAGACAAATTATAAAGGAAAAGATTGTTCATTTGACTATAGTAATATGAAAATCTTTTGTACCCTAAAATTGTCATCACAAAGTGAAAAATTGCAACATTCAAGAAGACTTTTACAACTGTATGTAACTGACCAAGGGTTAGAATTTTTATGAATCAGTGAGAACAACCAAGCAGAAAATGGGCAAAGGCTAGGAGCAGGGAACTTGAAGAAGAGGAAATGACCAATAAGCATGGAAGATGTTCAGCCTCAGTAGTAATAAAGAAAATATTAATTAAAACAAAATGCCATCTCACACTCATCGGATTGGAAAAAGGTTTTGAAATTTGGAAACACAGGCATTGGTGAAGATGTAGAGCAATGGGAGCTCTAACACATTGTGAGTGAAAATGTGAATTGATATAACCACTTTAGACAACAGTTTGACAACAACCAGTAGGGTGTAAGATGAGCTTATAGGGCTTAGCTAACTAGTTATACCCTAGAGAGACATGTTCTTAAGGAAACATGAAAAAAAAAATTCCAGGACAACCTTGTTAGTAATACTGAAAAATCGAACATAACTAGCTATAAATAGGAAAATGGATGAATAAATTATGTAATTTTGATAAAATGGAATAGTACACAGCCATGAAAATGACTAAAGCTCTATGAATCAACATGACTAAATCTCACAACTATTATGTCAAACAAAAATAGCAAGTTTTAGAAGGGAAGTTTATATGAACTGCCATTTATATGAAGTTTAACAAATACAGAAATGTCACATATTGTGTAGGGTCGATAATATGTATAATGATATGCCTGGGCATTCTTAACATCAAATTCAAATTTTTAGTCACCTATGTGCAGGTAGGGGAATCGTGAGTAAGAATGGATATACAAAGACATCAGTGGTGCTTGCTATGTGTTATTTCTTATACTGGGCTTGTGGATCCTTGAGTATTTGTTATTTACCTTTTTGAATGTCAGAAATATCTATTTCATATTAAAATATAAGCAGAAGAAAGGAATACTTGGGGTTTTTTTTAAAGATTTTATTTATTTACTCATCAGAGACACACAGAGGCAGCGACATAGGCAGAGGGAAAAGCAGGCTCCATGCAGGGAGCCTCATGCGGGTCTCAGTCCCAGGACCCCAGGATCACGACCTGAGCCGAAGGCAGATGTTCAACCACTGCACCGCTCAGGTGCCCTGGAAGGAATATTTTTTAACTAGGAAACAGAAATTAAAGATTAGAATTACTGAATCCAACGTAACGTGACTCAAAGCTGTGGTATGCATAAGTCCATCATTGAGCTGGACTTGTCATTCTTTCACTTAAATTCATTTATGTCTGAATCTTCTTCTCAAACTCCACTACATGTCTATTAATCAAGTGTGCTCTCATCCCTGCCACTGCTTCTCATCCATTTGAGCTACTGGTGCCATTACTTTTCCTTTTCTTTAAAATAGAGGGCTGAGGGCCTATCTTCCTCTTGCCCCAGCCAGGCTGTCATCTCTGAAAAAATAATCTCTTTCCCTTCTTACCTCTCTGAGTACACTGACCTTCCCCTTACTAAATCTTAGTGGCAAAAAATATAAATCAATCAATCAATCAATCTTAGTGGCTGGAAATCTCCTTATTTTCAAACTTCCCCCTAAGAATGCATTTTTTTCTAGAGTCTTCTAATTCCTAGAAGTACACAGGAATGTGGTCCTTTCCAACAGCAGCTTGGACCCCAGATAAAATGCATCCTTCCACTTGCCATATTTTCTTTTCCATCCATCTGTCTGCCTAAAAGCACACTGACTAGGAATCAGAATGTGATGACTTCTGCCCTCGGCTTCCCCTCATACTGACTGCGTGGCTTTGCAGAGGTCACTCAATCCCTCTGAGCCTTGGGTTTTTTGTTTTGTTTTGATTTGTTTTTCATCTATAAAGTTAGGGATTGGTTTTGATGATCTCTGAGGCACCCCTTCAAGTGTGAAATTCTTTGATAATTTTTCATTGAGGGAAGAGTTGGGGGAAGAGGGCAGGAGATGAATCAGGGGCTGAGGACCTTACGGAGCATTGGAGGTTGACTCCTCCTGGGGAGAAAGCTGCTGGCAGAAGAGAAGAAATTTGGGAAATTGATTGTAAAAAGGAAGACCCACATAAATGACCGAATGAAGGATGAGAGGAGTCTGGGCAAGGCCTGTAACACGATGCTTGGTTCTGTGAAAACAGCAGGCTGAGGATGGAGGAATGTGGAGTCCACTGGGTGGGCATCTTTCCAAGTAAGAGCAATGGTGGAGGGGGCAGCAGAAAAGAGCCTAGGGACCCAGCCACCAAGAGTGGGAATGTGGGGCTGACTTTGAAACAAGAAATAGCTGAGAAGTAAAAGGAAGGGTGGGGGCTTTTGTGCCATGTTCTTCTTTAAAAATATAGTAGGAAGGGCAGTAGTCAATAAAATCGGTTAAAATAGGCAGATGGGGGCGATCTCCTTCTCATGAGACAATGACTGTAATTTACTGCCTGAATCTGAGTGTCTGGGGCCCATGCACTGTGCATCTTCCTACTAGCGTAACAGGGACGGGCCTTCAGCTGGTTTTAAAAAGGGGAACCAAGCTCCTGTTATTTGAACGCCAGTTTTAACTCTTGAATTGGCTTAGCCTCCTACCCCCTTAGAATCAAATTGCATTGAAGCAAAAAAGGAAGAATTCACCGTTAAACAAGACACACTTGATAGCCAGAAAGGGTATTGTGTAGATTAAATTAAACTGATGCTTTTGGAGATGTGTTTACAAATATTGGAAAGTTTTAGTGAAATTACACTTCTTAGGTCATAACTATAAATTCTTGCATAGAGATTACTTTTGGCACTCATCACCTTATTAAACTGTTAGACGGCCATCACTATATGTTCCTGATGGAGGCTGGAGTGATATAGCTCATTCCAGGTTTGCTGTATTCAATGGAATAGAACAGTAGTAATTGTTACCTTTTGTTGATATCTTACTTGTACAGCATGTGTTAAATACTTTACAAATGTTTCTTTGACTCCTTACCACATTCCCATTGTAGAGAGAAGACAAACGAGGCTTACAAAGATTATACAACTTGCCTACCAAGTGGCAACAAATGAAAAGTGGAGCCTGTTTGGAACTGGGTCTGTCTGTCTCAAAAGCCAGACTTATTAACGTCTAAACCCTCTAGTGCCTTATGCCTGTTGTGCAGTCAACAACACATCCCACAGGCCAGATTTCTGGATCTTATTTTTTTTTTTTGATTTCTTTTTTTTTTTGATTTCTGGATCTTATATTTGTTTGTATCCTCTCTGTGGTTACAGCATGTGCTCTTCCACTGATAACCAAGCTTGTTTTCCCATTTCCCAGAAATAAGTAAAACAGATCACAGTTTGGAAAGAGGGGGAAATCTCCAGTTACCAATAGGAATTGCTGGCAAAACTTCATTATGCTAAAAGTTAGATGTCTTAGGACAATTGGTAATGAAGATGAGAGACTGTGAGATGGTTGGGGACTTGAAGGTTCCAACATCGAGTGATGCATTGGGGATTGGCAGGTGAGGAAGACAGAGAGCAGGCTTGCCGCGGTCCTCAGGGAACAGCAGGACCCCACTGGGGCAGAGACCTTAATGGTTGACAGAATCTTTCCAATTCAAGTAAGTTATGGCATGTCAATCAGGGTTCTCCAGAGAAACAGAACCTATGGGATATATAGGATAAATAGAATGAGATTTATTATGAGGGATTGGCTCACACAATTAATCGGACCGAAGAAGTTTCATGCTTTGTTATCTGCAGAACGCTGGTAGTGGAATTCTAGTCCAAACCCAAAGGCCTGAGAATCAGGGGAGCCAATGTAGAAGACCCAGCCAAGTCCGAAGGCCCAAGGATCAGGAGCACTGATGTGTGAGGACTGGAAAAGGTAGATGTCCCAACTCAGGCAGTTGGCAAATTTGCCCTTCTTCCACCTTTTTTCCTACTCAGGCCCTCAGCAGATTGGATTGGATGGTGCCCCCCTCATTGATAAGGGCAGTCTTCTTCACTCAGTGCACAGAGCCAAATGCCAATCTCTTTTCAAGCCGCCCTCACGAACACACTCAGAAATAATGTTTTACTAGCTATCTGAGCATCCCTTAGCCCAGTCAAGCTGACACATAAAATTAACCATCACATGTGGCAAGTGTTTTATTAAAAGTGGACAGAAGACGAGCTAGAAATGTGCTTACTCGAGGGCCTTGAATTACAGTCTCATCAAACTAGAGTAAGAGTAGTTAGAGGATTGCCAGCAAGGAAGGCTAGCATAACTCCTGAGGACTTAGCTCATCTCTTTGGAAACAATAAAGACACACCTCTAAGTATGTCTTGGGTACTGAGTACCTAATTCTTTGCTTTCTTTGATTTCTGAATACTATGAGTAAGTATACTGGTGAGCTTCAAGATTGGTTTGTGTTGCTTTTTGATAACCTAGCTGCTGTTTGATGTTCTGTTCCCTTGAACTGGGGAAAAACAAAAGCTACATGTGAAATTTTAAAGTATCCGTGTAAGAATCCCTGGAAGGCTAAACTTTTTTGAAAAGTTTCTCTCCTCTTAATTTACTTTAGATTCTTTTCATAAATGAAGCTTATGTGATGTTCCATTTGACCTGACTTGTCTCTCCTAGATCCTACTGAGTAGCTATTTTTCTCCCTATTACTGGCAATTTTAAAGTTTCACTTGGGCACTGCAAGCAAGTAAAGACTTAAAAGACGTTAACCTCGCTATCACCCACCCGCCTCATCCTCAAGAAAATACTTTTGTGTGTGCAGGAAACACCTTGCATGTACACCACTCACCTCCTCCCACTGTTTTTGCTAACAAGTATACATTTATTTGATTGACTAAATCACTATCTTACACAAAGAAAATGTAGGGCTTGAGGTAGAGTCACAGATGTGAAGCTTACTCACAGGTTTGTTAAAATCACCACAGATTGAATAAAATCACCCCTAGTTTCTAAGTGGGAGCAGAATTTAAAGTACTAAGCTCTTGGGAGGGCAATTTGGTTTAAAAGAAAAAAATCCTTGGGCAGCCTGGGTGGCTCAACGGTTTAGCGCCGCCATCAGCCCAGGGCGTGATCCTGGAGACCCAGGATCGAGTCCCATGTCCGGCTCCCTGCATGGAGCCTGCTTCTCCCTCTGCCTGTCTCTGCTTCTCCCTCTGCCTGTGTCTCTGCCTCTGTGTGTGTATCTCTCTCTCGTGAATAAATAAAGAAAAAAAGAAAAAAATCCCGTGGAATCTTTTCTGAAGAGGAATAATTCTTCTCCAAAGGAATCCAATGAACCCCGGAGGTAACTTAAATTTGGGGGTTTGTTTTGGGGGCGGGGTTGGGCTTTTGTTTTGGTTTTTTTTTTTGGTTGGTTTTTTTGGTTGGTTTTTTTTGTTTTTTGTTTTTTGCCTTTACTTGGAAGTTGCCAAAACACCCAAAATGCTTTTGTGGAGGATTCGGAAGTGAAACCCCACACCTCTCTACCAGAGTTCTTGCCAGAGGGTAATTTTTCCTTCCTTAGAAACCTTCTCTTCAGTCTGATCTCCTGGTTACCGGATCATGTGCCTGTGTCAGAAGGAGATTTGAAAATGAGGTTATTCTAAGCGACGGAGACAGAAATTGCCCCGAAAGCCCTTGATTTGAGGGCGCTGAGCTCCACAGGGTGCCCGTTGTGTAAGGAGGGAGACAGCTGGGCCCCCGACGCCGTCAGCAGGTCACCCTGAGCACAGCGGGCCGGGCCTGGCCTGGGGAGGGCGGCCGTGTGGGAGCCCCGGGGACAGCCGGGACCCCAGGGTCCCACCTGCACCTGCTTCCCCGAGCCACTGCCCGAAGCGGGCAACCACCCGCTGCTTCCTGCCGCAGCTGGGGCGGGGGCGCCCTTCTTTCAAACTCTTGCTTTGGGGTGGAAGTGAAACCTGACATTTAGACCAAATATTCGCCGATTCATACTCAAAGACGAGATGTCCTGATTTCGCTTTCCCGCGTTTCTTCTGGTCAAGGGCCAGTTGTGTTTCAGGCTAAGAGGAACCCTGGAGAGGGCGCGCCGGCTGACCCTGGCCTCAGCCTCGGGCTGCAGCGGGGCATTCTGCTGAGTAGATAGATCCTTACAGACTCCTTCACGACAAAGCCATCCTTACAAATACTTACAATTCACTTTTTTTTTTTTAAGATTTTATTTACTTATTCATGAGAGACACACAGAGAGAGGCAGAGACACAGGCAGAGGGAGAAGCAGGCTCCCTGCAAAGAGCCCAATGCGGGACTCAAGCCCAGGACCCCAGGATCACACCCTGAGCCGAAGGCAGACGCTCAACCACTGAGCCACCCAGATGCCCCCAATTCATTTTCTTAAATGAAACTTTGTTTCCCTTTTCTTCCATTTCATAGCTACACGAGATTTGCCCTTGGTTGGACATCCATGCCTGCAGTTAATTTCTTAATTTTTTTTTAGGAGATAATCACCTCTTTTCAAAAAAATTAAATCTTTTCAGAATACTCAGGAGTATCAGTGGCTTCCTTAACACTGTGAACAAGCTGATAATTCAGGCCCTTTGACAATTTAGGTTTATAGTAACATAATTTGAATAAAACCATCATGGGTCATTCTTCTGTGCCTTTACCCACACTACCTTTTTTTTTTTAAGTATTCCTTTATTGATATGTAATTTATATATCATAGAGTTAATCCTTTTAGCGTGTACAATTCAGTGGGTTTTTTTAGAATATTCACAGACTTATGGGAACATCACTATTGTTTACTTCCCCACTATGATCATACCGCTCCAGAAACTTCATACCCATCAACACACAGTCCTCATCTCTCCCCTGTCTAGTCTGCTAGCAACCACCCATCTATCTTCCTTCTGTCTCTGCATTTATCCCGGGGAATTCATATCAATGAAATCATACAGTCTTTTGTGACTAGCTTCTTTCATTTAACATGATACTTGAAATATTCATCCATCATGTAACATATATCAGTACGTCATTCCTTTTGATTGCCAAATAATCTCCCATTGTATGAACATAACACAACTTGTTTACCCGTTTATCACCTGATGGACAGCTGAGTTGGTGATAGGCAGAATAATAGCACCCAAAGATGCCCATGTCCTGATCCCTGGACCTGTAACTGTGTTATCTTAACATGGTAAAAGGGATTTTATGTGGTTAAGGACTTTCTGAGATAAGTTGTTCCTGGATTATCTAGTGAGACTAATCTAATCCCTCGAGGCTCTAAAAGAGGAAAGCCTTTCAAGTCTTTGGCCCAAGGGAAATGGGACTATGGAAGAAATATCAAAGTGATGCAACATTGCTGGCTTTCAAAATGGAACAGAAGATCATGAACCAAGGAATGTGGTGAGTTCTAAATAGAAGCTGGAAAAAAGAAGGAGACAGATTATCCCCCTGTGCTTCCAGAAAGGAGTGAGACCTACAGACTTTAACATAAATCTGTGTTGTCTTAAACCATTTAGTTTGTAGTAATGTGCTACAGCAGCAATAGGAAAATCATACAAGATTGTTTCCACTCTTTGACTTTTGTGACCAGTGCTGCCGTGAACATTTGTGTTGAAGTATTTGTGTGGACAAATTTTTCCTGGCTACCTATGGGGGAATCATGGGGTCATATGGTAACTGTACATTTAATATATCGACAACTGCCAGTTTTCCAAAGGGGCTGCACCATTTTATAATCCCATCAACAGTGCTTCCATGTCCCCATGTCTTCACCAACACTTGTTACTATCTGTCCTTTTGATTTTAGCTACCCTAGTGGATGTCAAGAGGTGTCTCATTGTGTGGTTTGGTGTGCATTTTCCTAATGACTAATGATGTTAACCATCTTTTCATGTGCTTTTTACTTATTTGTATATCTTTGTTGGGAATATTTATTCAAACCCTTTGTCCACTTTGAAAGTTGGCTTGTCTCTTTATTGTTGAATTATTTATATATTCTGAATACAAATCCCCTATCAGATATACAGGTAAATATTTCTCCCATTCTGTGGGTTGTCTTTTCACTGATGGTGTTTTTTTCATCACAAGCTTTTAATTTTGTTGAAGGACAAAGTCCAATTTATTTATTTTTTTCCTTTATGCTTTCCATGTCAAAGAAAGTACTGCCTAATCCAAAGTCACAAAAATTTAGACCAAGATTTTTAAAGTTTTACCTATTACATTTAGGTCACTCGTTCTGAGTCTATTTTTATACACAGTGTAGAATAGATCTCCAACTTCACTCTTTTGTTATGTAGATATCCAGTTTTGTTGGGACTTAGGGGCAAGATGTTTTTAATTCAACTGCGGTAGATTATTTTTTGGGTGTCCTGTTGCTGCTGGTGCTTGGGGAAGGCTGCTGCTGAAGCTGTGCTCCATGTCTGTAACTCGCTGTGCTGGAGACAGCCTTCCCTCACTGTGGTCTCCAGTGAAGATTGTGTAATGAGCCTCCTGGTCCCAGATGGGTTGCCAGTACCTTGTCAAAAAGTGCAAGATAGATAGAGGGTGCCTGGATGGCTCAGTCGATTAAGCATCTGTCTTTGGCTCAGATCATGAATATGATCTCAGGGTCCTAGGATCGAGCTCCACATTGGGCTCCCTGTTCAGCGGGGAAGTCGGCTTCTCCCTCTGCCCCTCCCCCCAGCTTATGTGCACCCACTCTCGTTTTCTCTCAAATCTTTTTAAGTGAAAAACAGGAAACTACACACACTTTTTTGCTGCCTCATCCTTCCTTTTTCTCTAGTTTTTGTTTCATTCCTAACAGTATTGGATCTTTTCCTTCAAAATTATTGCATGAGTTGCCATGATCTGGAGAAACACTGAAAAGGGATTTTAGTATTACTTTTCCTCACAAATTTGAAGTTGCTCAATGTTGAATAAATGAATGGAAATTCCCTGGAAATTATCAAGTGCACCAGGGGCTTACTTGCATTTTCTTCCTCCTGTTCTCAACTTGCCTTAAACTATGCTTGCTGTGCAGACAGGTTTTTCTCAGCTATTCTTAAATCTAGGACTGCTCTGTGCCATCCCTAGTTTACCCATGACTGGATGACCCTGGGAAGTAACTCAGGTCTAGGAATGGTTGTGTTTATGGCCAGTTTACTTCTGATTCCTATGCTGGAGAAGTCCTTACTCTACTAAGGATGAGTTTCTTAAAGTAGTGCTTCTCAAACTTGAGGAATTTCATTAAAATGCAGATTATAACTTATGTCTGGATGAAACCCTGAGATTCTGCATTTCTAATCATCTTCAAGGTATGCTGATTCTGTCGGTCCATGGACCACACTGAGAAGTAAATTCCCCAGGGATCACAGATTCTAAGGGGGAATTCAGGAGCTGGTGAACTTTGGAGGCATTCTAATCTAGACCCAGTGTTCTCCCTAAAATTTTCTGGAAACCAAAACAAAAAAAAAAAAAAAAAAGGAAATTTTTTAAAAAGGTGGGCTCCACACCCAGGGTTGAGCCCAATGTGGGACTGGAACTCACAACCCTGAGACCAAGTGTCAGACACTTAACTAAGCCACCCAGGCACCCACAAAAAAAATTTTAATAAGATACAGCACTCTCTCTATGCCCTGCAAACCAGATAGGCCTCTTCCAGATATACTGCAACATCTGCAATCATGTAGAGATTAAACTTCTTGAAAAAAATGAAAATTTACCCTTAATAAAAAAATCTGCAGAAGATTTGCTGTGACTAGTTACACAATGGCAAACCTCGAATTTAGATGCCCCTGGTGATATCTCTGGGTCTGTAGTGTATCATCTACATCATGCTTTAGAAGGGTGTTACATAGTCTGTGCTTTGAGAACTGGGTCCACGTGGCTGTTTTAGTTATAAATTCTCTCAGATGATTTAAGAATCAAATGAGATAAGATGAAGTCAATCTTTTCTCTAAATTCAAGCTTTCAGGGCAGTTTAGGCAGATATCATGTGATTCTCTTACAATGAAACTCCTATCTACCCCAAATCCAGGGGTGGAGGTCCTTTTCATGTCTTAGGAGTGATTTCACCTTAGATTATACAGTGGAAGGCTCTCTGGTCAGGGCTTATATCTACCTGTTAGAGTCTTTCTGTTTTTCCTGGTAGTTAACTTCAAAATCAGAGTTATAACCGCATTAACTCTCATAATTAAAAAGACAGTTTTAAAATGACCTATGTCTGGCTGTTCAACCCAGTTAAGAAACCATTTTAAAATGTCAGTGAATTTCTAAAAGCACAAAGCCACATTTTTTTCTTCTTTATGATCATTGTAGTTTTGGGTTCACATTTTATCTATTTTTGTTCTATACAACTTAGCCTGGGGGGCAGCCCGGGTAGCTCAGCAGTTTAGTGCCACCTTCAGCCCAGGGCCTGATCCTGGGGTCCCAAGATTGAGTCCCACGTAGGGCTCCCTGCATGGAGCCTGCTTCTTCCTCTGCCTGTGTCTCTGCCTCTCTTTCTCTCTTTCTGTGTCTCTCGTGAATAAATAAATAAAATCTTAAAAAAAAAAAAGTCTTAAAAAAAAAAACTTAGCCCAGGAGAGATAGGTTGATTGGTTGATTCACTGATTTATTTATTCACCTTCACCTGATAAGGATTCTTTATCTTGGAGCTGGGTTAGAAGTAGTTGAATAGGGTTGTGAACGTGCATGTTGATTGGAAAAAGGGAGAGAAAAAAAGAGGAAGACTGTTTATTTGTATAAATATACCAGGACTTCATAATTTATGCTAATTTGTATCATTAAAAAAAGTCTTTATAATGTAGATTCCCAACCAGAAGAAGGATAAAACAAACTAAACATTTGTTATTTCCCCTTTACTGAGCTATACTTAAAAGTCTATATGAGGGGCTTTGGGGTGGCTCAGTCAGTTGAGTGTCTGACTTTGGCTCAGGTCATGATTTTGGGGTTCTGGGGTAGAGCCCTGAGTTGGGCTTCTCTGCTCAGCAGAGAGTCTGCTTCTGCCTCTCCCCCTGCCTGCTCATGCTCTATCTCTTAAATGAATAAACAAAATCTTAAAAAAAAAAAAGTCTAAATGATTTACCTAATGTGTTTTTGGTAAGAATCCCAGTGACTTATGATGTCTGGTTTAGGATGAAATACAACTATAATAGTAATGGTAATCCTATTAAGATTAGTAACGCCAATGATAACAGTCATTGTTGTCGCCTGTTTTCGTAGTAAAAAAATCTGAACCCCACGGTGTGTGTGTAATGACCAAGTAACTCAGGGCCAGCTGCTTGGCTGCGTGGCTCTTAAAAACGTCACCTTCTACCACGAGCTGCAGGAATCATGTCAGAGCACGATCTGAATGGTAGTTGAAAGAATTTACAAAGCCATCTCATTTGTGCTCTTACCTCAATACAGTCCTTTTTGTTCCATCGCTGTGCTGCAGTGTTTACAGGGATGCTGCGAGCGCCAAGTCTGACCTCTACAGACGGCAATGACGTGAAACGCAACTGTATACTTTTGTTGTTAAGCTCCGAGAAACATGACAAATGGCCCTCATCCGTGATTCCTTCTCCCTCTTCCTTGAAAAAGACAGTGTTGACCCAAGCATTGTGATAAATAACTTCTGATTATAATCCTGAGAGCTGAGGGAAACTAATGGTTGGCTTTGTAGCAGTTGTGCTGCCTGGTACTTAGGTTTGAAACAGGGGAGGAAATAATTTTCTGAAAATGAGCAAAACTGTTACGAGCTACATCTTTTGGAAATGTGTGAGTGAAATACTGAAATGTAAGAGCAAATGTGGAAATATGTAAAAGCAAACTCATAAGTCTTGATCTGTCATTGCAGATCTCTAGCAGAGAATTATACACAAGCCATCCTTCCAATGTGCATTTAAAATGCAAAAGCTAAGAAAAGGAAGAGTCTTCTTGACAACTGATACAAGATTGTGGAAGAGATAGATGTCTGCAGAGAGCCAGCAAGTCCATGCCAGGGCTGGAAGGGACTGCAGCCTGGCATGCAGGATAGTCTCTTGTGGTCTTTTAAATGAGAAAAGATGTCATCTTTGGGAAGGCGGAGGACGGTGCAGCCAGTCCGTCTTTGAAGAATGTTGGAATTCTCATTAAGTTCGTAGATTTATCTTCCAGGTACTTATTAAGAACAATACAAAAACTCGTTGCATTAGCTGATATTTTGAAGTTCAGTTAAAAAACGAAGCTAAACAAGGGACGCCTGGGTGGCTCAGTGGTTGAGCATTTGCCTTCAGCTCAGGGCATGATCTCAGGGTCCTGGGATCCCTGCAGGGAGCCTGCTTCTCCCTCTGCCTGTGTCTCTGCCTCTTTCTCTGTATCTCTCATGAATAAGTAAATAAAATCTAAAAAAAATAAATAAATAAAAGCAAAAAAGCAAAACAAAAACCTGAGCATTTGATTGTCCAGTTAATATGCAAACTCTAGACCTCAATCTCATGACTGAGAGTGTAGAAAATGCTGCCCTATACATATGTAATACAATGGTACTAATTTATCATACTAAGATATAAGGGAGAGATCAAGAACAATTTTAAAATCTGTCTTGTGAACTAAAACTTAAAAGGTAGTCTTGGAGTGATAGATTATTAGTAAGAAAAATATTGACTTCAGCCACCAGAAATGCAGGTACCTGTAGGATAAAACCATGAGAAGGTAATTTTAGGTAACTTCAGTTCGTACATCGTAGTGGCATATTTTCCAATACCAGCTTTAGTGACTCTTATCAAATGACGGTGAAAGATGTTGCATAATTTGTTTAAGGCTCAGTACCCTGAGCAGCTGCAGTAACATGTTGACATCAGAAACTATACACAGCAGAGGAAAGGGAAGGGCTACACAGTCTGTCGACTGCAAAGTCCTGAATTTCGACCTGCCTCAAACCCCTTTCCTTAAGAAGAAACCATATGTTTCCGTGTCTTGGTCACCTCTTTATTCCATTTCCATTGCCTTGGTGGTGTTTTTTGAGATTGGCAAGATACGAACCAAGGCAGCAGTTTTCCCAAAGACTGAAAAAGATTTCATCACTCATTGTTTTTAACTGATGCCTTAAAAGTACAAAGTTAAACATGGAAATTGTAGACTACAGCAAGACAATTTACTTTTCACATTGACTGTTTAAAAATTTCCCACAAACACTAATTGCCATAAAGACTCTTGTCTGCTTCCTTCCATCATACCCATGAGCTGGGGCTTCCTTGTGGGGTTTTGTTATTTAGCCCAGGACACATACTGAGATGACCCATTCTTATTCAGTGGTCCTCACCTCCTGTTTCCAGGACTGTGGTCCCTTTGGCCAGTGAAGGAGTGAGTGACTAACCATGGAGCTACTTTTTTTTTGGAATCCCCTCAATGGATGTTTCCCACTGTATAGTGATTCTGTAAATTATCCCCTAATTAAACACCCATCTCCTGGCAGTGTAGATGCTTGCAGCATTAAGATTGGGCACATAATTCAGAACTGCGAAGAAGAAATTAAGTAGGAAGAACAAGAGCTCAGATTCCAATCAGCCTAGCACTGGCTTCTCAAAAACAGTGGCGTGGTGAAGGGCACATTTTCTAATGACTAGTCTCTGCTTGGACTGATGCTTTTGTAAAAGAGTAAAAACGAATTGCTAGAAAAATGAAAAAAAAAAATAAGTCTACATTTTTTTAAAGTATTATTAGATTTGAATCACAGTCATAAAATGATTGTCCAAGTTCCGTTAAGTTTCTAAATGCTCTATCTCCACTCCTGTTCTTACTGCAGAGCAGTGCCAGATGGCAGTTTGGAGCCCACACTTCAGTAGCACTAATCCTGTGTGCTCACATTTACTCCCTTGTACCCACCGCCATTCCATGTCTTCTTTTTCCTTTTGTAGGTTGTTTAAACCTTTAAGGCAAGTATGCACTTAGGGCTGTGTGATTTTTTAAAAGATTTTATTTGTTAGAGAAAGAGCACAAACAGGGGAGAGGGAGAAACAGACTCCACACTGAGCAGGGAGACCCAAATGAGGCTCAATCCCAGGACCCTGAAATCAGTACCCTGATCAGGGTCCTGAGCCAAAGGCAGACGCTTAACCGCTTAACCGACTGAGCCACCCAAGTGCCCCAAGTTTGTGTGATTTTTAAACAGATGGAAGTACACCTAAATTGCAAAGTCTTACGCATTGTTAAATAGTCATGGAAGGTTTTTAGCAATTATTTGGCAAATGCTAGTTACTGCATTGCACATTTCTTTTTTTTTTTTTTTTAAGATTTTATTTATCTATTCATGAGAGATACACAGAGAGAGAGAGAGAGGGAGAGACACAGGCAGAGGGAGAAGCAGGCTCCATCCAGGAAGCCTGATGTGGGACTCCATCCCAGGACTCCAGGATCACACCCTGGGCTGAAGGCGGCGCTAAATCACTGAGCTACCCAGGCTGCCCCGTTGCACATTTCTTTGGCTTCCCTTGCCACTTGCCCGATCATAAATCTCACCCAGCCGCTTCTCCCTGCTACAATACCAAATGGTGCTAGTGATTTTCAATAACATCTATCTAGATATCTTTCTTATCTTAACATCGTTTTTAAATCTTGAGTTATTTAATTGAAAAAAGCGAATCTGGGACTTTAATTTTATTTAAAATTGCTTTTAAGACTACAGGAAAACGATCATATTGAATTCTAACCTCACTCATCTCAAGCAGTTAGAAGAAATGTTTGAGTTCCATTGATTCCTTGTCAAGATAGGGTACATAGAAATACAACATTTCTTACACAGAATACCAGACCGATGGACCTCCCAGGCCAAACAGATTCTGCCCACCATTGGTGGCTAGGTGAGCTGCTCTCTTGACATCACACAGGTTGAACACGGTGGTCTTGTTTAACATGAACAGAACCCAAGGGGACGCACTTGCTGTCTTACAGTATTTGGAGGGCTGCCGTGTGGACAAGAAGGTTGAGGAGCTCTCTGTGACTGGAGAGCACACAGACCAATGGATGGAAGTCAACAGAGAGGCTGATTTCAATTCAGTGAAGGGTTTCCACACATGTACACGTATATTTAAAGGAAGACCAGGAGGCACTTAAAAACTCTTTTGCTCTTTCTCAGCCATGTGAGGTCGACTACTGCAAATGAGGCTGCCGGGCTGAGAATGGCAATAGACTAGAAGTCTAGAATAGTCCTAGGAATAGGAAAAGGCCTTATTGGTAGAAGAAGGAAACTGCTAAGCAGCACTACCAGGTATTCGGCTGACTGTTGGGCTAGTGAAGAGGGCACTCGTGCTTAGGTTACAGATAGGTCTGCGTGGCTGTGAAGCTGCTATCCATCTTCGAGAAACTGAGCTAGCAGGTTCTGGCATCTATAATGTAAGGCAGCCTGCCTTGGTTTCTTTCTTTTTTTTTAATTATGAAAGGGCTGTAGAAAAGTATTGGATTTTATATTTTGCCGTATTTGTTTCATCTCTCTTTTTTATTTTTTTAAGTTCTTTATTTAAATTCCAGTTAGTTAACAGTGCAATATTAGTTTCAGGTGCACAATATAGTGATTCAGCACTTCCATATGACACTCAGCGCTCCTCATGACAAGTGCCCTCCTTAAGACCCATCACCTATTTCCCTCTCCCCCCATCCACCTCCTGCCTGGTCTCTTTTGTAATATTATAGATACAGCTGATGCCTTATCACTACCATTTCATTCTTTCCCTGCCAGAGGTGGCCATTGAATTGTTCAGAGCCGTTGTGAGATTCCTCTGTTGTTACTTTTACTGTCTGACTTTCTTATAGCTGTGGAAGTTCTGATTGGTGATGGTTTCTTAACATCTCTGGTATTCACAACAGAGACAGAAGTGGAAGGTTTGAGGGCTTTGCTAGGACTTGTGTTGTTGCACTTAGGCTCTAGTAGCTAATTATCATATATATGTGTTCTCTGGCTCTATAATCTACTAGCTTATGTAAAATTGTGAGCTGCAAAGTGAACCCTGATTAAAGGCACAAATTTTAATACCAAGAATGCTACATGTAGCCTGTCTTAGGGAAGACAAACCCAGAAGGCACCAGGAGATGATAATCATGATATATGCATTCATACAATTAGTTCATTCAGTTCTTTCACCCATTTATTAGATCAGTGTTTAAAGGATGTACTGTGTGCCAGCTGCTGTACTAGGCTCCAGGGATATAGGCACTGAACAGCATAGACAAAAATCCCTGCTTTCACAAAGTTAGTTGATGGTCTAGTAATGCGAAGACAGGCAAACGAGTATGCCAGATGCAGGAGAAAGATGTTCTGTGGAGAGCTATAAAACAGGATAGGTGAAAAAAGAGTGTGGGTTGGGAGCAGGAGTGGCTGTTTTGAGTAGTCCGTGAAAGCCTCTCTCCTATGGAGACATGTGAGCAGTAGCCTCAAGGAAATGAGGACCAGGCTGTGGGCATCAAGAGAAGCACATTCTAGGGACCCACAAGTGGAAAGGTAAGTGGGGCTTTATGTGGGGCCAGCCACAAGGCAGTATGGACAAGTGGCGTGAGCTGGTGATCAGCAATAGGAGGTGTGGTCAGAGATCGCAAATGCTCCTTGAAACAGTCCTGTGGGAGAACTAAAGCAGTTGTTGTACCCATTTTTACACGTAAAGAAGCTAATGACTAAATAGGGTGAACTCAGGTTCATTCCTAGTTGATGACAGAGCCAGGCCTAGCCTGTCATCTGGATTCCAAAACATGGTCTGGTCTTACCTTTACAACTAATTTTTGGTCGAATTGCGTAAAATCCCTAGATGTCAGTTCTCACATCTGCAAAACAATGGAAATAAAACTCGGTTGTTTTGAGACCCAAACAGGCTAGCCTAGATCATGCCCTGGGAGCTGTCAGGCCCTCTGTACAGGATGGGCTGCTGGCACTGGATGGCTCCCTAGCGCTTGAGCCTAAAGTCTGTAAATTTGCCTTACTCGAGGCCAAGCCTGCGTAACCACTGTATAGCACTGTTGGTTGTACAGATGCCCCATATTCCAATTTTTCAAGAATCGTAGAAGTAAGTAAAATGTGGCTCCTAACAAATCTAGAAATACTTGAGTGACTGCAGCTCCTTTCCTGCTTGTCCCTAAAGATAACACAGAAATGTAAATATGGTTTGATGTATTTAGCTGGCACAAATTCTACTACTGTGTATTTCACCTATTTCTATTTTAAGTGCATTTTCCTTTGCAATGTCTTGTTTCCTTTTATGTTCTGCCAAATCCCATTAACTTGTCCTTGAGCTGTGTAATCTAGAGTTTAGCTGCTGTGGGTGACGGGGTTCGCCTAAAGTGAAACCTGATGCAGGGAGTCGCAAGCTCCTCTCTAGAAACGCTGTGGCTCAGCCCAGCCCCTGCCTTCTCCAGGGCTGTTGGGACTCCTGAAAGCAGCTGCTGGCCTGGGGTCTTGGCACAATCCAAGACCTACGATGACCTTGGGAGTTGGCAGATTTCACGTCAGCTTTGGTCTGAGTAGCAGGGGAAGGATTATTTGTGGAAGCACACCTGGGAAAGATCTTTCCAAGCAGAAGGGACAAAGAAGTTTGATGCAGTTAAGGGCCTGAAGAAAGGTCAGTATGCTGGAACATATGGGAGAGAAGAAATGAGACTGAGGTAGTATGTCCAGTTCCCATAAGGTATTGTCAGCCTACAGTGGAGTCTAGATTTTATCATATGCGTCATGGGACATGGGGCAGAGTTTTTAGCAAAGACATGACACATTTCACATTCTTGCTACCATGAAGACAAATGCAATCAGAGCATACACCAATTAGGTGGCTGATGCGGAAGTCCGATTGAGATATAATTGGCTATGGCCAAGTGTAAGGCACAGAAGTGGTGGGAAGTGTTGGACTCAGGAAGTATGTCCAGATGGCACTAACACATCTCGAAATGGATTGAGTTGAGTGAGGTGGTTAGGAATAGAATGGAAGCAAGGATAACTCCTAGTTTGTTGGTGTAAGCAACCAAGTAAATTAATCATCTCTTTACTGGAATGGAAAGGTAAAAAACTTGGAGATACAGATTAAGAAAGACTGAGCAAAAGAGAAGGTTGCAAATCAACGATGCAGCTTGGCCACATTTGAAAGACCAGTGGGATTGTTGGGAGGGGGGTTGCCATCTGGAGCTTAGGGAGGAGATATGGGCTGGGGATACAGATATGGCATGGCTTAGCATTGAAGTGCTGTTTAAATCATTGCCTTGAATGATTGAGATCACATAGGAAGAGGATGCAGCCAAGACAGACACATGAGATGCTCCGACATTTAGAAATCTAAGGAAGAATAAGTATCAGAAGGGGAAGCAGAAAAGAAATCATACTGCCAAAGAAATGGTGGAAAAATGAGTTGGTAAATTGTTTTAAAAGAAAGAATAATACCAGTTTCTTTTTTATAGAAAGAATGTTATCAATATAATTTCTTCAGCACAAGAACAATTCAGGATGACTACCTTGTTTTACTTTAATAATGATTTAAAAGGGCAGCCTGAGTGGCTCAGCGATTTGGCGCCCCCTTCAGCCGGGGGCGTGATCCTGGGGACCCGGGATTGAGTCCCACATCAGGCTCCCTGCATGGGGCCTGCTTCTCCCTCTGCCTGTGTCTCTGCCTTTCTGTGTCTCTCATGAATAAATAAAATCTTTTAAAAAATGATTTAAACTATAAAAAGCAATACATTTTCATTCCTAAAAAATAAAAAATAAGTATAGAGAAGAAGAGAAATCTGTTCATTTGAAGACTCAAAAATTCCAATTTCAAAATGCTGATATTTTGGTGTATTTTTCTAATCATCTCTAATGCTTCCAAGGTATTTTTATATAATTGAAGCAGTATTGCATTGATACAGATAACTGTGTTTAATGCTCTATATATTCAACATAGTAATGGAAGCAATTCCTCATGTTATAAATTTTTAAATAAAACTTCAATGCCTACGTGTTTATCTTTACTTTTTTTTTAATGCTCCAAATCTGCATCTTTGCTATTCTTTAGCTGTTCCTGCTTTCTTCATTTTTCCACTTGAGGAATATAGTGAAGTAGACTACTCATCTCCTTGACCTAATATTTCCCTACTATATGAATTTACTGCACAGAAAAAGTTAAACTGCCTACTTAGAAATATGAGTTAGCTAGATTCCCTCTACTGAAGGAACCATTGATATGGAAACCTTGTTATTCAGCACTATTCTTTATTTTCCTATAGACCTTATATTAAAATTTGTCAGAATGCTCTATTCTCAGGTTAGATTTCATAACAAATCCGTCCTTTAAAATATCTAAAACTTAAAAACTGAGATGGCAGATTTAAAAAAGGAAATATTGCCAAAATATACAGTCTTCTGAATTTGGAATTCTTCAAGCTAGAAAGCTTAATATACTTTCTGAACACAAAAGATCATAATCAATGTCGGTTGAGGCAATGGCTGCTTTTGACCTGTTGATTGGATTGCTCTATGAAAAATCATTAAAATGGCCTCATAAAAAGGACTAAGTAAAATGTATACCATATACCTGCCTGATTTTGAAATTTTTTATGCATTGTGGAATATCATTAATATGTCTTTAACCCTGCATATTTTTAGTCAAAAGGGACAATTTGTATGCAAATTGAAAAGTAACATATCATTCATTCATTTTAGAGTAATAAGGTTTGGATTGAGAAGAATGGAGACTTTCTCAGACCCTCTAAATAAAGGGAAAGAATTGTCATTCGTAGGCTTTCTAAAGAAAATCTGATTACTTGGGACAATGGAAATACATCTGTAATCAAGATATATTCACCTTCTAGGGAAATTCTGTGATTAGGAAATGATCATTAGAAGTAGTTGAGTATTCCATGTGTATGTGTGCATAGCTTTTTTTCTACCTAAGGTTTTTATTACCAGGTTTTTATCACTAACACTTATTACAGTGGATAGAAGAACTTATTTGGCCCATGGTTTATCTCTCGTTGCACTTTGGATCATATTCTACAAAGAAAGTGGGTGAGGGAGGCAAAAAGCTAAGTGAGCTTCAACTACAAGCAGACCCTATGTCAGTTCTACATGTGTATCCTCTGAGGTTTCGTTTAGGAACTGGCACATAAGCTGTCTTAAGTATTCATCTGTTGAAGTAAATGAAAAACAATGCTATAGAAACATAGGAGAGGATTGTTCCTACGTGGAACTGGAGCTACACAGTTAGCCTTATGGGATACCTGCCTTCTTGGCAGTTTTGCACCATAGGTCCCAGAGCCATAGGTTCCATCTTGTTTGTAGATTGGAACAGCATACTTCTGGAGTGGGATGGGGGTTCTCAAGGTTTTCTGCATTAGACTGGGACAGGAGAGCAAAGGACCAGAATCTTGGGGTGGGGAGTACACAGCAAAATTCAGATTCAAGAACCATGTATTAGCTCCATTCCAGGAGCTTTGTGATCATTTTCTCATGTTTCTAATGTAAGCTAATACTCCTATAAATAGATATCACTAGCCCATTTTACTGTAACCAAGCTAAGGCTTAAAAAACATGAATACCTTGAGCTAAGGCCATCTTGTGTAAAGGCAGGCCTGAAATTTCAATTTAAGTCTCCAGACATTTAAGCCCCCATAGGACTTTCAAACAAATAACCCAAAAGAGTAGATGGTAAGTCTGAATCCCGTTTGAGATGGTTTCTCATCTGTCCCTTTTCTGACATCCCATAAAAATTTACACAAAGCATGGCAGATTCCAATAAGTCACAGAATAGCCTATTTAGAAAGAATACCTTTATAAATGGAAAACTGACACATAGGTTGAATGATTCTCCCACTGCCATGGTGCTATTAGTGGCAAGCCAAGACTCAAAGCCTCACAAGCTGGAGTCTTTTAATATGCTCTTTAATCACCAATATTCAAATGGGATGGTAACTTTCTAGTAACTAGCTATGGTCAAATAGATCTTTTTCAGATACATAAAGGATATATTAGAGCAGAGGACCCCTGTCAACTTAGGTAGGACATTTGACCTCATTATGTAGTAGTAGGATATAATCACCTGTATTATTCACATTAAAACAGTACAATGACTTTGGGCTTGTGTTTGGATTGGAGATGTGGGATTTGGGGATCATATTTTATTTCTAAGCATGGATAAGAGTTGGTTCTAAGAGTCATGTTCCTGGTACTAAGCCTCTGGCATCCTTTGCCTTTGCCCTGAAGCCAGCTCTTGAGTCGTACAACTGAATGTCATTGTTCCAAAGAGATTATATCAAAACCTGCCTAGATTTTGTCACCAAAGCTGCCTGAATGCAGCAAAAAGGACAAAGATTTGGTCAGAATGGGAGGGAGACACAGAGTTGGAAAGATAAAACTAGTATATCCCCACCTAGCTACCTTTCAGAGTGGTTATTGGCTATCTTTCATAGATACACCAAAGCTCAAATGCAGAATCTTATTCAAAGATAAACATTTTGCAAAATATTTTGCGTAACTCAGTGTGATCCTTGGTGAAACTCTGGGATGGATCACCAGGTTGAATTTAGACTCACCACAACCCTGGGTATTGATACAAAGAACCCAAAGAACTACCTACAAACAGAAAAAAAGTCTAAATGAAGCAGTAATCTCCAGAAATTCTGTTATATGCATCTCATCAAACTCCCTCACCTTAGGAGACATTATGAGATCTATTTCTTGATTAACTTTCTCATATTTTTTTCTCATTTGGAAAAAGCCTAACAGAATTCAATTGAGCTTCCTACAAAACTAGTGGGAGGGGCAACAAGTAGTGTCTGTAATTAATACGTCACCACACTGTGTTCGTGAATATTTGATAATCATTTGTCAGCTACTTTTGTATAGCACTGGGAGGTAACCCAAAAGATTAGAAAGCAGGCCTCCCTCTTGAGATGCTTAGGGAAGCATTTATGGTAGCAAACATAATGCCCTTACCAGAAATGGCCAGAATGTTCTAGTTCCCAGAACCTCTGTCTTACCTTACATAGCAAAAGTGACTTGGCAAATGTGATTAAGGCTAAGGACCTTGAGGTAAGGAGATTATTCTGGATTATCTAGGTGGGCCCAACCTAATTACATCCTGTAAAAGGGAAGAGCCTTTTTCTGGCTTTGAAACCGAAGGGAAAGGGACCCAGGAGCCAAGGACTGTGGGTTATGTCTAAAAGCCAGGGAAGGCAAGGAAACAGATCCCCAGAAAAAATGCCAACGCCTTGATCTTGGCCCAGTGAGACCCATGTCAGACTTTTAACAGACAACTGTAAGACGATAAATTTGTGTTGATTTCAGGCTTTAAATTACTGGTACTTTAAATAGCAGCAATAGAGAACTGATAGAGAACCTACCAAAGTGAATCAGCCAAGTAAATAGTACAGAGTGGAGATATTTCTGGAGAGTTTTCACCAGGTCAGTGTTACTCAGAAAGATATCTAAGGAGAGGTGGAAGTTTAGCGGAGCCTTCAAGAATGAGCAGCAAAGCAGGAAAGGAAAAGCAATGGAGCATTTCAGGATAAAAGGGGAATCGGGATGTACAGGGTGTCTTTGGGAACATTAAGGAGGCCAGTCTGGCACACACACACACACACACACAAAGAAATTATATAAAATGGTATTCATAGGTAAGGAGGGAAAGGTCCCTTCGAATTAGCTGTAGGACATGGGACCTTTAACACTTCAAGTTTGAAATTTGTCTCCTAGGATGCTGGTTTTCAAACTGTGTCTTTGGGTCTTGGAAATATGTTAGGGGATAGTGAAGCAGAATTCCCGATGCTTATGCATCCTTCCTCTCCTACCAGAGCATTTCTCTTCTTACCTGATTTGTGTACAGGAGATCTGTTTAAGATTTTGTTCAAGGGATACCTGGGTGGCTCAGTGTTTGAACATCTGCCTTTGGCTCAGGTCGTGAACCCAGGGTCCTGGATCAAGGCCTACAATGAGCTCCCCACAGGGAACCTGCTTCTCTCTCTGCCTGTGTCTCTGCCTCTCTCTGTGTGTCTCTCATGAATAAATAAATAAAATCTTAAAAAAAAAAAAAAGATTTTGCTCAAAAAAGGAGTCTACTCCTTTAAGTGAAGAAAGTAAAATGGGCAGTGGAACTGCCACAGTGATGGTTCCTTCCCTGGCCACTATTTGTGCTTCCTTGCTTTCCTCAGGACTGTTTATACTTAATTCTTTATGCTTCTAAATGTAAAATTAGACATTTATGTTAAAAACACTTTACAATCATTCATGCAACTAAGTCTTGATATTCTGATTTAAAAAGAAAAAAATGTCATCGAGAGATAAAATATTTTTATTACATTTTGAATTATTAACATTATAATATTAACATTATTACATTTTGAAACCATATATTCCAGTGTATTTTTCTGCCTGTAGTATTTTTATTTAGTTCAGGTATGATGTTCTGACATAAATGTGCCCATAATCAACCCCTTATCCTTGAACATTTAAATTTGTTTTTCTAAATTTTTATCTGTAGGAAAGAATTTTACACTGAACATTCTTAGAGCTAAAACCTTTGCTCATCCTCATTAGCAAGAACTAGATATTTCTTATAATTCTTATAAACAGATTTCCAGTTGTCTTATAGAGGCACAGATATAAAATATTCAATGTTAAAAATGTAATAAGAAAAACTGACATCTTCACTATTAAATAATGTTCATTATCTAATTGAAGTGTGAAATGTGTACAGTAAAATGCACACATCTTAAATGTACCACTTGATGACATTTTACATACATGAACATCTATTTGATATCACCCAAATTAAGATGTGGAACATTTCTGGCAACTCAGAAAGCTCCCTTGTATTTCCCTTCTCAATCAATGGCCCCCATCCTCAGAGGTAACCAGTATTCTGACTCTTGTCCCCATAGTATTTTATTTTGCCTACTCTTGAACTTCATTTAAGTGAGATCATACAACGTGGATAACTCTTAGGTCTGATTTTTTTTCATACAGTATACTTTTGAGATTCATCCATGTTGTTGCTTGTGAAAGCATAAATAGTTTCTTTTTCTTTCTGAGAAGTATTCTAATGTATAGATGGACTGCAATCTGTACAAATCCCCTGCTGATATACATTTGGTTTCTTCTGGTTTGGGGTTATTATGCATTCTAACCTAACTCTTTGTGGACATAAACACTCATTTCTCTTGGGTACACAGATTAGAATGGAATTACTGGGTCATAGGAATGTTATGCTTTAATTTTATCAGAAACTGCCAACACTTTTCCAAGTGGTTGTAACATTTTACGCTGCACTTGGCAACCTGTAAATGTCCTAGTAGTTCCAAATCCTGGACTTCATTTGGTACTGCCAGTCTGTTTATTTATTTATTTTAATTTTTTAAAATCCAGCCATCCTGGTGAGTATGTCTTTGTAATTCATTCATTAAAAGAATTCCAAAAAAAGGTGTATGTCTAAAATGACCCTAAATAACTGGATTTGAGTACATTTTGATTTTATATAATGAGAGAAATGTCAAACACTCTATACTTAGTCCTGCTTCTTAAAATAGGTTTAAAAAAAAAGCCAAAACACGTACCCCAAAACTTATCTATATAATCCAAATAAATATTTCTTTCTTAAAATAAAGATTAGTAATTAGATTCTTAGTTTTGAAATTTTGACTTTTTTTTTTAAGATTTTATCTATTTGAGGGAGAGAGAGAGGAAAAGAGAGTGAGAGCATGAGCAGGGTGAGGAGCAGAGGGAGAAGCAGGCTCCATGCTAAGCAGGGAGCCCAATGCGGAGCTCAATCCCAGGACTCCAGGATCATGACTTGAGCCAAAGGCAGATGCCTAACCTACTGAGTCACCCAGGTGCCCCCAAATATTGACTTTTAAATAGAAGTTTCTTGCTTTCAGTTGTAAATTTCAAGAGTGTCTGTCCTGGGATGATACACTTTGTGCTGCTATAAGCAGAAATGCTCCTCCTCCTCTCACTTATACGTATATCCCAGTTTTTATTGCCTTCACCTCTGCTTTAGATTTTTGCTGGTCATCATTTCTTTCTGATGTTTAGTCAGAGCCCGGCGGTTGGGAGTTCTGGTTCCTTCAGAGAAGACATACAGCTGTACTCGCCTTACAGGACAAGCTGATGCTTCAGTACTGGACAGGAGATGATTCATCTTCATGATTTTTATGACAACATTGGATCCTATCATTTTTACAGTCCGATATAGACCTCATTGCCTTCTCTTTCAATCACATGAAGACAGGTCCAGAAACCTCAAAATAGCACACTGGAAAAAAATTAGGCATGACTAAGCCCCAGTAGCTCAAGGGAACAATTTTGTAAAACTTTCTCTTGTCATTTAGCCCAGTTATCTGATGTAAGGACCTCCCAACATCACTCTCACAGCAGAGGCCTGACTCTCTTAATCTATATCAGATGCAACCAGGAAGTCCGGAGTTTATTTTGGATTTCATAATCGATTAGAAAATAAGCATACACAGAGCTGCTTTTTTGCTGTTGGGAAATGGTTCTATTTTGTTTTGACTCTTGTACTGCTCTCCTGGAGCTCAGAGAATTCTGCTGGAGGTTTATGCTCTACACACCCTGGGATACTGCCACACCCAATAGGTACTTTGATACAGATATTTCCGTGATGTCCTCCTGCCTGGGTTGAAATGTAGCTCTCTGACAGAACTGAGAGGAAAGAATTTGAGATGTGCTAGCCCTGTGACTTCAAGGATATAAATTCTCCTTACAGACAACAGAAATGTACTTTTCCCTTTAAATAGGTTCTAAGAAGATGGAAACATAAATTGTATATTAACAACAAAATTCAGCAGATGGCATAAGATTGTTTGCATTCATTTTAATCTTTCTTAGTGTTTGTAAATTAGAATCTGTAAAACATAATATTCTGTTTACCTATTAGAAATTTGCTGTGTGGCCTTTAGCAAGTCTCTTAACCTCTCTGTGTTTGTTTCTTTCTTTCTTTCTTTTTTTTTTAATGAGGGTTGATACTAATGATATCCAAAGATCCTCTTACTTCAGAGGTCAACAAACAACTGTATAGTATGGTATTTAAGAGTACCACTCAGGAGCCAAACAGCTGGGGTTTGAATTCTTAGTAGATGCATGATAATCTGAATGAGTTTTTCACTTTCCTAGTGTCCTATATAAAATGGTGATAATTATTAGTACCCACCTCACAGGATGGTTAACATGATTCAGTGAGGCAGAAAAGTACTTCAAATTTATCCTACCAGAGTGGTTTTTCTAAAGGATCTATTAAGTAAGATGTCCATGTAATATCTGTGCTAATTTGAACTTTCTTATCTTCATTTCCTAAGAAGTATCTTTTGACACTCTGTCTGAAATAAAGAGGAAGACCAATTTCATTGCAATAAATTTCCAAATCAAATAATATACAATATCTAAGGATATTTTGGAAAATATAAACTAGTATGAAGAAGAAATTAATTAAATGACTTATATGCTTATCACCCAGATATAATCATTTTGTTTTATTTCCAATCAGGCTTTGGTGAGTTTTTTTCCCCCCCCCTTCATAGATTAATTTATTTACCAAGTCACAATCATCCTGTATGAACCATTTTGATTCCTAATCTGTTCATTACTATTCAGTCATAAGCATTTTCCCCGTTATTACCTAGGATTAATTAAACATCACCTCACTGGTTGCATATTATTTTGAATACTTTTTTTATTTATTTCTCTTTGGCCAGATTATTGAGTATGGTGATTGTTTATGATTTGTAGTGCTATAAATACTGATGCAGTAAATATCCAAGTTCAAACTTAAGTTTATAGGGCTCATTATTTCTTTAGGGTAGGTTTCCAGAAGCAGAACTACCAGGTAAAGGATATGAATATTTGGAAGAATTTGAGTTTGCCAAGTATTTTTCCAGAATTGTTGCTACTAGTAATATAACAGGTAGTCTGTTTCATCATAGTCCACCAGCATTGACTGTTGTCATTTTTCTAATCTGTGCCAAGTTGAAGGCAACCTTTGGCACTACTATTGTTTTTGTTAATGTTTCACTGTGGGATACCAAAACATTTTGCCATGGATTTGCTTACTAATGGTATTTCTTCTTTTGGCAAATGTCTTTTCATGTCCGTAACCTGATTATTTAAGGGTTTGGGTGTTTTTCTCACAACTTTATGTGAATACTTTATAGAGAAAATAACATGGCCTGTATGTGAAATATTTGCTAAGAATATTTCCCCTTATGTCTTTGCCTGTTATTTTGGTTATGATCTTTTAAATTATACAAAAATAAATGAGTATATGGCTACATCTGTAGATCTTTTCCACTGTTGGTTCTTCTGTAGTTTTTTTTTTTTCTTCTATAGTTTCTGAGGTGGGAAACAAAGGCAGAAGAAAAATTATTAAATTTCCTTAACTACCTACAGCCCATTGACAAGTACTTAAAACAGGCAGAGTGACATTCCTCTAGGGACTCAGCTGCCTTGATACCAATACTTCACTAAGGGCAAAAGACAATCTTAGCCCAACACCTAGGATCCTGTAAGTCTACTTTAACATGTAAAAATTCCTTTAGAAATTTCCTTTGTCTAGGACACAGCTTTGGCCCCCAATCTGGGTGGGGGAGGACAGTGTGGAATGCAAAAAAAAAAAAAAAAAAAGGAAAAAGAAAGAAATTTCCTTTATCTCTACCCCAACCTTTAAAAAGATACATGTTGGCAGTCATCCCCCAAGCATACAACCCACTGATATGCATCTGGTGGTCTCACGACTCATCACTCAACTACCGAGCCACCCAGGAATCCCTTGTCCTGTGCTTTAAAAAAAAAAAAATCACCTTTTTGCACCAGAGATGTCTCAAGAATTCTTTCTGGGCCATTGGCTTCAAATCTTAATGTCTTCCTACATCAGTTTCTAAGCTTAAAGTTCTTCACCATGTAGAAGTTCTTCACCATGGTTAAGTATTCAGTCCTGTGTTCCTCTGGTTTTTCTAGGGGCTCACATATGCATAGACTTATGTCTATATCACTTAAACACCTTTAAGGGAAAAACAACATTTTTTATTATTTCCTTAGTTTTCTCTTCATATGAATCATTGGAATACCCTGAACTCAAACCTAAATTGCTTGCCATGTCAATACTTGGTTAGAAAAGCCCGTGGTTCTGGTGGACTTCAGTTGTAATCCCAGCAGTGGGATTAAAGAGAGAAGACCACTCTCAAGGAGCATTTATTAATGCTTCTTGTACGAGTCGGCCTCTAGTCACCATAGATGAACACCTTCTCTAAGAGATTGTATAGTCAGAGGTGGGAAATAGGGGGTGCTCGGTGTGGGTTGACTATGCAAGCTTCTAATGTGAGCTCTCCAACAAATGACTGCCCGCCCCTGCCCTCAGATTCCTCTTCTGCAAAATGAATGAGTTGAACTAAATGATTTCTGAGGAGCTCTGGCCCTGGTGAACAGACACACACACAGACACAGCCTGCAAAGATGAAACAGCTTTTGTCTAGTCTACATGGTTCTACCATCTATTTTTCAATTTGCAACACCATAGGCTTTGCTTATTTGCACTTGAGGATACAGAGAAGCAGGATTGATGAATAACATTGAAAAGGAATTAGAAGAGCCAACACAGTCCAAAGGTACTTTCCATTTGGACAAATCTCCAAAAGCAATGAAGTAGTCCTAGAAAATTGGCCACTCAGAAAGATGGCTCTAATTACCTGTCCTTCTGGATCACCTCTTAAAAGGTTTCCTCGATCTCTTAAAGTGTCAGGGCTGCTCAGTGTCTCCCATTGTTTGTTAAGGTCCTTATCAAAACCTTTGTCCCAGATGTGTTTTGGAATTCAGAATTTTTCTGAGTCCATAAATGTTATTTAGCACATGAACTAAATTCCATCATATCCCTAAGTGGGGCCTTGGAGCAGCACCTCTAATCAAACACGTTAATATTATTGCAGCAGAATGCATGAAGATTCTTAATAAATTGGATAAATAATGACTATTAATCCCACTTCGTTTGGTGGCAGATTTTGCCACCAAATGAGGTACTAAAAATAGGGTTTTTTTCTGTAGCTTTTTGAATTTGGGAAAGCATATAAGGGATGTGGGCCTGAGTAAGCCTTTCCAATTCATCATACCATTAATGTACCTTGTCAAAGTTCAGATGAAAGTCTGTCCTCTCTTGCAACATCCTTCCACAACAATTCATGGCAAAGAAACTCTAGCTCCCAGACTCCAACTGGCATTTGATGTAGTTTTGGAATGTAGGTGACCTTTGGTGGGGTGAGGCCTGGAGCCAACAGCCAAGAAAGAATTCTTGACATGTCTTTGGTGCAAAATGGTGGTTTTATTAAAGCACAGGGGCAGGACCCCTGGACAGAAAGAGCTGCTGCCCCAGGGTTGTGAGGGGTGACTGATTATATACTGGGAGTTGGGGGAGGTAAGGAAAAGAGAGGTTGCAAAAGGATTTTCATATGTTAAAACAGAAGACTCACAGAATACCTGAGACCTGGTTGTTTTTCCCTCTAGCGAGGCATTAACATTAAGACAGTTGGGAGCTTCCTGGAGGAAGCTTTGACGCTGCTTGCCTCAAGCAGTTGTCACTGGGCTGCAGGTTATAAGCACATTTAATTTTATCGACATTTCTTTTTGGAAGTTAGGTTATTGATAAGAATGCTTTTTTTCTTATAAATCACTAAGACTTTTGTAAACTGAGGAAGACTCCTGTCCTCCAGGACTCTAATCTCTATTATTTCTAAAAACCATTTGTTTTTCCCTTTCTTAGCTTTAGGACACCCTGGAGTGCCTGAGGAAGTTGAATCCCTAACAGATGATGATGACTATGGGATAGTCTCTAAAAACACAGACCTAGGAGGTTTCTCGGTAGAGTTGAACTTGAGCCCGTTATGCCACTGGTAATATCCAAGTGCAGAGAATGGCCCTGGCTCCAGCCGAATCAGCCAGGTGCCAGCAGCCTGGCAGGTTGGTAAACATCTTGAGAGGCCTGGATTGCGGACTCTAAAGACTAAAGAATCCATGTGTGGTATCTCTGCCTAAGGCCTTCTTTTCAGAGATGGTACTGCCTCTTCTTCATTTAGATTCCTGAGGGTGGAGAGAGCCTAGCGGTAGCCCATACCTCAGCCCCCCAAAAATATCCCACACTCTTCTCTTTCAGGTTCTAATAAGAGTGATGTTGATGGACATAATAATTAATGCAGCTGACATTTAGTGAGCTGTGTGTGCTGGGAACTGCATTAATCACTTCACATAAATTATTTCATTTCATCCTGAAGACGTCCTGATGTAGTTTTGGAATGTAGGTGAGGTTTGGTGGGGTGAGGCCTGGAGCCAATGGCCAAGAAAGAATTCTTGAGATGTCCTTGGTTGCAAAATGGTGGTTTTATTAAAGCACGGAGGACAGGACCCCTGAACAAAAAGAGCTGCTGCCCTGGGGTTGTGAGGGGGTGTCTGATTTTATACTTGGGAATTGAGGAGATGGTAAGGGAAAGAGAGGTTTCAAAAGGATTTTCATATGTTAAAGAAGACTCACAGGGTATCTGAAGCCTTCTGCCTGTCAAGTTCATGTTGTTTTTCCCTCTAGCAATGCATTAACATGAGAATAGCCTCCTGGAGGAATGTCACACAAACCCCATCCAGGAGTGGGGAGCATGGGAGGGGAGGTGCATGATGTCAGCTTGTGCTTTGTCCTCCACTAGCCTTCTGCTCCCTCATCAGTCCCAAAGAGGTGTACTTACTGCTTCATTTACAACTGAGGACTTGGCTGTCCAGAGAGGTGAGGCATGTGTCCATGTTAGCAGCTAACGAGCAGTGGGGCTTCCCTTCAGCTCACTGCTTCCCCTACCCATGCTCCTGCTACTCCTGAAGTTCTCAGTGTCCTCATTTACCTATAAATTGAAACTCTGTTTTGTCTCTCACACACTTGAGAATTTCTTTTTTTTTTTTTCAATCTTATCTTTGAATACGTTGTGTGTGAATGTGTGTAACCTCAATTCTGTGTTTCTGGACCTCTACAAGGCATCAGCTGGCATATGGGCAGCTTGCTCAACACAAGGACATAGCGTTAGGAGTGGGTGGGTGCTACCACTGCTCTTACGAAAAATGAAGTAGAGCTCCTAGGACCCTCTTCCTTTCACTGGGCATGAATTCCAGTAACCTAAAGCCTGTGGTTTTAAATCAGAGCAGAAGAATGATATTCTAGAAGGAATGCAAGCACATTATATTTGAATCACTTAGTCCCCCACCCACTTCCCTCCATCAATCCTGAGTCAAAGCCATTTTTTGTAATGGAACAAATAGGGATAAACAGTGTAAGGTGGGAATTCCTGTGACTTTGAACTAGTTTCCTGGCTATAGTCAATCAAGTGATCATTTCAAAATGAGAGAACCCAGACACTTTCATATTCTGTACTTTGTTCCTTTGCTGTGTTGATACTGGAAAAAGTCATTATTTTGACCAACTGCAAATTAGACTTGTTTCCGTGAGGAAACATCTCTGGGAAACTTTTAAATGGTCATGACCATGGTTGGTGATTGAAATGTGAATAGATGTTGACCTGGTGTTACTAGAATCTTATTTTAGGGGTCAGAACTAATTCATGAGAAATAGAGAAAAACAGCCTGTTAGGCTCAAAGCCTATATCATAAAGCCACTGGGATATGAGATAGAAGTTGGAGGATTTTCCTGACCATTATGAATGAATGAATGAATGAATGAATGAATGATATAAAAAGAAGAGTTAGAATACCAAACTTTAAAGTTTCAAGGAAGTTACGGAAACAGGAAGTCCTGTTCTACACCAGCTTTTCATCTGATTTAGACCTGCCACCTTTTCCTGAGTCTGGGTGAAGAGGGGTGTGTGTCCCGGCCCACTTGCTTATTAAGGAGGAGTCACTGGGGCATGAGCAGAGTTGTGCCATGTAAGTTCCCCAAAAATTTCCATGTGAGCAGTGCCAACTCTCAGATAATGAATGAGTAGTCGAAAAAGCACAGTGCGTTCTACAGCTTTGGTGGCCTGCAGCTTTCTTTGTTGTATAGAACTCTTCTACCCAACGTTAACTTTCCTGTTCCTGGGAGAGGTGCCTGTGCTGTTTCTCCTCCAGTTACCCAGACTGTCCCTGGTCTTCTCACTCCACCTGTTGAGTATTCCCACTTGACCTGAATCCAGGTGCCACATAGCACCTCTTGGCCTTCCTGTCTTGAATGACCAACAACATCACCTTCTATCACTTTCCCTGAGCCAGAAATCTTAGAATTGGGCTTGGCCTTCTGATTTCTTCACCTTTGAAATTTAAGCCAATTACCGAACCCTAGGCATTTTAGATCAATTTGTTTTAGACCTGCAAATCTTCTCTCATAAAACACTGGGGTACTTTCAAAACTCATCGTTGTCTTTTCTGTCCTTTTCCATTTGGGAAATCCTCAACTCCACCAGGATGTTTTTATTTCTCAAATGCAAACCTAATTATAATATTCCTACTTAATTTCTAAAACAGAGACCAAATTCTCTAATGTGACTTAATCTGATCCCATGCTCCTTTACCCTAGAGTCTAACATATCATGTGCTTTTTCATTTTCCTTGTTTTAATGCTATTTGCATATTTTTATGACCCTTGGCTGTGATTTTTATTCCTATTTCTATTTTATCATTATTTTATATTTTATGGTCTTTTTGTAAAATGCCACTTGCCCAAAAGAGAAATGACTGGACTAAAGTTCAAACTCAGATTTTACTGAAAGCTAGCTATTTCTGAAATGTTCTGAGATTTGCGATCTTAAACTTGAATGTTATGAAGGAAGCCTATTTTCTAGCTCTGTAATTTCTGGAAAATGTTAGTGGGGCAGGGCATATATTTTATTCCCATTTGAACATAGGAAATTGAAGTACTTGATATTGAGTATTGCTCTCAGCCCTCATTGTTGTGAATAATCCCCACAAGATTTGGGTCATAATCAGAAAACACAACTCCTCTTTAACATACTACATTTTGCACTATCAAGGTTTTATTGTTCTTGTTGTTGTTATTAATACACTCTAAGTGCTCGTGGTTCCTAAGCTACCAGTCAGCTGGCGGGTCAGAACGCAGACTCTGAATGCATTTCTATCACTGGATCAAAATTAATTATTTGGGGACAAAGCATCTGGCCATCCAGGTGGCCACTGAATACACCATAACCTGAGGGGCTGGGCGCACAGCACCTCCCTCATGGATTGGCCATTCTTGGGCTCTCCTTTCTGAATGTCTCCCCAGAGAGCTCTTCAGAGCAGCAGAGTGTGGAAAATGAGACTCATTCTGCTCTCTGTTTGGGAACGTGGGATTTCCAGTTACAGTAATTGGTAGTTGAGAATGTGCAGGGTCTAGTTGGCTCTCTCCCAGTTCTTTCCAAGCCCCTGTTTCATGACATCTTGGCAGCACTGTACCTGGCCTTTGCTATTCTCCCAGGTTATGTGATGACTCAGCAGCCCTGTAGCCTGTGGGACAGATGGAGCCAGGGTGGGAGCCACATAGCCCAGAGCACTATGATGTGAGTGCTGTCACTGTGACACCTGGGCACAAGTAGGGTCAGACACCTGCTCAGGCGGTCTACTTCAGATGCTCATAGAAGATAACATAGAGTGTTGGCCTTTGCATGACTCTTTGGAAAGAGACTCTCAGTCAAAGGGTACGGCTGGCCCAGAATCAGGTTAAGATTCCTGTGGATACAACTCCATGTTTTCTTCCCTTCCAGAGTTATTTTCCTGTTAGTAGAGTTAGACACATCTGGCTCATCTTCCATGTCCTCCACCAACCTCTGAGATTTTCAAAGCAAAAGAGATAGATGGATAATTAGATAGACAAATAAATAATGAAAATTAATTTAAAAGTAAATACTACTACCTAAACTCAAGATTTGTACCTAGAGCTTTTCTTTCTTTTCCCATCCTTCCATCCTCCCATCTTCTCTCCCTCCTTCCTTCCTTGATTTCCTTCCCTTTCTACCCATGCCTCTTTCCTTCTTTTTTATTAATTCATTTATGCATAAAGTATATGTTGGCTGTCTGCATTGTGTTAGACACTGCAAATACATGGGTGAGCATAAAGACCTCTGTGCAGAGAAGGGGACCTACAGTCAAATAGCTTCAGAAATACACAGTTACACACTAACATAGGTGCCAAGAAAGAAAAGTACTAAGAGTCATGAGCATGTGACTTTTAAGCTGTCCTCAGAAGGATTAATCAGTTAACAAAGTGAAGGGGCAGGAAGTTCATTCTAGAGGAAAATTCATGCTCAAAGATTATGAAATGGAAGTAACATTGCATATTTGAGACATTAGAAGAAGTTTGATGATGGAGATGTCAGAAGAGAAGGAACAGTGTTTCATGAGAGTTATCTTTTAATTTGGTATGGAGATTTTATATATATATATATATATATATATATAAAATATATCGTTATATATAACAAATTGAGTTTTGCCTAAATATTTTTCCAGTTAACATTTCCTAAATTATCAAGGAGGTATGGATGCCCTCAAGGCTAATACCAGTGATGGGTGAAAAAGAATATCAGTTTTCCTCTATTTAGGTAAATGATATAGATTACAGTATTCAAAGAGATTCTAAGTGAACTTCCAAAGGGATCTTTCCTGACCCTGTCCTTTATGGACAGATATGGGTGATGGGAATGAGTGAATGGTGAAGTTTAATGTAAAATGAGATAGTGCCCTTATACTAACCTCAACATTTTCTTTGTCTACTGACACACAAGCTAACCATTACAGGATGTAAACAGGGTGTTCGAGGTATAATTAGACCCCCATTCATTCATCAGAGACAACAGCACTATGAGATATGGACTCAAACTCTCAATTGATTGTCCTATCATTTTTAAAAATTGGGCACACTTTTGCCTAAAAATGAAATTTCTGTAAGCCTATTAGAAGGACTCCATGATCATGGAAGCAGTCTCTTCTCCAGACTTGTTTTTAGGCCTTATTTGGACACCTAAAGAACATGCTGCCCAAAGGTGTCTATGCACAGAAGGTATTATGAGCTCTATTATGAGTGCCCAAAAGAAACTCCTTAAGAACAGAGGAAACTTGTTGGGCAAGGTGAAAACATGAGATACAAGAAAGAAGGATTCAACACTGGAGAGTGGTGAAGAGAGGTCCTGGGATAAGGCTCAAACCAGAATCTCATACCTCATACTGTTATATGACAACAGTACACTAGGCATAAACAACTTGCTTGCCTGCAAGTGTTGCAGTTCTACTCTGATACTTGACTGATGTACTACTCTGATACTTGACTGTACTACTCTGATGTTCTACTCTGATACTTGACTGATGGCTTGGCTGGGTATAAAATTCTAAGTTGGCATGATTATCCTTTGAAATTTTGAAGGTAGGGCTCCATTGCCTTCTAGCTTCCACTATTGCGGTTAAAAATCCAAAAGGAATCAAATTTCTGACCTTTTCTATATGATGATGTTTATTTTCTGCCTTTCTGGAAGCTTGCAAGATCTTATTTTAACCCTCAGTATTTTGAAATTTTGCAGTAATATATCTAGGTGTGACCTCTTTTCATCTATTGTAGTTGGATTCAGTGGCCCCCTTCATTGTTGAAATTCATTTCTTCCAGTTTTCTTGAATTATTTCTTGCATGACTCCCTTTCACCCAACACTATCTCTCTCTGTCTCTATCTACCTATCTTTTTGAGACTTTGTTATTCAGATGTTGAGAACATTATGATATGGTGCATTATCTCACATCCATTCCAACTTCCTTCTAGTTCATCTTTGAGTACTACAGAGCTGGAAAGCTAAATGGTATATTTTCCAGACTCTTGCAGCTAGTGTTCTGAATGTGGTATAGCTTCAAGTGCATTTCTTCCTCTTCTGTTGGCAAGCATGGTCATGGAGGCTTTTTTACCCTGGTACAGCAGTAATAGGCATTCCAGTGTTTGGTCATTTACTCTGTGAGGGTCAAGAAGCAGGATACCTTGCCATCCATTTTTCCTTGTCATATGGATTGTGACAGCCTGGCTCTAGAGCCAACAGCGATAGCTGTGACTCACTGATCTGGACAACAATAACATGCTTCTGAATTTGGCAGCTTCTATATGGATGGCAGTTTGCCACTTTGTGAGATAGTCTCCTTATCTTATAAGTGGTAGTGACTCTCTTGATGGCTTACATCTCTGGTTTAGTTTAGGAATTATACTAAAAGTTCAACCCCAAAACCCCAAATCTCTATCTTTAGTACTTCCAGTGTTGATGTCATTAAGAAATAATTTCTTAGTAAGTAAGTAAGAAATAGTAAGAAATAATTTCTGCTTTAACTAGCATGGATTCTGTTCTCTGCAAAGGACCCTGATCAATATGACACTCCTGGATTTATTTCTCTAATTTCTGCTTACTTGTTTCCTGTCTTCCAATTTTATTTGCAAGGGGAGGAGGTAGATTTCCTTAACTTTAGCTTTTAACTCTATGATTGAGTAATTGAGTTTTTATTTTAATTCATACACACACACACACACACACACACACACACACACACTATCCAAGCACACTTTTTCCTTCTATGAATATCCTATCTTATAGTATCCTGTTCTTGTTGTATCAAAAGATCACCTTCTTTTGCCTTTCTGAGGGTATTAATGATAGTTTTGTGTTTAAGTTTTCTTTTTCCTGCATAATCCCTGTTTTCTTCAAATTGCTTTTTATTGTCTATTTGGGTCTCTAACTTTCATACCAAAGATTTAGCTCAGTGATCCTTGATTATATGCTCATATTTAAAAGGAGGGACTTAAAAGCCTATGAGAAGCCTTGAGCATGTGGTTCGGTATTATTATACGTGGGCTTCCCTGTAGGGTTGTCTGACTGTGCTGTTTCGTTGGGGGAACCCCTGATGTTAGCATCTTTATGGCGTTCTTCTTAACCAGGTTAGATTCCCCAGAAAAGGATTTTCTAGTCTTCTGCCTATAAAGTATGGACTGGCTACCAGGATCCTGGATGCTAAGTATGAAAAGAGGAGTGAGGGTATAAGCATAAGTATATGGATGTTCTCTCTCTCTCTCTCTCTCTCTCTCTCTCTCTCTCTCTTTTAGCTTTATTTATTTACTTGAGAGAGAGCATGCATGGGAGGGACACAGGGAGAGAGAGAATCTCAAGTTGACTCTATGCTAAGCACAAAGCCCATGCAAGACTCAATCTCTTGACCTGAGCTGAAACAAAGAGTCAGACACTTAAACAACTGCACCGCCCCATAAATGTTCTCTTTGAAGAAAAAAAGCAATAGCATCTGTTTTTATACATTTCCCCCATCCTAACTGTGTCTGGTACAGAGAGCATTGGGAAAAGTCAGGCATCAATCTATAAGAGGAGAAAAGGGGACAGGGCCTCTAGATGCTTCTTAGTCTTTCACCACTCCTTCTATTTTAGCTCCATCTTCACCTCTAATTTCAAAGGTATCTGATGCCTTAAAATCGTTAGCTTTGAGAAGAATCTGTACTATAAATCGGGCTGCTTTTTTCTCACTCATGTCTTACGTTTCAGCTTTCTTGGGTCTGCTGAGGTCACTAACCACCTATCCATTTGCTCTCTAGCTTGCAGAGTTTGGTTGGTTTATATTCTGTCCTACTCCCCATAAACCTATAGTTTTATGCCTTTAAAACAAAATCCCTCTGCTGTCATTTTAGTCAGGTTACAGAGAAACAATATGTAAAAGTGTGTGGGCAGACCTATGATTTTGACCTGGGAGTTGGTTGACTTTTTCTGTGATTCATGAGGAATAGAAAGACATTGATTTTGCTTTCCATATCTTCACTTGAATGGTTATTGAACTTAGTTGTGTAGTGTGTCTTTAAACAGTGTTAATAAACTTAAGAATGTATGTGTGGGTAGCTAAGCTTAAAATAGAATAGAGAATAGCTAAAAGAAAGAAATACCGTGTGTCCTAAAACATATACCAGTTTCTTTCCTTCATTGCTGGTAGGATTTGCCTCCAGCCACACTAATAGCATAACTTGCTCTTCACAATGATTTGAATATACTTAATGGAAAAAATCTGTAGTCGACATCTCTGCCTTAAACCCTGAGTATAGGGAGAGGAGTGGGTTTGCTTTCCTTTATTATGTTTTATGTGATGGGAATTTATATTTGCCATCCAAACAGCATGCTTTTTTGGCATTTACTGCTGAAGAGTTGTGGCAAATCAGAAATGATTTGCTTGAGTTCAGTGCAACCTTTCACATCAGCACATTCTCACTGTTCTTCATTCCTGGTGCCTACAGCAAAAATTTAATAAGCCCTGTTTGCAAAACAAAAAGAGAGAAGGGGTAATGGCTCAATGGAAAGCCCATTAATGTTTCAGACCACTGACTGTTGAATCCAAATATAGATTCTAGGAAAGAGGACTAAATTCAGATGAGGAGAGTGAATTCCTTTCAAAGCATAATCCTTTTCGTTTAAACTATGAAGAGAGAGCTTAAAATTGAACCATGGAAGACAAAAATTAATAGTGATGAGATGTTCCCAGTAATGTTCAGTTGTTTGGCATTTGTTGGTTTCTAGCGATAGTAAATGAACAGGTTCCACATTTTGCGGATTTTGAGGAAAACATCCAGATGGGTACATAACTCAACCTTTTAGCAAAAAGTACACTTACAAAAAGAAACTATATTGAAAACAACACACCAAAGAGTAGAGAAAAGGGGCATATTGAACCTAATAGTTTAGCAGGCTTTTCACTGAGGCCTTGGCTGTCGATAGCTTATACATTTGTAGACGCAAAATCCCATTTCTGCCAGAATGTGTTCTCATTCATGCTTTTGAGCCCTAACATCACATCACATGGGGTGGGGTAGAAACTAGATGAAATTCTGTAGCTCTGTGTCAGTTGTTTAGAAACCCAGCATAAGAAATTTCATGTTTTCACTGTACACGTTTGGCTGCCTCTGTGGGAAGGGTTTGAGGAGCAGAGGGTATAGCTAGTACCTACTTGGATTCAAGAAACAGCATGGCATTTTTGATTAGGACTTGGGAAACTCACCTTTTAATCCATATTTATCTATTAACAAAATTGCATGACCTGAAGCAAGTCCTTCCAAATTGTTTTATTGGTAATTTTTTTTTTTTTTAAACTCAGGAGTTAGCTAAGATGCATGTGGCAAAGAATAAAATGATGTAATCATGGTAGAGTTACTTTGAAAGTCAAATGTAAGTTCAGTCTGCTTGAAGTGCTGGACAAAGCATAAATATTTCAAGGTTAAAGTTAAATAACCAATCATAAAGGTGAACTGAATTGTTGGCATTCCATAGGACAATAGCACAAAAATTCCAGAATAAAATAGTGAGAATATCTAATCTGAATTGTTGATGAATTCTAGATATCAAAGATTTCCCAAAGATGATTATTATGATAAGCAACTTTTACTGAGTGTTTAATATATGTCAGACCCTGTACTAAAGGTCATTAAATGCATTATATTATTTGTGATTCTTATAACAATTCAAATTTATACTTACTATTATCATTTTTATTTTGTAGATAAAGTATCTCAGCTGAAGTCATATAGACAAGAAGTAGCAGATCAGGGACTTGGAGCTGAATCTGTCTCCAAAGCAAAGTGTTTTTAACCACTATGCTATATATCGAAAACTGGCACCAATTGAAGATTATTTTAGAGTAAAATAACAAAGACAAACTTCCCTTCTCCTTTTTATGAACACTAAGCTATTGGGACAAGGAGAAAATTCAGCAAGTTATACACAAAAAGTGCTAGACTGTCCTAACCCTGTAGGAGATTTGTTTAGGTGAAGAGGTTAGAGATTAGAGCAGTTAAGTAAGGAAACAAGGCAATGTGTCATCATAAATGAAGAAGCTAGGCATATTTACCCTGAATGAGAGCAAATTCATGAAGACTAAGTTCAAGTACCTAAGGATAGTAAATGAAAGCAAAGCTAGATTTATTTTCTGGGACTTGAGACTCATGTTCATCTATTTCTGTACATGGAATGAATGAATAGGCATCTGTCCACAAGAGATAGTGAATTTTCTTTCACAAGGTAAGTTTAAGTGACATGGATGTCATAGGTAGGACCCAGTGCTCTTTAGGGACCTTTTCACCCTAAAGATACTTAAAGGTCAACAATATTTTTTTCTTTGCCACTTTAACCGTTTTATTTTAAATAATCTCTACCTATAACATGGGACTCAGACTGATGACCCAGAGATCAAGAGTCACATGCTCTACTGACTGAGCTAACCAGGTACCCCAAAATTCAGAAATGTTTAGAAAAGATCCACTTTGACTAAACTGAATGAATAGGGAGAATTTTTAGGCAGAAGGCAAACCTCAAGATAATATCTGGCAGAAAAATGTCATTTATTTGTAGGTTAACAGGTCAAACTACTCTAACGAGTAGAAAAACCAGAAGAACCAGAGCTGTACTGGGATTCCAGGTCTTAGGCCATTCTCTGACCCTTGGTTCAGGAAGTTTTCAGCTATGATTGCTCTAAATTTTATACTTTTCTGTCCTTTGTCTCTTTCTCTTCTCTTTTCTAGAGTTCTTGTAATGCAAATATTCTTTCTTTTCATTGTGCCCCCATAATCCCATAGCTTTCTTCACCCTTCTTTATTGTTTTATCTGTTTGTTCCCCTGATTAGGTACTTTCCAGTGTCTCCTCCAGGTCATTCTGCATGGTCAAGTCTGCTTTTGAAACTCTCTATTGATTATATTTTTTTATTATTGTTTCAACTCCAGGATTTCTGTTTGTTGATTAGTTGGTTAGTTTTGATGGTGGATATTTCCTTGTTGAACTTCTTACTTGGCTTATGCTTTTTCTTTTTCTTTTTTTTTTTTTTAATTTTGTTTAGTCATCTGTGTTTGCTAGTAATTCACTAAACTTCCTTAAGAGGATTAGTCTGAGTTCTTCTGACATCTTCATTTCTTTAAGGTCAGTTTTTGGAGCTTTAGTAGTTTCCCTTAATGGTGCCCTATTTACTTGATTTTTCATGATCCTTGCTTCCTTACATATTAGTATCTGCACATTTAAGATGCCTCTTCCAGACTTTACAGGTTTGCTCTGGCAGAGATAGTTCTTTACCATTTTCCTCAGTTTGGGTTTCTGGGTGTGCCTGCTGGTAATGCCCTTGGGCAGCTGGGGCCTGATACTATGATCTGTTTGGGTCTCTGACAACTGTTCAAGCTCTGAAAATGAGGGTGGGACTTGTGCCAGGGGCTGAGAAAAGTTGGATAGGACTACTGGCCTGGTTCCTTACCAGAGTGAGTCTGTAGGATGTGCTCCCCAGTTGCCTGGATTCTCTTATCAAGCTTACTAGATGGTTGGGACTGTGTACTGTATTCAGTAATATTGGACTATGAATGAGCTTCTCTGTCCCGGCAGGGCAGCAGGATGGGACCCTGGGCCTTCACAGCTCTATCTGGGGACCTGAATAAGTCCAGAGAGTACACTGAATTCCCTGTTCAGGTGAGGACAGTCTGCAGAGATGGGGGAAGCCTAAGGCTGTACTCTCTGTTCAAGTAGAAACTTCTGGAGGGCAGTCGAATGGGCTCTACAGCTTCCTGTGCACTCTGGCCGAGTTTCCTGGTCAGACAAACCAAAGGCTGTGTTCAGCAATGAGCGGGACTATGAATTAGATCCCCCATCTGGGTGTAGCAGAAGCATCTCTAAATCTGGTAAAGATCTTTGTTTTCTTAACTCAAGCCAAACTGTACCCCAAGCCAACCTACATCCCCAGCCTATCACGGCCACTGGCTTTGCTCTGCAAACTGTTGGCTCTGCCCATGTATCAACTTGAGTGCCGCTGAGCTACACAGCCTCTAGGAGTAGTCTCCAGCCACTCTGGTCAGATGGGGTTGGAAGACAGCAGCTACGTCTATGTCTCAGTGACCTTGCTGGGCGCTAGGAAGCTGCTTAGCTGCTCTAAACTACCCTATGTTTCCCAAACAGACTGTCAGATTGGGAGAACAGAAGCTGCCCTCAGCCTTGGCTATGAATTAATAGTATTCTTGACTGTGTATAACCCAGGAACACTACACGCCTAGTACTGGCTTTGCCCACCTACCTGTTGGCTTCAGTGCCACTGGAACATACTGCTTCTACTTTTGGAAATTGTCACCAACCCTCCTGGTCATATGGGGTGGAATATACTCTCTACAGTGGGTGGGAATGTGATTCAGCTCCTTGCCTGAGCATGAGCAAACCAGGCTTTAGGACCAGCAAAGCTCCTCTCTTGAGGATCTAAATCAGGCAGACTTACATTCCTCCAAGTTCCCTGGCCAGAGTTGGTTCTGCAGATGAGCAAAACCAATGTTTGGAATTATTACTTGGGCACTGCAGGTATGAACTCAGTCTATTGAGATCTGTGTGCTGGTTGTTGCCAGCGCCTCCCCACTGTCCATCACAGTCCAGTTCCCAGTGGTTGAGCCCCACAGATTCCCCGGCAAGGCCGGAGTAGGGGCTTCTGCAAAGTGACCTGAAGCGCTAAGGGAGATGGTTTTTGCCCCTCTGGGTTCTCTTTTCCCACTGGCGGAATCAGAGACCTCTGTGTGGGTCTGCACTGGCCTAAGTGGGAGGTGTGATCAATGTGCAGCCACTTCTTTTACCCTTCTGCTGCATTCTGTCGTGATCTCTGGAAGGGATGCCTCAGCCTCACCCCATGCCTGTCTGTCAATGGTTTCCTGTTTTTGAATAGGTGTTAATTGTTCTTGTAAGGAGTGAAGTAGAAACAACCTGGGTCACCCTCTTGGTGATGTCACTTCCCCCCAAAAAAAATCCCTTGGGTTTTTTTTATTGCTTTTGGAAAGGGGAGCTGTATTAGAATCACTCCCCTTGGGAAACAGGTCAAACTAGAATTCCTTCAGTGTGTCACTGAAATTTAAAATGAAAATTTGTTGATTCAGAAATGGAGGTATTTAGTACCTTCTGTTCTTGAATGTCCATTATGAATGGAAATGGGAATCATGAGCTGTTTGCAGCCATTCCTTCAGGTTATTTTAACCAAAAATTTTCAAAATTATATTTGAAGATGTAAATATGTTTTTGACATTAGAAACTGTTCTGAGTTTTTTCTACTATACCTTTCATAGGGAGTAGATTCGTTTGCAACGAGCCTCACTCTACGGAATGCAAGTGGCTGATGGATCCGTTAAATTTCAGTGGTTTACTGAGACCTTCCTTTTCTTTTTCTTCTGTAGAAGACTTTCCCTTTTAGCAGAGATAGCTAGTCAGTTACATGCCAAAAAGTGACTATGACTTCTTCTTGATGAGGGAAGACAGCCTTTAATATGACAGGATTTTTGTTTTTGTTTCAGTTGCTTTTCTCTCTTTTAAAGCATAGCTTCTTGTTTTGTTCTTTTATTTGCCATTTATTTTAAGAGCTTGTGTTGTGGGAAAGTTCCAATTCAAAATATTTTAAAAAGGCATTCTTCTTGAGGAGGATAGTCTGACATTTCCATTAGCTTTTACAGAAGAATCCCAGGGGCATTTAGACACTATGGAAGAATAAATAACTGGTCAGTGAGTCAACCCTCCAAACCAAAACAGCACAATGGAGATTTCGCTGGCTGATTCCAGGCTGGCAATTGCATTGGGTCATTTTTCTGTAATAAACTCCATGTTTTGGAATTTTTATCTTAAATCTAATAGCAACCTTTAAAAGTACTCACCATGAGAAAAAAAAGTACTCATCACGGAGACCTCAGGAGCAAGGAGTTCCCCTATCTAAATAGTTTGCTTAAAGCAAACCCTTGGCAGTAGAAGGACTTAGAGGCCTCATTCATTACATATGGCCCACGACATAAATTTTTGCGGTATCCTGATACATCTTGAAAGGAAAAAAGGACATTAGGTAAAAAACTAAGGAGATATGAACTAAGTACGGACTTAATAAATAATAATGTATCAATAAGGATTCATTAGTTTCGACAAATGTACCTTCCTACTGTAAAATGTTAACAATAGGTGTAACTGGGTGGCAATGCACAGGAATTCTGTATTCTCTTCACAACTTTTCTGTAAATCTTAACTCATTCTAGAATAAAAAATGTATTAAAAAATAATAGATGCCTATAGAAAATTAGGGAAATACAAAGAAGGAAAAAATGGGGGCTGCAGTTCTAACACTCAGAGGAACACTGCATGTTTTTATATATATATATATATATGTGTATATATAGTTGAATATATACAATGTTATGAGATAATTGAATATATACAATGTTCTAAGATAATTGAATATATGCAATGTTATAAGTATGAGATAATTATTCATATAATTTCATAATTTCCTTTTCTAAGGAACATGTTTTTATGTCATTAAATACATTATAGGATTATAATTGTTGCATAATATTTAATAAATAAAAATATGTCATAGCTTATTTAACTTATCCCTTCTTATGGGAAATTGAAGGTATTAGCTGTGTTTCATCATTATAACCAACGCCATGACTTAGCCATGTAATTAAAACTTTGTTCACATTCACTGTTATTTCCCCAGGAACAGTTTCTAGAAGTGCTCAAATCCGCATTCTTACTGGCTTGAAGAATATGCAAGTTTCAAAAATGTTGATAGCTTTTCAGTGTATACATTTACATGATCTATCCAGTGGAGTTGATTATGTATGAGGGAGCATATGAATGGTTGAATTTATAATGGAGAGGTGGTGGGCAAGAACTAGTTAGGTCAGAAGTTGAAGGTCAGGAATAAGGGTTCTATTTATTTATTTATTTTTGAAGCTTTACTTGAAACGACTAAGAGTGAAGTAGGGAACTGGAAGAGAATAACTAAAGCCCACTGAGGCATGTGAAAGAGCTGAATAGATGCAGGTCAGTGCAGGCTTGGCAAGAAGTAGAGCTCTAGAAACAGGTAGGGCATGTCTGTAGTTGTTGGTGATCTTTTTCTGCTGGATGCGAGGAGGAGACAAAGACAAAAGGTTCAGTCGTCTTAAGGTTAGTTAAGCTGGGGCCAGGTCTAATACATATGAGAACCCCCCCACCTCTTATGATGAATCACCCACAAGAGGGAAGAAGGGTAGGCATAATGGGTAGTGAGTGGCCACTGTAGGTAGGAACCTACCCTGGAGATAGGTTAAGATGTATCAGACAGTGAGGGGAGGACCCCACCAAGGTATGGAGAGGAGAAAACTAACATCCTGATTTGTACTTTTCCATATCGAGGCCACTGGCAGCCAATTTGGGGCAAATTGGAATTAACCCTTCCTATTAATGGAGATATGATAATGTATCTGCACTGTGCAACATCCCTCCCAGCTGACCACCAGCCCCTATAGGCACAATTCTTCCTTCTCTCCCACTCATTTGGTAGCTGAGCTCCAGGGTGGTGACCAAACTCTACCTACTGCTAACTTTGCAATTATCCTGTCTGAATGTGCCAGCGAGATTATTAGCTTTGAAAAATTTGCCCATGGGGCACCTGTGTAGCTCAGTCAGTTGAGCATCTGCCTTTGGCTCAGGTCATGATCCCTCTCCCTCTGCAGCTCCCCCTGCTTATGCTCTCTCTCTCTCTCTCTCTCTCTCTCTCTCTCTCTGTCAAATAAATAAATACAATCCTTTTTAAAAAGAAAAAGAAAAGAAAAATTTGCCCATGTCAATACTGGGAATAGCCCCCAGGTAGTTCCCTGGCCTGTCTGCCTGCCTTCAGGGAGCTCAGGTCAACTCCCATAGTACCCAGGTGCCTTCATGTCATGAGTAGCTCTGAGTGGGCAGCATGAGTAAGTTGTATATCTGTATTCAGATGTGCTCAGGTTGTGAATGTCACTTCTGTTGTTTGACTTCTCATTCTTAACATTTTTTCTTATTTCCTGCTAAAAGTTTAGATGCCTTTTCATGACATTTTGAATGGAGGCTCAAATATTGACTTGAGTTTTTTTCTGAAGTCTACTCCCTCAACAGGGATTTGCTCTCCTGCCATAATTTCAGGAGTATTCCAATGTAAACTGTCTGCTGGCTGGAACTCTGGCCACCCACCAGAGCCTGCAGAAAATGAAGAGATTCCAAAAGGCGTAGATCTCCAAGGAAGATGTAGAGACTACTGTCTCTGAGTCCTACCCTTGAATTAATGACCCACAAAGCTGAATACAGCCTCAGCCTTCCCCCACAGAAGGCCCACTGTACTATCCTGGTCAGATTTGCAGAAAAATCCAGAAGATCAGATCTCTGGACTGCTCTCTGGTGGTAACCTTACCTGCAAAGTGTAGGAGATAGGGGAGGGGAAAGATCTTGAGAACAATGATCTCAAAACAATAGAACAGTATCTGCACAGTATCTCCGGTTTGGGGATTCCCAAAGCAATGAGAAAACACCCTTCCAGTGAATGAATGTGGAAAAGCTTATGAAATGGGACTCCTCTAACCTCTCAAAAACTGGAATTTCCCACAATGCTGAGTCCTATTTTCTGCCCTCCAGATGTCTCTGCTCCCCCTTCTTCTTTTCTTGTTAGGACTGAGCTGCACAGACTTAGGTTCATCATAATCTTTTGGTTCATGACATGTCCTCATCATTGATTCACACATGACCCACTTATCAGTATTTAGTCATTTTTAATAGCTGCTTCCAGATTTTTGCCCTCGTGTCTGCCTTCACCTCTCATTTTCACAGACTGCGCCCAAATCCCCAGCACCCACGTGACAGGTCCCAGTGCTGGGGATGTGGCCCACTTACTTCCTGCACATTTCCCAGCTATGACCTTCAGAAATTCTTCTGTCCTTCAGAGGTGCTCCTCTGTGCGCCTCGAGCACAAAGCCCTCACTGGAACAAACCACAGTCTTGCCTGCAGCGAAGTAAACATGTGGAAGGGAACTAAGCATCATGGCACCCCTGGGGGATTGGGACTTGGTTTGACATTCTATAGGAAATCTTCAAAATCTGTGATCCTGTTTCTAGCCACTGCTTGCTTTTTTTTTTTTTTTTTTTTTCAATCTCAGTAGCAAATGCCTAGCTGAGGCCTCCCTGAGGAGGCCTTCCTTAGAGTTTCCCTGGGGAACACTAAACAATACAAGGACTTAGTAAGTAAGTCTGGGTTCCTGGTGTGGTTTGGTTTGGTTGTTTAAGTGTTTTCCCAGGACCCTTTGCACAAGGCAGTTTGGAACATGAGAGAAGCTGCATGTCAGTTCAGTTATGTCATTTCCTGGTCCCTCGCTCAAAAAGGCAGCCAGACACACCTCAGAGTGCATAGCTGTCAAGGCTCGTGGTAGAAAAAGTCAACATTCAGTGGGTGAAAAGAGAGAGTGTACGCCAACAGGATAAAAAGGAAGAAGGAACAAGTGACACAAGTGTTGCTCCCAGGTCAGTAGCCGGCTGGGAGCAGGCCTGCCACACACCCCCAGCGGGGGGCTCACTGCCCCCCTGACCCCTCAGGAGCTACACTGCAGTTGCTTGGGAATCAGTCTCTTTGCTGGGCTTTTTATTGTTCACAGGGGCAGCTCCTGCCAACCAAGATGCTGTTTTTGTTTTGTAGGAAGAGTGCCTGGAGCTCAGGGAAAGAAAGGCTGCGTGGAGAGACAAGGCACATAAAAGGAGGGGAAGAAAATGGATTCTGTCAAGTTGTTTGTACAGTTCCTCTCCTTTTTTTCCTCATCTCTTCTTAAAATAATTGCTTTAGGACTATAATAGAATTGCCATCAAACCAACCCCGAGAGTCAGTTATCTTGCACTGAGGCAAGTAAGTAAAAGTGCACCAAATGAGCCCATGGAGCCTGAATGAGAAGAAATATTGATCCAGAGCTGAGAGCAGGTTGGGAACAGGAAGAGGACGAGAGATTTTGTTGTCATTGATCAATAATATCTTGATGCTAAGTATTTATTCTAGCATCAAAATGGATTACAGGGAAAGCATTAGAATGCAGAGCTCCTCGCTCTTACTCTGTCATCCTCCTCCTTCTTTTCTTCCTCCCCCTCCTCCTCCTCCTCTAAGGAAGACTTCTATTCACATTACACATAAAGCCCGAACAGAAGATAACCATTGTTTTTCTTTTCTTTTCTTTTTTTTAGAGTTCATGTACTTTACCCTTTTACAGACTCTCAGGGGTCTTCCTCGTGTTTACTGGTTGAAACATCGCGGCCTGTGGTGGTTCTGACCAAACCGGGCATAATGAGAGCTTTAAGACCAGGGCACCTCTGTCATCTTCCCTTCTTGCTCGCCATTTCCTTTCAGTAAGAATGGGCCTAGGTATAATCATTCCCTTATCACTTTATATTGCTCACATAAATCTATTAAAGCAGATATCAAACCACCTCCTGAGGAGAAAGCAAATCCTGGATTTGATTCAGACAAAAGGGCAGAGGAGGTGGGAAGGAATGAGAAGGAAGGCGACAGGTGGGAGGTGAGATGTCTCAATATATTATTTTTGAATCATGTGAATGTTATTACCTATTTAAAATTAAAAAAGTAAAATGAAATTCAAAAAAAAGTGAGGAGTCAGCAGGCACTGGCAGTCATTATAAATGACTTTGAGGTCTTTGGTTATAGATCATCATAAAAAGGCCATTCCATTCAATTGACAGACACCTAGCTGACTGTCTAGATGCCCCAGTGAGTGACCAGGTTCTTCTAGGCTCTCTGCTGTTTAACCATGTCATGTTCATATTGCTCAGACTTCTTGGTATTCCCTACAGGCTCTAGCAAAACTGATTACAAATTTTACCAAATATATACCTACTGAATTGAATCACTTTTTTTTTTTTTAAGATTTTATTTATTTGAGAGAGAACAGAGAGAGAGGGAGAAACAGACTCCCCACTGAGCAGAGAGCCCAATGCAGGGCTCAAACCCCAGACCTTGGGATCATGACTTGAGCCAAGGGCAAACATTTAACCAACTGAGCCACCCAGGCACCCCAAATCAAACACTTTTAAGGTGGAGTTTTGTGAGAGTGGAAGCCAAGCTTAAAAAGTAAAATATTTTTATAATTCCTGGCATATGAGAAAATTGAAGAAAACCAACCGATCTCAACATGTTCAGCTCAAAACACTAGTTAGCGATGTGTTAAATTATAGTGCCCACATTCATTCACTTTCCATTTGCATCTGGTTCATCATTGCAGTAATTTTTAATGTTCTTAAACATTACCTGTTGAAGTTGTTAAAAATCCAGTAAGTGCCTTCACATCCCCAATTAAATGCCCAATTACCAATTTTAGGCTCTTGACTTACATTTTAAAATGAGATGAACCTCACCCTGCAGCTGAATTGTTAATGGATGACAGATCTCAAGGGAAGTGAGATTTTAAGTGTTCTTGCTCAGAAACCATGTTCCCACAGTTTAAACAGAAGCACCAGCACGTCCTTAACTGCTTCTACATCAAACCCCATGTGCTGTCCTGAACCAGCGTGAGTTATAGCTGTGGGCGTCCTTTCAAGAAGAGGAAGAAAATTGAGGGCAAACAGGAGTCAGTGGAGCCTGGACAAGGGCACTGGAATAATTTCCTTTTCAAGAAAATAATAGTGCCTTGTATGGAGGCCAGGACACAAGACCAGGAAGCTGGGAGTTATGCTTTTGAATATAAATATGTATTTAACAAAATTACTTCCTAAACATTGAGTTTAAGCAGAGAGGAGTATCCAGGATTCTTGGCCAGGAAATGGGTTGTCTTAAGATTCATCCCAGGTCAAGGTAATCTAAAAGAAATCAGCTGCTCTCTGAGTGGTCTTGTTGCTCTGGGGTAAACTGGCCCATCCCAGTCAGTAAGGGCTTGTCTTTTTAGTTTGGGAATCACCGAGGATGGTTTGAGGCACAAATCAGATCGGCTTCTTGCTTTGATCCTTTTAAGCCCTACCCATCCTTCCAGCTAGAGCTCAGATGACACTTCTTTCACAAGGAAGCCTTCCTGTGCCTCTGGAAAACCCACCTCTCACCCACTTCCCTCCTCCACTCAGTATGTGTTCTGTGCCTCCTCCAAACACCCAATGATACGCCTCCTGCTGGTAAGAAATACACACCATCACATTTATCATGTCTTACCTTGTATTTTAAGGCTTATGGGCTTGTTATTTCTGCACTTAAAATGCAGACTTCCTGAGGAGTAGGGCTGCACTTGACTCACCTTGTCATTATTTCCACCCTCAGCTCACCTCTCTTCCCTCCACTCTCACCCCTTCCTTGTGTGCATCACTTTTCCTTCCTTGTGCATACAATAAATATTTGTTGAACGAATGTTATTTGTGCCTTCAGATTTTCCCAGAAGAGTAGAATAGTCACACTGCTTTATGATCCAAACGTTGGCAGTTTAAAATCTTAAGCAAAACAAAATTTACATAAATGTCTCCTATTCCGCTATGATTCCTCTAGGGGAATTTAGTTAAGTCATGAGCATAACAGTGTGCCACTCCCCAAGGAAGAGTTTTCTTCTACCTTGAAGAAAGGAGGTCCCTGCCAAGAGACCTCCCCTTGCCACTCCTCATCCCAACTGTTCATCAGCCCTGCGGCCCCCTCTCAGCAGAGCTGACAGGCTCTTTGGTTAAGAATCTCAGAAGAGTCTAGGACAATGACTGGATAGAAGAAATTGAAGATAGCCTTTGTGTGTTCGACATTTTAAAACGAATAGGTATTTTACGTTTTCCGCTTTTATTTGGAATGATAGGCCTTACTCTTTTTATCAGCATAAAGGCTTTCTGTGTTCATTATCAGAGACCTCTAGATATCATCATGCGCAGCAGACGTTCACGTGACATACAGAGCTATAGAGTGTGAGAAGCGAAAGGGGCTCAGGACATTCTTCTGGTCTAGCTTCCTCCTAGAAGTGGTGAAATTGAGATCTGAACAGTAAAAGACTCATGTCAAAAATACCCACCGACAGGTAGGCAGGGTGGGCACGAGTGCCAGAGCTCCTTGACTCCAAGTCCAGGGCTTGCCTTCTCTCTCTGGAGCTTCTTCCTCTCAGAGTCAGTACCAGAATTCAGTGCTAATGGATCCAGGTTCCTTCCCCCAGAGAGCAGCTTCCTCCACAGAGGAGATGGCTTAGTTTCTAGGCCAAGTATGGAGTCTATAGGCTGTTGTGTTCCACAATGGAGCAAACAAGAGACTAGAGAGATTCAATACGAGGAACATTGGCCTCTGCTGGAGAGCCATTTTAATGAGCATATTATTCTGACAGGTGTCAGGAAGGAAGGAACATTTCCTCCCTGTCAGGAAATGGCAGGTTGAGCCATTTGGTTCTTTGAAAGGGACCTTTCTAAGGCTCCAGCAAAAAACATGTTAGATATTCTCTCATAAATTTCCTTTTACTTTGTTGCCTCAGCAAACAACTTTTCTTCTCCTATTTGAAAAATCGCCATTTAATTAGCTTTACTTTTTCAATTAAGATGACCTTCCACCCATGACAGTTCATGATCCATACTAGCTTTCTGCTTGGTTTATATTTTGATGAACAAAGCTTGTTTATATTAGGAAGTAATTTGAGTTCCAGCTGTTTTTGTTCAAAGCCTTTCAGGCATGGCGGCCAAGATGGAGCCTGTGGCATAGTGTGGTATGTACCTATGGGTGAAACTAGAGCAAGGGTTTTTGACAATCCTCTTTTGAACATGCCTTTCTGAGAACCAGAAATGGAGGCCAGTAGATAATGAATTCCATTATAACACAAGTCTGATATGAGGTCATAAACACTGGACACCAGAATCTGAGTAACTAATCCTCTCATCCCCTCTGGTGTTGATAGGCAGCCTGGAGCCTGCTCCACCCACCCCCTGCCTGCCACACCCCCCGCCCTCAGTTCAGGCCACTGGCCAGCAAATTTTCCTTGCACCCTCAAAAGAGGAGAGAGGGAATGAGCATTTTACCAAGGACAAAGTGGGGTTGGGGGGTATTCCCTGTATCTTCCAAATTACCATTACTTAAGCTGTAAAATTCCCATTAGCAATGCTCAGTGTATGCTTATTTTAGTTTGTGATCCTACAAATGCTTCCTTTATCTCATTTATAAGGCAGTAGAATTGACAGTGGAGATCTTCTGCAGCTACTCCTCAGCAAGAATAGGCCCCTCAGCTCTCTGAGGTAGGTGTGGTGGTCTGCGGATTATAGGACACCATGTCTTAGGAACAGAGAGTATGTGGGAGTCCAGGTGGATATGGTCATGCCCTTATGTGGATATGGACACTGCCCTTATGAGTTCTTCTCCCACACACTCATCAGGGAAGAAGAAGATGGAATATCATATACAGGATGAATCTCTTTCTGAAGGAGGAAGGAGAAAGGAGACAGTTGATGGTTGTAGTACCGGAACAAAGAAGGAAAAAGGCAGTGACCTTTCCTGTACTTCCTTCTAGGGGGCACCACAGTAGCTCGAGTTCAGACATGGAAGTCATTGTTGTCATTTGTTCATGTCATTAGAATCTTGAACCGGTCACACTGTAGCCATTTCCAGCTGTGCTCTCTCCCCTTTGGAAATGTGGCTTTTTCACCTTTCATTCTTGTACTTGAGTGACTATCCTCAGGATGTAGTCTTCCTCCTTTCGAGGGATCCTGTTTCTTCAAGTCTCCCTTTAGAACTTGCCTCATCTGAAAACTGGCCTGCCTCTCCAGGTGTGTTGAACTCTCCATTTGCACTAAAATATAATTACCATTTCTTGCTTGATTTTTTTTTTTCATCTAAATGTAACCTGAAAACCCTTGAGAAGCAGGAACTATATCCTTTTGCCTGGAGTGCCAAAAAATTAATTAATAAATAACAAGAGCCTACTATAATATTAGGGAATACATTTTCATTTAAGGGAGTCTCCTGTGTTCTGAATTTAGAGTATTTGATAATTCATCATAAGTTTGGCTGAAGTTCCCTTTGCACTTCCTGTGGGGGAGAAACGCTTCCCAAGCAAATGAAAAGAATGCTAAAATAGGTACAAAAAAGGTTTAACCAATTAAACTAAACAAACACACACACACAAAAAACAAACCCTGCAGTTTTGGACTGGTCATTGGCTTGTAAACAGCAAATTTCCTTTGTGTTCCTGAAATAGATTCAGTATAGCAGAGTCCTAAAATTGAATGTTAAAGAGAAATGCCATAAACATTTTAGGAAAGGATGGGAATGTGGGCTAGACTGCCAAGGAAATTCTTGTGGCAGAGGAAGGATCCAGGGTTGGCTTGTGAAGGACGGGCATAATTTAGATTTGCAGGAGGTGGCTGTGAAGGCATTCCAAGCTGAGAAGTGCCAGGGAACAGAGGCAGGCAGACAAGGCAGGCTAGGACCTGGGCAAGGCCCCGGGAGGAACCTGACACTTTGGGATGCTGAATCTCTGGTGGAGTCAGTCTGGGAAATACGGAGTAGGAAGAAAGGTTCGATATGTGGGGAGCAGCCAGGCAGCCAACACCTAGGGACACTTATGATCCATTGCATCATAAATTACTTAAGGAATCAAACATTTATTTTTCTAAAAATAAGTTTTATAATTTTATAATTATCAGGGCTTCTGAGTGGTTTTACCCATCAGGTACACATCATGTACATGTGACAAGATGATTGACAGCAATGGGAAGGACTTGTACCCAGAGCCATTTGCACAGATTTCTTTTTTTTTTTTTTTTTTTGCACAGATTTCTAACAGATGATGGCCTGACGTCAAGAGAGCATCCTTTGCAACATACCTGGGATGGACAGTGGTTTCTCACTGTAGAATTCTCAGTGATATCATTGACCTTCTTAGGAGAGGAAACACATAGGAAAGAAACATTAATTCTGTCCTTGTAATATCAGACCCTAAAGTGGCCTTTGTGATGTGTGATAGTCACTTCCTCAAAATCTGTTTAGGATTGGCACAGTTTTGCCAGTGTTTATAGTTTTGTGTTGGCTTCTGTGATATGTGCTATCCAAGGGTCTTGGAGCTCCAAAATATGCATGCTCAGTATTACATATAATCAGTGACCACACATACAATATCACAGCAGCAGAAAGGCCTAGGAATCTAGGTTTTGTGATAGACTAACACTTGGATTTGAAGCAGTAAATCGTTATGAGACTCTTGGCATAGTTTTTCTCTTCTTATTTAAGGTTGCTAGTTCCTGGAGAGATTGCCTTATTCACACAGATGCCACTATCCCTTTATGCTAAGGTCTACTGAAGGCTCAGCAAAGGCTAATTAAGGGATGGATCTGTTGGCCACAGGGGTCTTGGCCTGTGAGGTCAGATGGAAAAAAAACTAGTATAAATCTGTACCTGATCTAAGAAGTCCTATATAAAGATGATCAGGAAGTTGATTTCATTTAGCCATTAGTGGAACAAGAAGAGGTACCAGGTGCAATGCCTGACTCACTGTTCCAGAGAGGCAGGTTCTTAGGAAGTTACAGCCTTCCGTGAGCAAGATGCTTCTTTTGAGTCCATAAGCCTTGGCAGTGATAGTTGAGTGGACTAGAACTTTAGATTATGGGAAGATATCCAAGTCTCTGAGTTACTAATATCAACATTTGGAAATGTGACCATCCTTATCACCCTGCAGGCACCATCCAGCAGAGAGCCTTGGCTAGAAAGCAGCAGCACAGTACAGGGGCCCATACACTGAAGATGAGATCTTTTATCATTTGCTTCTGCAGGTGGTAAATATTCAGCCAGTTGTCACACTGTGAGGGTTCTGGTGACCTTTGGACCCCTCACATCATCATCTGGCACATTCCTGATAATACGGTTTGACCGAGCAAGACCTACAGCACATACTTATCCTCTCCATGCAATTCTTCAAACCCTGGCACACTGCCAAGTACACCTACACTGTTCGACAGACTTCATGCAAAGCTTTTTATTTTGTATCCTTTTATTTCCAGTGCCATCCTCCCATTTCAACCACCCCACCCCCGATTTTCGATTTTTGCAACATTTGTTCAACAGATATTCAGTATTAATGCTTACTGCACACAAGGAACACTGCCAGATACTTCACCATACTTTGATTAGGAGTGGGGGGATAGAGAAGAGATAAATGCAAAAGCTATGCCTCATGATAAAATATTTTAGTGAGAACAGGGAATAGCTTCTCTACTTAAAACTGCCCAAAAGGGCCTTTATATACCTGCCATATGGAAATAGTGGCAAAAAGAACATAAGTAGGCAAAATATTGGTGTGGCTTGCAGAAAAAAATATGTTTAGAATGTCAATTAAAATTTCTCTCTAATCTCTTTGAGAATGGTGCCAAACAATGGCTAAGTACTCACAGTAGAAGATGACCATAAGCGTGCAGCATCATGGTCTTCAAAAATAGTGGCATTACCAAATAGTAATCCAGATCAGTCCAGTACTTAATGGGAACTTGTTGCATTGTGTTCTACTTAGATCTAGCTCTTTGTCTAAAAAGGAACATTAAGAACTCTACTGCAGTCTGTGGAGGGTAGTAATTGAAAAAGAAGACCCGTCTGGTACACTGAAGGAACTGGAAAGATTTTAACTAGGAAAAAACTGGAGACCAATTAAATGACTTTAAGAATATGAGATGCAATTGGCTTTAATCATAACCTCAAGGGAGAGTTTCTCATCATGAATTTCTTTATTAGGGTGAGTCGTAATTTATTGTGGAGATAAAAGATGTTAGAAAAAGAATCTGTATAAAGTAGCAAGAAGGTCAGATGCCCAAGATATGAGTAGAGAATAATTATCTTAAGACATCTTCCAACTCTCTAATTCTGTATTGCCTTGACTACATTAGCAGAAGTGCAAACCACACATATAAAATCAGTTAAGTGAGCTTTAGTTATGTCAAATTGGTGTAACATAGTGCAAAATGTTGCTTTTGAATGAGCCGATAAAGTTATAATTTTTAGTACTTTATTGGTCTAAGGAATTTACATATTTTGTCCCTGGTTATAAGTGCTAAGTTTAGTTTTTAAAGTAGTATAAATTACCTTGCAATACACAATTGGTGATTCCACTCCAAATTACAGTTAAAGTAGACTGAAGTTCTGAGGTTTTGGTACCAGATTAATTTCATGCAAAGGATTTGAGAATTCAGAGTTAGTAAGTCCACTTACTAGTATACATGATTCTTCCACAATGTATTCTCTGCCTAACATAAGCCATATCTATCTATAATGCTTTTTCTTTTTTTTTTTTTTTTTTTTTTTTGCTATTAAACTATAATACCTTCTTTACTTCCATAGTTGAGGACACATAGGGGCATTCAGTGAAACTGAGAAACTGTAGTCCATAGGGTATATTCCAGAAGGTTGAGGAAACGCTCAGCTCTGTCCCTGAGCCCCATGGGAACGGACTTTAGTGACCACAGTTGACATTTGCTGAGAGCAGCAGCTTCTTAACATTTGGCCCAATATGGTGGCCGCTCTCAGATTCTGATTAGCCTCTGGTCTAGGCTCAAAGTCTGAAGAAGAGGAAAGATACCATGGGACATACAAATGGAGGCCTACAGACATGATCGGCTGAGTTTTGAGAAGAGCTAATGTCTCAATAGTTAGTTGTGCCTCATCTCCTTAAGACAGTTTGTCCTCTAATCATGCTCCAATTTATGTGGAGAGTGCCAGTGGGGAATTGGGTAGGCATATCACTGCTCATGCAGCATCAGAGGGTCAGGTGTTTCACTCCTTTTGTTCTGAATCTTCATCAAGGCTGTGCTGCTGAAAGATCCCCAGGGATTTTTCTTCAGAAGAAATCATTTAACACAAGTGCTATCATTTATTTCAGAAATGATTCCTAGGCTATTCATAAATACTAATGAGGTGTATAACAATGTCTTGCACCTCAAAATCTGCAGCAGAAGTCATGGAGGTGCCGGCTCTCTTCACACAACAAGCAGCTCTTTACCACATGTCAGAATCTATAGTCAGATGTGCCTGGTTCTTCTTTCTTTTTTTTTTTTTTTTTTTTTAAGATTTTACTTATTTATTCATGAGAGACACAGAGAGAGAGAGAGAGAGAGAGAGGCAGAGACACAGGCAGAGGGAGAAGCAGGCTCCATGCAGGGAGCCCGACATGGGACTCGATCCTGGATCTCCAGGATCATGCCCTGGGCCGAAGGCAGCGCTAAACCGCTGAGCCACCCGGGCTGCCCAGTTCTTCTTTCTTTAGTTTTTGTCTCCCCCATATTGCCTTAAATGATCTGAGACAGAAAGAAAAACAGACATGGCCAAAAAGAGAGTAGGGCAGGTGAGATATTGATAACCACACTCATCAGTACATAGAGAAAATCCTTGATCATTCCTGATGCCATGGAGATATTTCCTGGGATGCATATTTGAGTTAGGACTGTGGGTAAGGCACCCTACCAGGTGCCCTGAAGTATGAAGTATGTAAAGACCTAATCTTTTTTTCTTGGGTTACTTATAATCTGGTAGTTGAGATGGCACATACAAATACCTTTATTCTGACATGTACAAAGCGTTGATGTTCAATGTACAGTGGCCTAGAGTCCACTAGACATTAGGGTGTGAAGCTGACTGGGACTTGGTGACTGACCTTGAGGATGCCCTCTGGGAGAGAGGTCAACAGCTGTGGAGAGTGAGACGGCTCCTTTTCCGTGTCTCCACTCCTGCTCTCTGGTCTAAGCCACCATCACCTCTCCTGGACATCTGCAGGAGACACTCCTCAGTGATTTCTGTGCTTTCCCCTGCTTTCCCACATGCCTTCTTTGCCCCATAGCAGTTGGCCAACATTTTCCAAATGTAAACAAGATCCTGGTACACCACTGTGCTTCATGTCTACCTAGCCTTGGACACCAGGACCTTTGTGAGCTGGCACCTGCTCACCTGCATGAACTCACTCATTCTTTCCTTTCCTCGGCATTTTGCCATCCTGATCTTTCTCCTCCTTGAACATGTCAAAGTTCACTTCTGTTATGGATTGAAATTTTGTGGCTCCCCAAAATTTGTATGTTGAAATCCTAAACCCCAGTGTGCTGGTATTAGGGTTGGGGGCCTTCGAGAGATGATTAGATCATGAGTGTGGAACCCTCCTGAGTAAGATGAGTGCCCTTTTATTTAAACTTTTTAAAAAGCTCCTTTACCCCTTCTGCCGTGTGAGGACACAGTGAGAAGACAGCTATGAAGCAGAAACTGGGATCTCACCAGACATTGATCCTGCCGGCACCATGATCTTGAATTTCCCAAACTTTAGAACTGTGGAAAGTAAATTTCTGACACTTTATAAGCCAGCTCCCCAGTATGTGGTACTTCATTATAGTAGCCCAAACAGACAAAAACAACTTCCAAGTTTGCACATTCTTTCTGTCTGGAGAATATATGGGTGGTATTCTGTTACCGACAGTAATCGTGGAATGAACTAGTTGGGGCCAGTGCTGAGATGCCTATCAGGGTTGGCAATTTCAAATGGGTACCAAGTCATAAACCCTGCCATCATCATCATTATCATCATTATTGTTATTAGTTTATGTTTTGTTAAGGTATCACTTATGTATTGTAAGTTATAGAAATCTTAAGTGTATAATTCAGTGGAGTTTTTATATGCATAGAAACCTATGTCCTCATCACCCATATCAACACATAAAACATAGTGCATCCAGGAGGCTCCTGTCTACCTCCATCAAAGGCAATCTCTATTTTGACCACAATTGCCATAGATCAATCAGTTGGTGAAATTTTTAACAGCTTTATTTTATTGAGGTTATAATGGAGATGCAGGAAACTACATATCTGAGTGGTACAATTGGTGAGTTTTTACACACACACACACATATATCATCCCCAAAAGTTCCTTCATACCCCTTTGTAATCTCTCTCTGGTCCCCAGCATTCCCATATTCTATGTCTGCAGGCAACCACTAATTTGCTTTCTGTTCCTAGAATGAGTTTGCATCTCCTAAAATTTTATATAAATGGGAGCATATTATAGTATGCACTCTTTCTTGGTCTGCCTCTCAGTCAGCATAATTGCGTTGAGATGGATCTTTAGGTTGTTTCCAGTTTTTGCCTATTACAAATGAAGCTGCTATAAATATCTACACGAGCAAAATACATGGTCGGTCCATCTTTGTAACCATTCTAAGAGGTATGTCATGGTGCCTCCTAATGGTTTCAGCATGCCATTTCCATGATTGACTAATCATGTTGAGCATCTTTTCATGTGCTTTTTCCCCCCATCCACACTAATTTAACAAGGTGTTTGGGGATCCCTGGGTGGCGCAGCGGTTTGGCGCCTGTCTTTGGCCCAGGGCGCGATCCTGGAGACCCGGGATCGAATCCCACGTCGGGCTCCCGGTGCACGGAGCCTGCTTCTCCCTCTGCCTGTGTCTCTGCCTCTCTCTCTCTCTCTGTAACTATCATAAATTAAAAAAAAAAAAAAAAAAAAAAAAACAAGGTGTTTGTTCAGATCTTCTACACATTTGTTAAAAACTGGATTGTTTTCTTTTTATTGAGTTCTGAGGGTTTTAAAAGTATAAAGTCATAAAACTCTAAGTCCTTTATCAGACAGAGATTTGCAAATATATTCTCCCAGTTTGTGCTTTTTTTTTTTTTTTTTTTTTTTTGCATTCTCCCAAAGGGCAGAAGTTTTCAATTTTGGTCCTACCTACTTTATTCTTTCAAGAATTGTGCATTTAGTATCAAATCTAAGAAGCCTCACCTAGCCCGAGGTCACAGAGATTTTCATCAGTGTTTCCTTCTAAAAGTTTTAGACTTTTAGGCTTTCACATGTAGGTCTCTGATCCATTTTGATATGTTTTGTAGATGGTACAAAGTATGAGCTGAAGTTCCATCTTTTAGCATGTGGATGTCCACTTCCAGTATCATTTGTGGAAAAAACTATCCTGTCTCCAACGCATTGCCTTTGCACTTGTTTTGAATACCAATTTCACACATATATGCAGATCATTTTCCAGACTGTTCCATTGGTCTGTGTGCCTGTCTTGACACTAGTACCACATATGACTTTATTCATTTAGTCAAATGATGCATCTTATAAATAGGTAATATAAATTTTCCATAACTTTGTTCTTTTTCCCCCTCTCAGAGTTATATTTGTTCTTTTAGATCACTTTTCTAGTCTGGCTGATAGAAACTCTTTCCAAAGCCTGTTTGAGCTTGGGGATACTCTTTCCTCTAATCGTTTTGAATGGTTCTTTTTCTGACCTCAGGTAATTTTCTCACATACAGGTAAGAAATACACAGCTAGCTACTCAAGGCTGAAATCTCTGCAGATCTCCAGAGCTGTCTCTGTGTATCATTATTCTCTCCTGGGAATATTAACCCCTTGGCCTCCCCAGGTTCTCAGCTCTGTCTCTTCAACTCACAGAATCTGCCAGCCTCTGCCTAAGCTCCTCCTTATACCACAGCCTAGAAGAAACTCTCAAAGCAGCAAATAAACTAGGGTGATCATAGGGCTCACCTCATTCATTTCCCATCTCTCAAGGATCACTGCCCTCGTTGCACATATTTTGTCTATTTTGGGTTGCTTCAGGCAGGAGGGTGGACACAGTACCTCTCATTTCTGTTGTGTAAACATAGGAGTAGAATTCCTGGCCATAGAATATTGCATGTGTAGGCGTTAGTAAATATTGCCTAGAGTTTACCAAAATACTTTCTTCTGCTATGTGACTTGCATTGTGGAGATTATGGGGCATTTGAGTTGTCTCTAGTGCTTATTTTATTTAATTATCTATTATTTATTATTATTTATTCAATTCCCACCCTGGGCACTGGGAACGCCAGCTGAGCGGGACTGGAGTAAAGCTTTGGGAGAAAGTCCAGGAAGAGTATCCCAGTGCCTCACCTTGTTCTCTGGCTTTCAAGATGATGCCTAGAGGGTCTCCATTTACTTTCACACAGGAATGGGGTAGGAGGAGAGGCATTCCCCACCAGTGACTTTCAAAGAGTTCCCACCATGATAGGAGGAAGTGACAGATTCTTCACCTGTTGCCAGCCCACCTCTCAGGATGAGAAACTTGCACGGGTGACAGAGGCAGCCCCAGGAATGAGCTACTGTTGGCCCAACCCTCACAAGCCCTGGGGTTGACAAAAACTTGATTTCTTCAAGACAGAATTTTATCATGTTTCTTTTGTTCAGTTTGGAGACATTCCTGGACATGGTTTGGTCAGTTATGATTAAAGTTAACTTTTTTTTCCAATTAGAAAAAAATCTAGACTAAAATTGGAAGCATAAAGAGACAGAGGAAAGACAGAGCTTGGTATTTCCCAGGAAATAGAGAGTTGGTGTGGTTTAACTGTGGAAGTGCTGGGATTCCCAAGTGCTGGTAAATTTTTTTTTTTAAGATTTTATTTATTTATTCATGAGAGACAAGACAGAGAGAGAGGCAGACACACAGGCAAAGGGAGAAGCAGGCTCCATGCAGGGAGCCCGACGTGGGACTTGATCCCAAGACTCCAGGATCACACCCTGAGCCAAAGGCAGACACTCAACTGCTGAGCCACCCAGGCTGCCCAAATTTCTTCTTCTATAGGTACTTAAACAATTAAGACCTGGGAGACAAGTCATTATTTCAGTGGCTGCTATCAATTTGATGCTCTAAGCTCTTTATATTTGTTTATTCCCTTAGTTTTCCAAAGTTTCATTTTACCAAAATAAATTCAGTTCATTTTAGTTATAGATCCTTTTCACTAATGTAAATGACATGCATTTTACTCATAACATGTCACTAGATTTTATGCCTCCATTTAACATAGCAAAGGGTGAAGATGGCAAGTTCTTAGAGATATCATTTACTTCTTTTAGATGTTCAGTCAGAGGGATCCCTGGGTGGCTCAGCGGTTTGGCGCCTGCCTTCAGCCCAGGGCGTGATCCTGGAGACCCAGGATCGAGTCCCACATCAGGCTCCCTGCATGGAGTCTGCTTCTCCCTCTGCCTGTGTCTCTCATGAATAAGTAAATAAAATCTTTAAAAAAAAAAAAAGATGTTCAGTGAGAGATGTATACCTTTATCTAAAGTGTATTACTGAAATTATTAAGTGGTGGTGGTGGTGAAGAAGAAGGAAAGCAGAAAGAGCAGGTAAGTCTGTCTTTGCTGGGTTGATAGTCATAATTATATTTGACAGCCTGTGCTTGCTAATAACAGTTTTGATTTTTCCGGAAAACTAGTGCTATTATATGTTTAGTACCTAGTCCATTAGAAAATTCTCTGTTGCTCTGCCTCTTACAAGGCAGAAAAATTCTCCTTTTGGGGGAGAGTAGTCTTCTCACATCAAAGGCAATCCCCATCTACTTAACATCCTTCCATTGGTTCTTTTAGCCTGACTACTCATTTTGTCAGATATTATGCTCACCAGTGGGTGCATAGGCCCTCCTTTCACATGATGGTGAGTGCGTGCCCCTCTTCACAACTACTGAGGAACAAGGAAGTAGAGGCTGCAGAAATGACTCGCTCGTTTCTCACTGGAAGGGGTGTTTGAGCTCTAGAAGGCTCTTTAGCCACCCTTCCAGGTAAAATACAAATTGATTTTCTACTAAGTATGACATTTCCCTGCAGAGAGTTGCCCCAGGCCCATATTTTTCAGTCTATGAAAGAAAATAGCAAGGATAGCATAACCTTAAAGGAATCTCTTTTTCAAGTTCTTCCCAGCCATTGAGCTTCTTGTGGAGTAATTTAATTTGCTCTTGAGTCAGGTACTGCTTCTTTGATGCCTTTGTCTTTAGATCCTCTGTTTGTAAATCTCTTCTAAGAATAGATCAAAAATGATGTTTACATCTGTTTCCAGAATTGAGGAAGTAAGAACAGAATAAGACTATAACTGTAGTCAACCCCTTCTGTTATTCCACTGCATGTTCTATGCTCTGGGATTGGATTTAACCTCCTCAGGGGCCACCATGGTTCCCACCGCCCTAAGCCATCTGTGTCCTTGGCTCCAGCCTGTTTGTTTTGCAGTTACACAATATAAATCAGACATGTTATACCCTCTCCATATAAGGTGTGAAGTTGCAATAACTAATACTAGCCGGGTTTTATAATTCACTGTATGTTTACTCTTTACCCAAAATGCACGCAAATTAATTTTTCCCTCAAGTCTATGGAGAAAAGTCTTAAAAAAAAAAAAAAAATCCTGCACAATGGGAAATCTTGGATTGCTGAATCTCAAACCCGAAATTGTGTTTTCAGGCAGGCTGAAGCAAAAAGAATTGCTTACAAGAGATGCTGCTAGAATAAAGATTGCAGGAGAAGAGATTTCCTAAGAAGTTCTAGCTCAAAATTTATCTCTTGTGTCCTGATATTTCTGTAATTTCTTGGTTTTTACCATTTTCTCCGCTCTCCCTAGTTCTCAGGATATTCCTTATTTCTAGTAAGAAAATAATTCAAGGGGATCCCTGGGTGGCGCAGCGGTTTGGCGCCTGCCTTTGGCCCAGGGCGCAATCCTGGAGACCCGGGATCGAATCCCACATCAGGCTCCCGGTGCATGGAGCCTGCCTCTCTCTCTCTCTCTCTGTGACTATCATTAAAAAAAAAAAAAAGAAAAAAAAAGAAAATAATTCAAATCTCTTACAACTGTGGTTTGCTTGAAACAGAACACTTGAACCTGAAATAAATTTTTGGTTTATCTGTGGTTTCTATCAGGCTTAAGAACTGTCCTTCCTTTTGTGAGGAGCTGGTTATTTACTCCCTCCTTCATTTGCATGCATACATAAACTAGCACTCTGTATTTCTATGCAATGCGTAATACAGAAGACATTCAAGGTGCCCGCGTGGAGGGAACACTGTTGGTCTTGCAGTGGGGAACTCAAGCCTTCTGGAGATTAAGCTCTCTGATTCCCAGCTAAAGATGTAACAGCCCAGGACCACCTGTGGTGCACCTGAACCCAAACCTGACTTGAAAAGTAGGATAGCCTTTCAAAATAAGAATCTACATATTAAAAAAAAAAAAAAAGAATCTACATATTTTACAACTAAAAATATAAATAAAATTAAGAACAAGGTAAAGAAGATTAAAATCAGAAGGGACTAGGTTTTTGAAATATCAATTAGATCTCATATTGGCATGTGACATTGAAGTTGCATATTCCGAAAGTAATGCCATCTCCTTTTGGTGATTTCCAAATACTAAAACCAGTAGTACTTCGTGCAAAGTTAGTGTAGGGGGGATCACTTGCTCTATTGATGTATAAGTTTTTAGACACTCTCCATATGGTGCTGCACCTTGCACTTTAGCTTTTAAGCATCCTTCCTACGGAATGCTTAGTGCAAGATGTTTCTTATTGCCCTCCTTCTCCTGAAGGATTTCTCCAAATTTCTGTGCAAGAAGTTTCCCATACAAATAGTTCCTTTTTCAGTATCCCTTTGGAAAAAAATTTCCTAGGCTTTCAGTCTCTAGCTTGGAAGGGAAAATGTGATATAAGGTACAGGCTCTGGAATTAGTGATACCAAATAAGGAATCTTTTGTGTGGAAAACTTCTTTCTTTGTGATTGTCCCTACTGTAGGCTAAGGAAGTCTGCTGTTAAGTAACAAACCTCAAAGCCCTGTCCCCTGATTCTCCCCTCTCTTCCCCTTTGGGGTTAGTGGAGCAGGGACTTTTGGAAGGCCATCCTACATTCTTCCCCAGGGCCTGGTGCTCAAGACTGAAAGCCACTGTTTTTGTTGTGGTGGTTGTTGTTTATTTGGTTTAAAAATGTCATCCTAAAAACATGCAGATTTGAAACTACTCTTTCAGGCATATTTGGATCCTATCAGGAATCTGGCCAGAGAGCCCTCGGAACCTGAGATAGGGAGGAGAGATATATGGCCCCAGAGACAAACTTGGCCATTTCATGAATTGGTCTGGCTCGAGCCAGTAGAGTCTGAACATTTACTATGTGCTAAATGATAACACACTTTGAGAAAGACTCTGGGGAGTCAGCGATCAACCCTGTGTAAGGCACACCATGCTCCATTTCCCAGTAACTATTACCAGTGATGACGTTCCCCTGTTCTGAAAATATTTGAGGTAACAACCTATATATTCTTGCTTCTAAGCTTCATAAACATTCAACTATCTCACCAGATGAAACTGCTGATGTAGCCTCAAACCTGATGCTTATTTCTCCATAGATACTGTGAAATTCACCTAGAATTATCATATATTAGAGTTGTGGAAGATCTTTTTTTTTTAAGATTTTTATTTATTTATTCATGAAAGACACGAGAAAGAGAGGCAGAGACACAGGCAGAGGGAGAAGCAGGCTCCATGCAGGGAGCCCGACGTGGGACTCGATCCTGGGTCTCCGGGATCACACCTGGGCTGAAGGCGGCACTAAACTGCTAAGCCACCGGGCTGCCCTGTGGAAGATCATTAAGGAGACTATTTCCAAGTAATCATTTCTCACATTGGTCTGTCAGCCCAGTTCTTTACCACTTCAGCATCCAGGAGGGGCTCAATCTTGCTTTTACTTCCAGAACCACATTTCAGAGGATCTCTCTCTCTTCCTCCCCTCCCCCCCCCTCCCTCCCTCCCTCCCTCTCTCTCTCTCTCTCTTCCCTCCCCCCTTCATGTCAGTCAGCCCTGACAAAGAGCAGCCCTGATAAGATTCTAATGTAGCTACTATCACTTTTATTCCTTGCTCCAAATTGTTTCTCAGCAGTTTTGTTGAAATCAAAATATTTGGCCAGTGGGCCCCAGCAGAGCAGAGAGCTAAAAAGCATACCACAAAACACTTTCACTTAAGCTCATGGTAGGAGTAAGCGTGATGAAATTTTAAGGTACTCTAGGTACCTAGTTAGGGTAAGCTCTGCATTTTAGCTACCTAGCCTCAATATCAAGCTATATTATAGATAGGATTTGTTCTTCAGCACCCTTTTTTTAAAATAGAAATGATCACATAAAAATGTAAGATGATTCCATTTGAGTTTAACATGTGTGAGAAATGTTTGCAGATGTTAGCGAATATACAAAAATACCTATGAAAAATGAAATGGTAGAGGATATAGAAGTGATGAGTAATAATTTTGTTTATGTGATGATCATTTGTTTCTTTTAAACTAACACTTTAAGACTGAGGCTTGATATTTTGTACCTTAAGCAAAATAGATTTTCCTATTTGGAATGATTGACAAGTGGTGCTGTGTGAATAACAAGGTTGTAGGGGGAAGCTGTAACTCCTTAAAGTCTTTCAACTATTAGACCTTGAAATGGAGGATCAGCCTGTTAAATCCCTGGCAGACCATGCACCTTCTGCTGGTTTACATAATATGCAAGTAACTTGAAAGTCTTTTTTTCTCATCAAGCTTTATCCCTTCCTGCACCAATTCCTGACCTTTTTTTTTAATATTTATTTATGATAGAGGGAGAGAGAGAGGCAGAGACACAGGAGGAGGGAGAAGCAGGTTCCATGCAGGGAGTCCAATGTGGGACTCGATCCTGGGACTCCAGGATCACGCCCTTGGGCCTAAGACTGGCGCTAAACCGCTGAGCCACCCAGATGTCACACCAATTCCTGGCCTAATGGAAAACCAAGTTTGAGCTAAGAAAATGCTTTGCTATTGTCTGGCTTGTTGGTTTTCAATTAAATAGAATTCAATTAAATAGAATTGTCTAATTGGGCAGAAGCAAGGCTGGGTCGTCTCCACCCTTTGACTTTAGCTAAGTGTCTTATTTTATATTTATGCAATCTTTCACAGAGGGCCTTTTTTTTTTTTAAGACCTTTATTAGGCCTTTAGGCCAGTTGAGGCCCATGAGGGGAAAGATATTTCACTATTTGAGCAATGATGGTAATGATATTCTAAACATAATAGTTTCTATCACTGCTTCTTAACTACAGCTAAGATGTAAATGAAGTCTACATGGAGGGTAATGAGGAGGCGTGCCCCCATGAGAATCACATTCTTTTTACCAGAGCTGGTAGCAAAAGGACCTACCTGGGTTTAGTTGGCTTCATGGTCCTGTTTTCCTCTGATGCCAAAAGAAAACAGTGGGGAACAGGAGTGAGAGTAAGTAAAAAAGCAGCATTAGGCCTGGATAACTCCAAAACATGACTTCTGGTGAATCCCAATGCATAGGACGCAGTGTCCTTAGAGAAGCCGTTTCCAGGTAAGTTTTATTATTATATCTAGAGCAACATCTGTGTTGTGATTGCCTTTAACACCTGTCTTCACTTGTTAATCACCATTTTACCTTAGAGTAGACCTCACATGCCAAACCTTCTTGCACTGACAACTCTCTAATTTGAAATAATAGCATTTGTCTCAACTGTATTTTTTACATTTTTTTTTATTTCATGTAGGCCGAGCTATGTAGCTATTTATGGCTTTAGTATGTTTTATTCCACATTAACATAAGTGAAAAACCAAGTTTATTTAAAGGGACATATTAAGGGAATAACATCAGGATATTGTCAAAATCACAACAGTAGTATCATTATTAGAACAAAAAATTCCATTAGTCCATATTTGATGAGCTTCCCTCACACAATAAAATGTGGCATTTGACATTGCAGTGAAAAGCTCCAGTGGAGAGAGCAGTGGACCCAAAGCCCACTGGTGCAAGTTGCAGTTTTCTTGGCCATGAACAGTATTACTTTGGCAAGTCTGTGCTTTCCATGCCTCAGTTTCCTTGTCTGTAAATATAATGCATGACGATAGTAATGACCCTGCCTCTGTCACAGACCCATGGTCAAATATAAGAGAAAAAAAACAAACTGTGCTTTTAAATGATTTTTTAAAACTTTAATTGCTGGGGGCATCTGAGAGGCTTCATCGGTTAAGCATCTGACTTGATTTCATCTTAGGTTATGATCTTGGGGTCATGAGCTCGAGCCCCTCATCAGACTCTCTGCTCAGTGGGAAGTCTGCTTGGGATTCTCTGTCTCCCTCCGCCCCTGCCCCAACTCATGCTTGCTCACTTGTGAGCTCTCTCTCTCTCTCTCTCCAATAAATAAAATCATTTTAAAAATTTTAGTTGCTGGGAAAAATATCACTTGTTATTATCAATTTCTAAGATCCTGCCTCACAAATTGGTAGGAGATAGCTTAGAAGATCCATGTGGAGATTTATCTACCTCTTGACATGTTTTAGGACCAGATGGACATAATAGCAATCTGGTTTTTATTCTTTACAAATATGCCACAGAACCAAATTTTGAGTGTTTTATCCAGGTTTGAAATAAACCTGTTTTGCAATGAACAGAGCTCAGGGAAAGAAATTAACATGGTGAAGGGAAATCTATGCAGATAAACAATCACACATTTTTTTTTTTTCTGTGGAGTTTGACATGTAAGCTGAAATCTTAGTGGTGAACAAAAGACATCCATAAAAAAACGAAGAGTATTTCTATGAAGGGAACAGCATTTGCAGAGGGTAGAAGATGGTTGCTGTTTCCCACGAACAAAAGATGGCTGGAGCCTGGTGGACAGACAGGAGAGTGGATGAGATGAGAATGAGGACCTACGTCAAGGCCAGGACATCTAGGGCTGTACGGGTCTTAGTAAAGGCCTTGGGTTTTATTCTAAGCGTTTTGGGACACCATTGAGGAGTTTTTAAAAGGTGGTTCAGTCTTCCATATTTAAGTTTGAATACCAGGCTTCTGTGGGAGAAACCATAGAAGTGTGGGTGAGGGCCAGTGGTCTTAGCTGGAATGTGGCTGCTTCATGAAGCCTGCCTGACTTTCCCCATCTCTGCCGTGGTCCTCAAAGCCCCCTCCCTCCCCAACACCTTAGATGACTCCTTTTATGTATTAGCACTGTTCTGCATCACTCTTAATATCCCCACCCTCCACCACCCAGATTCTTGACTTAAAAACCATATCAATTCAAGCTTTGAACTGCCCACAAAACTGACTTTTGTGTCTCCCATCTAATAAATGTTCCGTAAATATTTGTGAAATAAATTAATACGCAACAGTGGTCTCAGTAGCCACCGCGCCTTAAATCACCTAGAGAGATTGAAAATGTGGATGTCGGGCCACACCTCCAGAGATTCTGACTCACATGGTTTGGTGTGTTTGGTGTGGTGGGAAAAAATAAAAAATAAAAAGACTCTGATGATTCTGGTGCGCAGTTAGGAGTGGTAAGCCAGGGAACTCGGCTGATTCTGGGTGGTCTTGCCTGAGAATATCATGCTTGCCCTACCCCTTTAAATGCCCTTTAAATACCTTGTCCTCATGAATGTCAAAGGCATGACAGAAATGCCCTAGTTAACTGGTCTTTAAAGTTATTCAAAACAGTGACTACAGAGCCTATTGCATTGAGGTAGCCAGACATACGCCCTCCGTTATCACTGATCCAGGGTATGCTTGCTATCAGTCAGTTTGCTGGAAGAGCAGAAAGATTCCTGTTTTTCACTGGACATCCAGAATTTGACTCGCCTGTTTATCAGCCATGGACCCCGAAAACACCAAACCGACAAAGGGGTTAAAACATGGCTCCTTCAAGCCCACAACTCACAAAGTCTGGCAATGATGTGTTTGTGCAGTTGTTTTGATTTCAGACGGAGAAAGTCTTTATTTAACTCTCTATAATGTGTATGTAATAATATAATTTTAAGGCACCTGCTTCAAAATAGAAACTGGGATGGTGGAGATAATAACCATAAACAAAAATTAAACCAAACCGGGCTCAGTGCCCAGGAAAAGCTACTGAGATTTCCAAGAAGCAGGCAAAGAATCAGCTAGGAGGAAGAGCCAGACGGGAGTGGCTGGGTGGTGGGGAGCGCTCTGCAGGGTGACCTCCCGGCAGGTCTGTGGGGCAGTTGTCTGTGGATGGGGCTCCTGCCCTTCGCGTTCCAGTGACCTTCCGGTGGAACGTGCTTTTCTCAAATGTCAATTCTTAACACACCAGTAGCTACAGTGATCCCACATGATGTCTGAGTTTTTATAATGCTGTAAACCACTTGAAAATAAATGGACAAGAAGTAAAAAAAAAAAAAAAATAGGCAGTCATAATGACTTTAAAGCTAGAAGGAAACCTTCATGTTTCCCAGGATGCCTAAATGTCGTGTGATTTACATAAACAAAAGAGGAAATCCTCTCTGTGTTTAGGGGGTGTGCCTAATACAGGAACCCATGTTTTCCTGTTATTGAAAAGTATTCTTTAATCTTTAAGCACATTTTAGGACCTGCCTGTATTCCAGGTGTGTTGTTTCCTCTTACATGAAAACAGAAGAACACAGGGCATGGCTGTCAGAAAACCTATTAGATCTCCTAGGAGACACATGAAATAAATGAATTAAATTAAGTGGATAGACAGAGCCCTGGGCCGGCTGATACTATAGCCTGAATTTAGTTTGGGGGATGGTTATTCCTAAGAGGACATAACAGACTCATACAGGGAGCCGTAAGCCACACACACAGGCTGTGTGTGAATAGAAGACTATAAAATTTCCACTGATCTTAGTGTTAAGGGGATGATGACTTTTTAACCATGAAAGTAAACGTAATTGGTATGAAATGTTCAGAAGCTTCTAGCCAAATATAACTGACATAATGCATAATAAAGTGAAGCATTATTTGAAATTATTTTTTGAAGGTTTGCTAAATCCTGGTTTGGAGTAAAGATTGTACTGAGGTCCTAAAAAAAGGTCTTTAGTCCTAGAACCATAAGGCTCCCACAGATGTAAAGGCAGGGTGCCCACATTTCATTCACCTCTTGGTCCCTGCCTTCCTGCTTTAATGACCCACGATACTGAAATTGCCCTAAACTCTTCTATGCATGAAGGAGAGAATTACCAGCAACCATGACTGGAGTAGGTGCTTCCTGTCCTTCATCTCTTAAGGATTCTTTTTGCCATCTGCTGAACATCTGCATAGTTACTTGGAAATGTAGGCTCTCTAGGGTTATTCGAAACAAAGAATGTGCCACTGATGCACCGTCTTTTTAGGATTGCATTCATTACAACAAATAGGACTTTCCACTTTTCCTTGTTCCCTTAAATAGCATCATTTCTGTTAAACTTTACAACTCCTACAGCCAGGCCTCAGGAGGAGCTTTTAGGAAAGCCCTTTTAAAACACTTAATTAGCACCCTACCCTGGAGGCTCTAAGTCATGAAGTAAGCAGATGTAAAAATATCCACAGTGACTCTCCTAGTGGCTGGTGCTTGACCTCTGTCTGAGAGGTGACACTGTCTATCCTCAGCATGGAAGGGGCAAAGGAAGAACTGACTACAGCTGGGAGGAGGAGCTGTCCTGGTCCTGCAGTTGTGGTGACCTCAAGATGGGGGGGGGGGGCATGAATGCTAAATACAGTCAGAAACAGATGCAGGGACACCCAGGTGGCTCGCTGGTTGGGTATCTGCTTTTGGCTCAGGTCGTGATCCCGGGGTCCTGGGATCAAGTCCCTCATCGGGCTCCCTGCAGAGAATCTGCTTCTTCCTCTGCCTGTGTCTCTGTGACTCCCATGAATGAATGAATGAATGAATGAATGAATGAATAAATAAATAAATAAAATCTTAGAAAGAAAAAAGAAAGAAAGAAAGAAAGAAAGAGTAGATTCAACTAGACGATATTTTTAAAGCCAAATAATTTTTTTAAGAGGCATTACTCCCAATCTCACCACTGAAACTTGATATATTTATACTGGAAATATGCATTGGGTTTCCCTAGGGAAAGCAGTAACCTCCGCTTCCTTTAAAATTCAGCCTTTCCCAGTGCCCTCTACCTGACGCCTGTCAACCGTGTGTGCTTCCTTCCCTGCAGTTGGTCATCGTGTACTTGTAGCCTCCATTAAAAGCACTCGGAGTTAGTCAGTTGAGTCGCGTTCAGTTTGAATGGATAAAGACGTAAATGAAGCAGCCCTCACATCATAATTATATTGTAATTGCTTGAGAGTGGAGAGTATGACTTCTATTTCTTTTGAGTACCCCCCCTTATCAGAGGCACACATGATCATATTCTGTGTGCATGTGTGTTTGTATACATGTGTGGATGCAAAATAGAAGCACCACTGAATGAAGAAATAGACCAACCTGCACACCCGCTAATCTGAACGGTCTTTTCTTGGCAGTGACAAACAAGAAACCCACACAAGCATCCATCACGAAGGTCAAACAGTTTGAAGGCTCCACGTCGTTCGTGCGGAGATCGCAGTGGATGCTCGAGCAGCTTCGCCAGGTTAATGGCATCGACCCTAATCGGGTGAGTGAATGTCCAGTGTTGGGAGAAGGTGTTCTCTTCACACAATGACTCTCACTGACCTTGGCAGTGGTGGTGGTTGAGTCATTTCTAACAAAGCTGTTTCTCTATTTCAGTTGTGTAGCTGAGGCTTTCTGATCTCTGGGTCCTTATGGGGAACTCTAAGTCTTTTGGCCGTGTTTGATGCAGAAATGTGAAGGGATACATATTGAAGAAATGTGGATTCCTAGATGTTTATCAGCCAAGTGCAAAGGGCAAAGTTGAGATATCATGTCCATGGTTACCAGTGTGAAAAACCCCATTTATCAAAGCTTCATTTACTCTACTCCTAATACCACCAGTGATGAAATTTATTCACCAAAACAAATAGATGTCACCTTACAAATTATGTATTAGGATTCTCCTGGATTTAACATGAGAAGCATTGTAAGGTAGAATTATTTATTTAAGTATTTTCCCTTTTGCTCACACACACTCAGTATACAAAACCTCAATAATGAGGAAAAATAAAATATAAGTTGTAACTACATGCTAAAAATAATAAGGGAGAATTTTTTCTCTAAGATTTTGGGGTTTGCTTGATAAACAGAGAAAGGTGGACTTTCTTTCCATGCACCTGAGTGCTAATAAAGATGAGCCTTGGGAATAAGACCAAAGTTTTGAAAGGTCTTTTTTCCTCTGTGAGTCTATTGTCAGGAGTAAGCTGGAAGCAGCAGTTTTTATAGATTCAGATCAGTGGGTATTTCACTGTCTTTTCCAGGATTCTGCAGAGTTTGATTTGTTGTTTGAAAATGCCTTTGACCAGTGGGTAGCCAGCACAGCCTCAGAAAAATGCACCTTCTTCCAAATCCTCCACCACACCTGCCAGAGGTACCTCACCGACAGGAAGCCGGAGTTTATTAACTGCCAGTCCAAAATCATGGGAGGTGAGTGGGCATTTGCATGAGTTTGGTCATCCTGTCTCCTTACACTAACTTTTACATAAAAAGTTAGGTACTCTACAGCATAATTAAAGACAAAAAAAGAAAAAGAATCCAGATGCTCAGAGTTGGACAGCATGAGAACCATTCTAGGGAATTCATTGTGTGCTAAATCTCGACACAGTGGCATGTTTTCACTCTTAACCAAAAGCTGGTCCTTTTGGAAGAATTAGCTAAGATTATTTATACTATAAGAACAAACCTGTCCCTTTATTAGGAAAACCTTTTGGTTTGGTTTTTCTACTACCCTTTCTATACTTACATTGCAGAACACTGTTTTCCAGGCTGCTTTTCCTATTATTTCTCAAGGCATTCTACAAATGTTAACCTACAAATTCTTACAGATGTAGTCCCTTCCTTTCAGATAGCAGCTAGTCTCACGTTTATCCCTCGGATGGCATAGAGAGCATAGTTAGGCTGAGTGCTGTAAGCCAGCCTTAAGGGGTGAGTACCAGTGTTGGCAACTTAATGAGAAACATTTAGAGGGTGCTTAACACATTTCTTCTAGGTGGCATTTCTTTTTAGGGAATTGAAAGTGAGCTAAAAATATTTTTTAAGAACCTTGCCAGTCACTCTGTGTGTTGAGGAAGAGTGTTTCTTTTCTTTTTTTTTTTAAAAAAAAAGATTTTATTTATTTATTAATGAGAGACAGAGAGAGAGAGAGGCAGAGGGAGAAGCAGGCTCCATGCAGTGAGCCCGATGTGGGACTCCATCCTGGGGTCAGGACCCCAGGATCACGCCCTGGACTGAAGGTGGCACTAAACCGCTGAGCCACCGGGGCTGCCCAGGAAGAGTGTTTCTATCATTGCTCTTTTCACTGACCCGTTCTCCTGGTTTTACAAAAAAAAATTTTGTGCACCAACTTGATCTTAATCAAATGTCAGAGGAAGGTCACAATATAGGCATCACTTCTTCTCCTTGGGCTATACCTGTCTTTCTAATGAACGTGGCATGGAACCCATTATTTCGCTATAGCACCTGACATACATAGTGCCATTTTGCCATTAGTCTTCTAGATGTCGTTAGAGAAGATGGTGGTCAGTGCTTTGTTGTAACCCACTGAAACGTTGGTGTTCATCTTGAACAGTAAGTTGCTTGCATCATAAAAACCTAGAAACGTCTTCCTTAGGCATCGATGCAGTGTTATAGCTTCTCCATTTAGTCCTGGAAAAATGTCAGAAGTGATGACTAGTGTGTATTTTCTTCAAAGTGGCCCCATCCTGTGTACAAAAGTAAAAATTATTAGATGTAAGGGCACCTGGGTGGCTCAGTGGTTGAGCATCTGCCTTCAGCTCACGTCGTGATCCTGGGGTCCTGAGATTGAGTCCCGCAACAGGCTTCCCGCAGGGAGCCTGCTTCTCCCTCTGCCTGTGTCTCTGCCTCTCTCTGGTCTCTCATGAATAAATAAAATCTTAAAAAAAAAAAAAACTGTTAGATGTAGATGCTGAAAGGAAAGAGATCATCTAACACCAACCTCTTAGTGTTTAGAAAACAGAATGAGATGCTGCTTGCTATCATGTCTGTGCCACAGGGCTCTTCACATGAGTCCCACTCGCAAAGCTGAGCTGTAACAGACCTGGCAGGTCCGAGCACACCAGGCTCAGGACCACAGATGACTCAGTGTTTCAGCAACTGGAAAAATTGGCCAGGAAATCCCAGCTTTCCCTCATTCTTCATTAGATAGGAATTTTCTCCACTGTCCTAGAGTCAGATTTGTTTCTTGGTCTCACGGTCCTACTAGGAAACATTTTTCCACTGGCATCATATGGCCAGTAGCATACATGGATAGCATATAAGCAGAGTATCCTCTGAAAATAATGTGACATTATGGGCTTAAAATTTCTGTTGCCCTTCGAGATAGACTCCCCTCTTGCATTCCACTTCTGCATGTTCCATCTTGAGAGCACAGTGGCCAGAAGCAGAAACAGTGCCATGGGAATTGCCACATTTCCTCAGAAGGGAAATGTGAGGCAGAGCAGGAGGGCCACAGTCTCACTCTTTCCACTGTCCTTGCAAGAGGCAAGAGTCTTGTCCTTCCTGCTAAGGTTGAGAAGAACTTTGGTAGCTCTTCCCTCTGTCCACTTACTAGCTGGTCCCTCTTCTCTGTTGCCTCTGAAGCTCTCACTTCTTTTCTCCAAACAGTTCCTTTCATGCATTCATTCAGTCAGTTCTGGTTCATCATCAAAGTTATGTAGCAATTAAGCACTGAGTTTCTACTATGTGCTGGTCACTGTGCTATGTCCTTGATATGGAGAGTCATTCTATATTTGGTTCCTTAATAGATCCCAGTTTCGGGCACCTGGGTGGTTCAGTCGGTTAAATGTCTGCCATCAGCTCAAGTCATGATCCCAGAGTCCTGGGATCGAGCCCCACTCTGGGCTCCCCACTCAGCAGGGGCGCTGCTTCTCCCTCCCCCTCTGACCTGCCCCACCCCACCCCACCCCCGCCTCATGTTCTCTCTCTCGCTCACTCTTTCTCTCTCAAATCTTTAAAAAGACCTTAAGAAAAAAAAAGACCTCAGTTTCACTACCCATATTGCAGACTGGCAGGTCCCTAAAAACCTTACTCTATGCTCTTCATTACCTCCTTGAATGTCCTCAGACCTTCCCATACAATTCCACCCAGCTGCTTTTTCCTGTCATTGACCCAGCCCTAAAGAGGTTTTATAGCGCCCTACGAACCCCAAATTGTGCAGAGCTAAAACAAGAATCCATTTATCAATGTTAAACTGTCAGTGTGTGTGTGTTAGATAAAGCTAAAGATTGATTTTTTATCCTAAGGAAAGGAGTAAGTTAATGAGACCAAGTGCCAGAACTGAGCCTATCTTTTTTTTCTCTTATTTAAAGATTTTATTTATTTATTCATAAGAGATAGAGGCAGAGACACAGGCAGAGAAGCAGGCTCCATGCAGGGAGCCCGATGTGGGACTCGATCCCCGGTCTCCAGGATCACGCCCTGGGCTGAAGGCAGGCGCCAAACCCGTGAGCCACCCAGGCATCCTTGACCCTATCTTTTGTGACCATAGACACGTCTCTCATCTTTTTTAGACCTCACTTTTTGCTGGTGTGACATGTAGAGGTTGGCTGAGAGATCAAAAATCCACTTCAGTTTTAGTATTTTGAGAATCTGTGATGCCCGAGTTATAGCTTTATCGTGTAGATTAATCCCTTCTGAATTTAAGAGTCAAATTGGCACAATTAAATATTGACTGGTCTTGGATTCCTAAGAAAGGCAAAACAGTTTGAACTGAGCACATTGTAATTTGTTGGCAGCACATGTGTCCTTAATGAGCACAGCCGGTCTTATTTAAACAGTTGCTTATCCTTGATAACAGTTGTACCAACACACTCTAGTTAATTGGCATGCGGACTAGTCTTCCTTTCTGTCACTTACCACAATTCAGTCTTAAAATTGTGTAATTCCTGGGTTACCACATTCTGACCCCTTTAGCTTTTGAGGGTACCTACCCCATCTTCAGCAGATGAGAGCAGTTCCAAATTTTGCAGTATCTTTTGGTCTGTCCTTCTAGTATGAGCCATACATCCCAGACACAGTTATTTTCTGAACTCTGAAATGTCATAGATTTTGTGATTTTAAAGAACTAATATCGGTGTTGGTACGCTTCCACTACACCAGTTTCTTTACATGTGTTGTCGCATTTTGCCTTTACCTCAGCCTTTGAAAATGTGGTTTACTACCTCCATTTTACAGAGAAGGAAATAGAATCAGAGAGATCATTAAATAGCTTGCCCAGGGTCACGTAGCTAGTGAGTGGCAGAGAGGAGATGCAAACATAGGCCTTCTCCATTCTTTTTTTTTTTTTTTTAATTTATTTATGATAGTCACAGAGAGAGAGAGAGAGAGAGAGAGAGAGAGGCAGAGACACAGGCAGAGGGAGGAACAGGCTCCACGCACCGGGAGCCCGACGTGGGACTCGATCCCGGGTCTCCAGGATCGCGCCCTGGGCCAAAGGCAGGCGCCAAACCACTGCGCCACCCAGGGATCCCGGCCTTCTCCATTCTAAAAGCATCTTCCTCAAGGCCACTGAGTGCCACGCTCCAGACAGCGCACTGATATCTTTGCTGTGAATGGTGTCCCCTAAGGCTGTACAGGAATTTGGGGGACATATTTAGCTGGCACGTCCCTAGACTTTAAAAAAGGGAGATAAGGGGAACGGGCCAGAGATTATAGATACTTTTCATTTTTTTCCCTAGTCTTACAGTAGGTATGTTATTAAGATAATAACTTAAGTATTTGGGGGCAGAGGGGCAGATCCTAAGAGTGATGGAACTATCAGAGGCCTTTCAAATTACCTTGTTCTTTATAGTTTTTGTTTTCGTTTTTGTCCGTCTGAACCTCAACATATTAAAGAGCTGAGCTACTTTGGTGGCTGGGGAACATGATGGAGACCTGGCCACTCCCTGGACAGCTCAGGTACTCCACATCTGGCTCAATCCTCTCACTAGGAAAACTAAAGCGCAGTGATTATGACTAAGTTTACCAAGATCACAGTCCTGGAAGCAAGTCTGCCTGACTTCCACCAAACTACGTTTTCTTTAATACCAGTTCAAACAGGATCATCATTTAAATACCTACAGTCCCATGCAGTTCTTCTCTTATATTTATTGATTGAATATACCCCCACGTGACCATGTTTTTTCTTTTTCCCTCAGGGGAAATCAGCTACATAGAACTGGTTTCTTTGGCATGCTTGAAATTCTCTCATGCAAACATGATACTCTCTCTCCAGAGAATAGGCTGGGAAGCTTTGATCTTCTGTTCCTGGTTACAGAATTCAGGAAACACGTGTACAGTCTGTAGGGCCAAGCAAAGGCCCTCATAAACAGAAAGAGGGCAGGAGGCTGTAAGCAAGTGTGAAGAGGGGGAGCATTGGTTCCTTCTCCTACTTCTGTCAATATCTTGGCAGCCATCTTCTCTTCCCTGGATGGCAGGAAGATCAGGAAGCTAGAACCAAATCCTCCAGCCTTGGTCCTTCCTGACTTCCACTCTACCTCTCGTTTAATTCATTAGAGGTCAGTCACCATCCAGAAATACAGAGCTGTTCATTTAGTTGCTGGCTCCCTAAGCTCCCAGGCAATGTCGATTTAACCAGACTGAAGGCAGAGGCGTGCAGCCAGTCTGTCTACTGAAAAGTGACGTGGCATCATGAATGACAGGGGCCCTGAAAGTGAAGTCTCAGGTTCATTTCTGAGATGGTAGATGTTTGTTGTCAGCAGAGATGATGAATACTGTTATATGTGTGATGACGCATTTGCACTTCAAAGATGCCTCCAAAGAGTTCACCATATGTGGAGAACTTTAGACTCCAGAAGACAGACTTGCTTTCAATTCGTTCATTTCAAAGAAACATGGTCTGCCCCCAGATAGTAGTATCAGCTTGGATAATGGGCACATCATATGAAGTCACCGTTCCAAGGGGAACTTTTTTGTATTGCTTGCTTCAAAATGTGAGCAAATCCCACATGACTCTTCACTGCTAGCTTAATTACACTAACCTTTTGTAGTGATTACTGTTGGCCTATTATTTTTATGCCTAATGCTGTAGACTATGGGAATCTATCTTCAGTGGCGTTGGCAACTTCTGTGTTAGAACCACAATGTAGATTCTTTGCAGACCTCTTTTCTTCTTCAAGAAGTGTCATAAATTATTTGCAGGAAAACAAATGATTTATTCTTAAGGCAAGCTTCTGTACAAACCAAAGCAAATACTTGCATTTTCTTGAACTCATCCCAAACACCCTTGGCTAACTCCTTGAATAACCTCTTTCTCTTTCACCTGTTTTATCTGGGTCCTCCTTTCGTGGTCCCACGTACATTGTTTGCAGCCCAGTTGTGTACCTGTCCTCATTGATTGCACATGCATTGATGCAGCACCGTCTACCTGTCGGGCACTGAGCTAACTGGAGAGATGCAGCAACAAAGTAGATACCTTTGGTGACTTGGCTTACTTTTCTGGGGGACACAGCAGGTATAAAGAGACATAAAACAAGTCAACAACACCAAGGTGATTGCTGAGCTGTGTTTCAAGGGATGGTTAGCAGTGGCCAGACAGACGGGGGCAGGGTGAAATGAGCCCTCTCTTATTGCAGTAATTAATCCACACAGTTGCACTCCAGTTTGGCTATATTCAGAATTTGGAATGTGGCAGATTGTTTTTCCACAAAGCAGGCTATTTTGGAGTGCCATATATTTTCATCACCACCAAAGGATATTTCTTAAGTGTTGCTTTTCTATGCACAGCCCTTCAAATGATGGTATCAAGCCCAGACTTTTGAGCTCTATTAGAATTCCAGGGACACAAATGTCTCTGATGTCTCCTTCATAGCAGGCTGGCCCTCATTTGCCCTGCTGATTGGTATGCTAAAGGAAAAACCTAATGACTTTACACTGGATTCCTTTGGGGAGGTGGAATAGAATCTCAGAGTTTGAAGTATGATTCTGCATTGGACTTCTCTTCCAAACAATGCAGGGTCATCCCTGGGTGAAGTGTGCGAATCTTTCACCTTGTGAGCGCTTCAGGTGTGGGCACATGTAAGGTATCTCACCTTACGACTTCTTTTTTTTTTTTTTTTTTTAATTTTCATTCATCCATGATAGTCACAGAGAGAGAGAGAGAGAGAGAGAGAGGGGCAGAGACACAGGCAGAGGGAGAAGCAGGCTCCATGCACTGGGAGCCCGACGTGGGATTCGATCCTGGGTCTCCAGGATGACGCCCTGGGCCAAAGGCAGGCGCCAAACCGCTGCGCCACCCAGGGATCCCACCTTACGACTTCTAAAAAGAGGACATGTGTATGTCCTAACAGGGTTCTAATGAAAAAAATAAAAAGTGATCAATATGCTCATTCTTAATCCCAAAATGTTAATATACTACTTTAGGGAAATCTGTAATATTTGCCATAATTGATATATTTCTTCCCTTCCCTGTGTTATCATGTTTTCTGTCAGTGAGTAACAGCTTTTTGGGATGCAAACCTCACACTCCTACATGTGCTCCAGCCAGGGGCACGTTACCATGAATTGTTTATTTCTCAAGAATAGATTCATGTGTATTTTTGCCCCACTGCTCAAACCTTAATATATTTGGGGATCCACACACATGCACGCACATATTAGAGATTATAATTCTTCGACCAAGTTAAATCATGTTAAAACCAAGTTAATCATGTTAAACTGTATGGCTGCTGCTTGACTCCAGCACCTAGATGCAGAACAGAAGGGACAGCCAGGCTGCTTAGCTGACCCACTGTCGAGAGAGAGCCAGAGAGTGTTCCTTATAGTTCTTTTTTTTTTTTTTTTTTTTTTTCCTTATAGTTCTTTATGTCAGGAGGAATCTGTGTCATAGGTCATCCAGTGACTCTCTTTGTCACTCTTTTTTTTTTTTTTTTTTTTTTTAATTCATGAGAAACATGCAGAGAGGCAGAGACACAGGCAGAAGGAGAAGCAGGCTCCCTGCAGGAAGCCTGTTGTGGGACCTGATCTCAGGACCCCAAGATCACACCCTGAGGCCAAAGGCAGACACTCAACCATTGAGCCACCCAGGCATCCCTCTCTTTGTCACTCTTGAAGAAATACAAAAGAACAAACTTAAAAAAAAAAAAAAAAAAGAACAAACTTCAGTTATTCTATGCCATGGCACAAACAAGGAAAATAATTTATGAGAAGCATGCCCAAGATCCCACAGCTAATAAGGGATAGAGCCAGCACCTCAGTCAAGCCTTGTCCCTTGTTCTCCATCCATTCAGTGAAGGCCTAGACTTCCACACTCACTTAATAAGCACATCTTCTCCTTATATTGATTCAGCTAGTAGAAAGGAGGTAGCACCAACTTAACAAAATATTTACAAGGATCAAATTTAAAATTCTGTTTGAAAGTTCTCTCTAAATGACTGTTAGGGATCCCTCGGTGGCGCAGCGGTTCGGCGCCTGCCTTTGGCCCAGGACGCGATCCTGGAGACCCGGGATCGAATCCCACATCGGGCTCCCGGTGCATGGAGCCTGCTTCTCCCTCTACCTGTGTCTCTGCCTCTCTCTCTCTCTCTCTCTCTCTCTCTGTGACTATCATAAATAAATAATAATTTAAAAAATTTAAAAAAAATAAATGACTGTTAATTGTATCAGTCCTGTGTACACACAAATTTATCATCCAGTCTTCTGTTACTCTTTCCTCCTCATTTTCCTAGACAGCATGATATTTCATTAAAGACTCAGCTTATAGTAACTCTTTAGGAGAGAGTAAGAATCTAAGAATAGAAACCAAAAAAAAGCACGTCAATGAAAATAACAGTAGGATGCCTGGGTGGCTCAGTTGGTTAAGCATCTGCCTTCGGCTTAGGTCATGATCCCAGGTCCTAGGATTGAGGCTCATACCATGCTCCCTGCTCGGTAGGGTGTCTGCCTCTCCCTCTCCCTCTTCTTCTAACCCTCCCCCTGCTCTTGCTCTCTCTTACTCATGCTCTCTCTGAATAAATTTTTTTAAAATAAAATAATAGTACACATATTTAACTTCTACAGTTGGGAAAGTGCAGCTAGGGTTTTCTATTTGTTTGGGTTTGGGGGATCCTACCACTGTAACCACTGCACCAAGCAAGTTTGATGTTTATGTTGCTGCATGAATTACCAACATAACCATCTGACACTTGACTGAGGACTATCAGAAGGACATCGTAGCAGAAGCTCTGAGAGGCTTCTGGCTCTGAGTCTTTTATGTATTGTTTCAATTTAGGACATTACCAGTTGTTATGTTGGATCGTTTATGTGCTTTCTCATTATTTTCTGAGTGGGTCATTCAACTTCATCTTGTTCCCAGGAGGAAAATCAAAAGCAGATGCTTTTATTTTGAGTGAGAACATGGAAGTAACCAAGGACTGCTTCCTTAGGTTCCATCCAATTCTGTCCACAATACAAATGACTAGTAACTAAAGAAAAAGTAGATCACAAATCTGATTTTCTCTTCTCCATTGTTCTTTGACTATAAACTACACAGATGCATGTGGTGAGCCAGCTGGTGGGTTGTGGTCAGTGGTCCTGAGCCAGGAGTGAATTCATGCATTAAGTGTTTTTGAATCATGCGTCTCCATCAAAATCTTGAACCAAACCAAGGGCGTATATGGGTATTTCCAAGGTATCATTTTATTGGCTTGACAAGAATCATGAACATATTTTGTCTATCCCATGGTTAAATAGCCTGTAATGGAAGAGAGCCACTCCTACTTTCAGAATTAACTGGCAGACATAACTACACAACCTGATACAGTGATACAGAGCAGACTCTATCCCCTGTCTTTGATGGCATCACTCAGCTCTGTAACTTCCTCTAAGCTACTTAACTCACATTCAGTTTCTCTATGCTCTTCTGTATCATGGAAAGTAACACAGACCTTGAAGGAAGGTGTGAGGATTCAAGTGAATTTTAAAATATTTGGTCAGGGGTGCCAGGGCAGCTCAGTCAGTTAAGCATCTGACGCTTGATTTCAGCTCTGGTCGCAATCTCAGGGTCCTGGGATAGAGCCATGCCTCAGGCTCTACTCTGAGTGTGGAGCCTGCTTAAGATTCTCTCTCCCCCTCTGCCCATCCCCCCCATTGCTTGTGTACACTCACTCTCTCTCTCAAAAAATAAAATAAAATAACCAAATGGGATTTTTGCAAAGTGCCAATGTATATCTAAATATTCTATTTTTTAAAAAACTTGGAAATTATAACTTGTGTGTTCATAATATTACATGATTTCTTTCATGACATTTATCAAAAACCCTTTCTGGGGCATCTCAGGTCACGATCTCAGGGTCGTGGGATCAAGCTTCACATCAGACTCTGCGCTCAGTGGAGAGTCTGCTTGAGATTCTCTCCCTCTGCCCCTCCCCTCACTCATGTGCATTCTTGCTCTGTCTCAAATAAATAAATCTCTCTTTTTTTTCTTTAAAACCCTCTCATGAAAGAAGCAAGAAAATTTTCCCAAGCTTTCCTAATCCATATTGGCCATAAGAATTGCAAAAAAATAGTAATTTCTTTGTTCCAAGTAGGAATGAGCTAAGTTCAATTATAGACATTTCAAATGACTGGAATGCTGAGTTGTTTGCTATGGTTTATTGAATGCTGAACGTGCTGCATTTTATATTTGACATAGAGTGTGTATGTTACTGCTGACTTACCAAAACAATGATGTTTAAAATAGCAAGTGACGCTGTGCCAGAGATCAGGGCAAGTAATTCAGATCTTCTTGTAGGAAAGAAAAAACCTAAAACATGTTTTCTGAACTTTATAAGAGAATAGAAATATTCTTTTTTCCACCAATAGATCTTCAGCCTAAAATATTCTCGTTCTTTTTCCCCCACCAAAAATGAGGATACATGAATCAAAAGTAAAATTTTAATAGTGTTAGACATGAAGTAATATTTCTGAAACAGACCTAAAAAGTGTGCTGCATGATGTCCATACTTTCAGATTTACAGACAAGTACAGGTTTTAGAAGAATTTGAGAGACCTAAGTTTGTCAATCAATTTTCTATATAAGGAGATTTTTTAAATGTTCATATCCAGTGTCACCATAATTTCATAAAAGAAAACTTAACACTAAAAGATTAAAAGGACAATCTTCGGGAATAAAGGGTGATTCCTTAAATTGGGAACATTTACCTTTATGAAAAACTTAACTTAGTTCATTGTTCTTAACTTAGTTCACATAGACCAATAACAATTCCATGAGCTGGCATTTAAAAGTTGTTGCCAAGCTGTAACATAGAAGCGTCCAGCACTAAAACTAACATGGGGTTTTAGCAAAGAGAATCTGAAGAGCAGCAACTTGGTCTAAGAATGATCATTTTGTAGTTTGTCAAATTCATCTGTGCTTTGTAGACAGCAGATCAGAATGTTATCTTCAGGGCTGAAGACCAGAGTCCTATTCCTTTCCTGAAATAGAGGTAAGAAGCTTGTACATAGCACCTGAGAAAACTTGCACAGATATATGACCTTTCTCAAACCTTCAGTGAAGAGATAAATGACATGGCTCTCCCCAACACCCCCCTATGCGCACACATTATATCCTAAGCTTCTAAAAATTTCTGCCTTATTTCTGATCATTAAGATAAAACTAAATCACTAGATTTAGCAAAGGAAATTATTTGAAATGTGGACACTGATGTACATCTCAAGTTAGAGATCTAAGACCACACATTCCTCACCCTTCCAGATGCAGTATTTCTACCCAAGATTGGATTCATTAGATGTTCTGCAGGAAGCAAGAACATGAGGGTTACCTGACTTAGGAAACAAAAATAGAAGATACTCGGTAAAGTTTGAATTTCAGATGAACAATGGATATTTTTTTAGTAGAACTATATCCCAAATATTGCATGGGTGTCCTGTATTTTATCTGGCAACCTTCATGGGTACATACCCTCCCAGTTTCTAACCACCATAACAAATACGGAAAACAGAGTAAATATATTGCTTTCAGACACATAAACTTTATGATAGCCAAACAATTATTAGGACTTCAAATTGAGATAGAGAGCTCTCTCAAAGGCGTTACCACGTTAGATTAACCATTCAGAGGTACAAACAGAAAAATCTGAACAAAGTGCCCAAGAAAGGCTGGTCGGAAAACATAGAGGATCTGTGACTTACTGTGGCTATTCTCCATAGAATCATGCTGAAACAATGCAAATTATAATAAGTGGTAAATATAGAAATTCCACTAAAGCACTGTCATCACTGAACATGAGATTCCTAGTTAATTTTGCCTAGGGGAGAAAGTTCAGTCATCAGTCTGAATGTCTTTGGCTTGGTTTTGAAGAGTTAGTTTACTGTCAAGAAAAAAAGGAGCCTGCCACAGACTTGGAGGCAAGCAGGACAAAGGCTCCCATTTGCAGGGGGAGAGTAAGAAGCTCTACTGTCTCAAGAGTTAGAATAAAGAAGTGTAATGGGGTGACAGGGAAGTGCAATCGGTTAAGTGTCAGACTCTTGGTTTCAGCTCAGGTCATTTTCTCAGGGTCATGAGATCAAGCCTGTGATCAACATGGGGTCTGCTTAGGATTCTCTCTCCCTATCCCTCTGCGCCTCCCTTCTTCCCCCCTCATTTGCTCATGTGTACTCCCGTACTCCCTCTATCTCTTGCTCTCACTCTCTCAATCTTAAAAAAAAAAAAAAAAAAAAGGAAGTGTAACAGGAAGCTGCCACTTTAGAAATTTGGCCTCCTCTCTGACCACTCTGGTGGTTTTCTTAGTAATGGAAGAGACTGGCCTATCAAAGATCTAACTCTGTATGAGTATGACCTCCAGAGGTGCTGCTATAGGTTCCATGAACCATTCAATGGGTGATACCTGTGAAAGGAGAAGACTATCTTTTTCAATACTATCTAACTCTGAGAGTACATAAAACATAAATCTTTCAATTGCAATATATGAGTAACATTATATGGGATAAAGGTACATGTTTTAGAAAAAAGAAAAATGAGGGGGGATCCTTGGGTAGCTCAGCGGTTAAAGCGTCTGCCTTCGGCCCAGGGCCTGATCCTGGAGTCCCAAGGATCGAGTCCCATGTCAGGCTCCGTGCATGGAGCCTGTTTCTCCCTCTGCCTGTGTCTCTGCCTCTTTCTCTCTCCTTCTCTCTGTGTCTCTCATGAATAAATAAATAAATAAATAAATAAATAAACAAACAAACAAACAAACAAACACTCTTTTAAATAAATAAATAAATAAATAAATAAATAAATAAATAGATAGATAGATAGATAAAAAGAAAAATGAAGGCAAGTCTTTATTGGCTTAGGGATTTATTTCCTTTGACAAACTTTTGAGCGGTTAAATTGTAAGATAGCAAACTGTGTGCATGTACATGCACACACATGCTTTTTAGTCTTGGTGGATACTATTAGTGAGAAAGCAACTATTTTTCTTGTATTTAAATTAGTGGCCAGTGCCAAAAATGGTAAGAAAGACTTAGGACTGTTTTTGAGTTTAGTTGTCTGAGCAGAAACTGATTTTTTTTTGTACTTTGAGAAAATCTAAATGTAATTATCATAATTATTCATACTCCTCTGCCCTATAGAAAAGAGCTTTCAAATGGAATCAATATCTTCCTCAATGAACCTGATTAAGAACATTCCGGTCAGAATCATCTTAATGCCCCCTTATAATAAGGAGAACTAAACTGGACAGAATATGATGGATAAAAGTCAGGAGCGTTCCGTGGGTCTCATATAAATATTGCACAAGATCTCTTTGTGATTATTTACATATTATGTATTATTCTCGCCATCAGTGTTTCACTCTGTCCTATGGACCTTATTTTCACAGTTGGTTGATTTTATTGATTATCTTCCCAGTTCCCATTATAAGAGGTTAAGACTTATTAAAAAAAAAAAAAAAAAAAGAGTGTTTTTCTCAAGGTCAGAATAGATCACACATCTCCGATAAAAGCCAAAGGCTTGTCCTGCTAGTTGGTTTCTACAAATGTTAAGTTTTTTTAGACATTAGCTAAAGGGGAGGAAAACCACTTTTACTATTATTTTACGCTGTAAGTATACTATCCTTGTATATTTTCTTTAAGCTTTTGTTTTTTAAACTTGAATAAAATTGAATATATTTTTTTAAAAGGCCTATATCATTTAAAAGCAAATGTTCATCTCAGAGTTCACGTGTATTTTAATTTTTCTAACCACAGTAGGTTTACCCTCTTGATCATTTGTCTCAGTTTCCCACTGATACTGTTAGCAAATGACCACAAACTTCACAGCTTAAAACAGCCCAAATTTATGATCTTATAATTCTGGACGTCAGAAGCCTAGAATGGATCAGTCAGGCTGTGTTCCTTCTGGAGGCCCTAGGGAAGAATTTTCTTACCTTCTCCCCCTCCTAGAGGCTGCTTGTATTCCATGGTGCATGGCCTTTCTTCCATATTCAAAGTCCCTAGCATGGCACCTAGCTCTTACACTCTTACATCAGTCTTCTTCTTTTTCTTTTTCTTTTTTTTTTTTTTTTAAGATTTTATTTCTTTATTCTGGAGAGACCCAGAGAGAGAGGCAGAGACATAGGTAGAAGGAGAGGCAGGCTCCCTGTGGGGAGCCTGATGCGGGACTTGATCCCAGTGCCCCAGAATCATGCCCTGAGCCAAAGGTAGACATTCAGCCACTGAGCCACCCAGCATCCCCCTTACCTCAGTCTTTTTTTTTTAATATTTTATTTATTTATTCATGAGAGACACAGAGAGAGAGAGAGAGAGGCAGAGACATAGGCAGAAGGAGAAGCAGGCTCCATGCAGGGAGCCCGATGTGGGACTCGATCCGAGGACTCCAGGATCAGGCTCTGGGCTGAAGGCAACACTAAACTGCTGAGCCACCCGGGCTGCCCCCTTACCTCAGTCTTATAAGAACCCTGGTGATTATATTATGTCCACCCAGATAATCCAGGATAATCATCATGAATCTGAGTATCCTAACTTAATCATATTTGCAAAGTCCCTTTCACCATGTAAGGTGACATATTCACAGTCCCCAGGAATTCGGACATAGGCATCCTTGAGAAGCCATTGTTCAACTGACCATGTCATTTTTCTAAACAATCCTAAAAGCTATAATGCATACTGTTGGGTAATACTGTCCTACTTTTTCATTTTTTTCCCTTCATACGATATACTTTTCAATACTTCCTATCAATTGTATTGTACTAATCTATTATTATTTAAGACATAAAGTGTCTTTTTTTTTTTAATAAAGTGTCTTAAAATATAAAATTTAGAACACTTAAACATTTTATGAAGACTCAGTACTTAAGTGGCTGTTAGGGCTTGCCATGTGCTATGTTACCAAGAAGTTGCTCACTTTCCCAACAGGGGTATTTGTGCATTGGCCCTTTCTCTTTACTTTAGGAATTTGATTTCCCTTAGTAGTTACGTGGGTTCTTTACAAGTTTCTAGGAAGTCTTACTATTTAAAGCTTTTGCTGATAAAGATATTGTAGGTCATTTGATTTTGTTTAAAATCACCCTTTTCCTTGATATTTTCCTTCCTATCTCCTCAGAAAATGATTCTAATGGCCTACTTGTAAATAACTTTGTGGTCATCCTCTTAAGAGACTGACAATTCCTTTTTCAGCTTTGATGTAGAATGTCAAGGTCAGGTTTGTTTAATGTGCTCACTACAGACAAGTGCAAATTAGCTGGTTGGAGTCATCTCTTTAATTCAGCATGCATTTAGAAGTAATTCAACATGAGCACCTAAATATAACCACCATGTTGATTCAACACTTTCCTGTATTGCTTAGGGTATAAACTTCTTCCCCTATTGTGGTGTTTCTTAAACCTTGTGGTTCTGATAACATATGATACACACTAAACAGAAAACCACTAAACAGAAAACCACAGATCTGGGTTGAAATTTCTGGTCTGTCACTTACCATCTATGGACAAGTTACTTTAACTGTAAGTTTGACTTCCTCTTCTTAAACAGAATTATGGAGTAATGCTTAACAGAGTTGCTATAAAGATTAAATAAAATCACATATGAAATATCTAACATGATGTATAGGGAAGACTGTGGAATGTAATGATAGCTGTTATAATTAATTAATATGCTATAATTAATATTTTCTTTTAATCCTGCCTTCCTGTTGTCCTGCCTTCCATCCTGTTGAGGGAATTTCATACGGAATTTGACACAGAAAACAGAGTGAAAATACAGAGCATCCCTTACATCAGGTGTGGTAGAGGTGCATCCTCTGTTTTACATTTGCATTTTTCTTATCTTCTAGAGGAAAAAAAGCCAGTTAGTGATGATAACACTGATAGACCCCATATTGAGTTCCTATTTGTCAGGCAACTTTTTTTCATTCACATTGCCCCTAAAGAGTAATTATTGTTATCCTCATTTTACAGATGAATAAATTGGCTATATATCAGGTTATAGAGAGGCAAGGAAACTTGCCCAATCCACATAGATAACAAGGAGGAGTCAAGATTTGAAACTAGGGGCTATCTCATAAATCTATCCCTTGGGAGAGAAAAAAAGTAGAAAATCTCTCCAAATAAGCTATCATGGATACATGTTTTTATCTAAAAGTTCCAAGTGTTCCTCCAACAAAATTAAATTCTGTTTTCACTTTCTGGCAGTTACTATAATTTTTTACATTGAGCAATGTTGTATTTTCAGTATTACATTTTAATTGCGTATTCATTGCCTTGTCACCATTAAGTTATTTTCCAATTGTTTGACTGTTAAGTTCACTGTCCCAATGCTGCCCTTTCTTACAGAGTTCCAGATCGTATTTTATTTTTCTCTAGGAATATATCTTTGGAAATTATACTTCAAAAGGAAAAGGCAATGTGATTTGTTAAGACTTAAGTTACACATAAACGTTCAGAAATACATATGTTATATAAAATGTGGCACATTTATATTCAACTCTTATTTATAATAAATACTTATCCTTCAACTCTTGCATCCTGAACTCTTATAGGCCAGCAATATGCATGGATAATTAAGATGGAGTCCTGGGTAAGGTAGCCTTCAACAATAAAATACATATAAATCTTCTTTTGGGAAAGAAAAGACTTGGAAGTAGATGGTAAAACTTTCTTCAAAGATGATTAAGAAAATAATTCCAAAATTATGGCTCCCTTCTTTTAGACATCTTATGCTTCTTAGCTTCATCCCTTAAAAGCTGAAATGCATGTATAAATAGCTGGATTTCTCTCTGATTTGATTAGAGTAAAAACCTGGGACTCCTGAGTGGCTCAGCAGTTGAGCGTCTGCCTTTGGCTTGGGTCGTGATCCTGGGGTCCTGGGATCAAGTCCCACATAGGGCTCCCTGTGAAACAAAGGGGAATCTCTTTCTCCCTCTGCCTATGCCTCTGCCTCTGCCTCTACCTCTCTCTCTCTCTCTCTCTCTCTCTCTCTGTGTGTGTGTGTGTGTGTCTCTTATGAATAAATAAGTAAAATCTTAAAAAAAAAAGATTAGATTAAAAACCTGCAGAAGTTTTAAATTCAAATACAGTTAATAATAGACAACACCACTGAAGTGCTGCTGCTTCTCAACCCATTTTTTCCCCCTGTCAAAAAAAAATTTTTTAATTGAAATTAATCATTTGGGGCCATTTACTTTCAATTAGCCAGGCATAGGTAAATAAAAGGATCTGTCAGTAAAGCATAATAAGCTTTTTCTTTGCTTGCTGGTGAAAACAAAGGGAAAGCTAAGTATTGTCACTGCTGAACATTGTAGAATTTTTGGATTGTCGCATTGATAAAAATGAATGTTTTAAAAATAGAATATTGGTGCACTTTGACATTATAAATTCACATTTTGAGGCTTTTTTGGCACCAGCACCTACAAAGTAGAGGAAATTAAAAAGAAGTAGCCACTTGAAGAAAGAAAAGAAAGATAAGCATATGCGTAAACCAGAAATAAACAGAATCATAAAGTTAGCAAGAATGAAGCTGCCAGCATGCTGAGCTACAGGTCTGAAGAGAGGTGGTTTGGATTCTATGCTAAACAGTGACTAACAGTACCCCATGCAAAGTGGAGACCAGGGCCACATTCACTGCTGGGAACCAAGACTTCTCTGTCCCAGCAAAAAGTCTACAAATAAGCTCTGGCCAGCTGCTCCCTGGAGCAGTGGTTTATCAGAATCTGCATTCCTGGAAAGGGAAGAGAGAGCAGATGTAGTCTCCCACCCAAGACCTGCAGCTGGCTGCCCACAATGTCCAGAATCGCACCCAGGACAGGAGCTTCAGACCTGGTTGCCTCAGGGGCCAGTGGGGGAAGCAGTAAAACTGTATGTGGGAAGAAAGAGAAGAAATTAAAATCTCCCACTTGAGAAGAATGTAACACCAAAGTTCTATGGTATATGATAATACCAAAAAACAAAGCAAAGAAGTTTGGAGTTGAATTCATTCCAAATGAAATGAAAATAACAGAACAATTTGAAAATGACTTTAAAGTAACTTTACTTATGATATTGAAAAGAAAAAGGAAGGAATCAAAAAGATGTTACAAGACAAAACCAAAACTATATGAAAAGATGAGGTAGTAGGGGGGAAAATAACTTTGGAAATGAAAAAAATAGTGTCTTTGAAATACATTCAATTAATAGAATAAACTCTAGATTGGACACAATCAAAGGTAGAATTAATGCAGTGGAAGATAATGAGAAATTCACCCATAATACAGCACAGAGAGACAAAGACTATAAAGGACAAGTTGTACCTGGAAGACCTGGAAGACTGAGAGGCTTGAAGATCAGATAGAGAAAGCCACCAAGTGCCACACCAGAAAATTAAAGCTATAACCAGACAAAAAATATGAAGTAGCGAAACATTGAAGACAAAGAGAAAATCTTAAAAGGTACTAAAAATAAGTCTCCTACAAGTGAAGGACAAACTAATGGTTTGTCATCAGCAACAAGAGATGCAAAAAGTCAACAAATAAATTTTCAGAAATAACTGTCAATCTACATTTCCATATCTAGCTAGAATACAATACAGAAGTAAGAGAAAAAGGTCTTTTCAGACAAACAAAGGTTATTTGCCACCTTCAGCCCTTGCTGAAGGAGCTACCAAATGATGTACTTCAATGTGAAGCAAAATGAACCCAAAAGGGAAGAGCAGGGCATAAGAGACAATAGCAATCACAAATTAGTGATAAAAAATACATTGCCACACTTAATTGCCTAATGATTATTTTAAAATTACCATGGCTGTTTCCTTTAACTGGAAGTGAAATTCTAGATATAACACAATAGATACTGTGTGTTCAATGGGTAGTTATGCTGTTGTCTGTTCTGTGAATGAGAGAATTACTGAATTCCACTTTGATAGGGAAAAAAATCGTAGTTGCATCTGTTAGACTTCTGGTTTTAAATTAATAAAATATAGAAAGGTTTTCCCCCCATCTCTTGAACATTATTCAAAATCTAATAAGAGAATGTAGGAATGCAAACTATCTCTGATGAGACAAGTAGCTATCTCTGATAACAAACCCTTGTATGTGGGGAAGGGCTGACAAACACTGTAAAGGTCAAGGTACATCCCAAGAAAGTATTCTCTTAGCTGTAGAATCAGACAAAGCCTGAGCCAGCAGAATGACGTGATCCAAAACGTATACCAGTAATCCCTCCTTTGAAGCAATGAGCTAATGCCAGGAAAGCTCTGGGAGTTTGATAGACTCAGTTTGGCATAATGCCTAGACAAACAAGCAGAGAGCCAAACAAAGAATTACACCATCAAAGCCATGTTTGCAAGAATCAATCTATTGATAGGGAAAGAAGGAAACAGATTCTACACAACCCTGTGGTACAGATCTTGTTTGAGAGAAGGAAAGGCTTAAGAGGCCTCTGTCACATACACAGCCTTGGGTCATAAAGAGAATGAATGCTGCCTGCTAGTCTGGAACATGAACCTGTTCTCTCCTCCCTCCTGTGAACCTCCTACAAACGTCTGCTCAGCAAGTGATCACCTTGTTTTCAAAATGATAATCCCAACCAAACCAGCACAGGGAGTTGCATTAGTTACTAGGTATGTGTCCTTGCCCCATTTGTAACCTTCCTAAGTCATGGTTTGCATTTTTGTAGAATAAGGTGGTTAGTTATGACCCTAGAGCAGAGGTCCACAAACTGCAGCCCTCAGGCTATATCCAGATTTTTTTTTTCTTGAAACACAACCATTCCTATGGCTGCTTTCATTCCATAATGGCAGAGTTGAGTAGCTTGGCCAGAGATATTATAGCTGAAAAAGCCTATGGTATTTACCATTTGCTCCTTTATAGAAACAGTTTGCTGACTCTTGCCTTAGAGTAATGGTTTTCTGTAAGTTTTTAGTCAGAAACAGCATTTTTAGGTACATTTAATAGAGGTTTTCGTGTACTTTGAAAATATAAAGTGTAAAAAAAAAAAGAAAATATAAAGTGTAATATAATTTGAAATGGGTAATGATGTGGTTCCCATCTCCCTTAGTGTTGTGATTACATAAAAAGCTATTAACCTACAATGAGATGATAGGGAATCCCACTCCTTTCTCTCTTTCTCTTAGTGTGGGAAATGTCAGTTTTGGGGCTTGCTGCTGATCCTTTTGTGAAGGGATGCTCCCTAGGCCAAAGGTCTAAAATTAGAGAACAGAACAGAAGGAGGGCAGACAGGGATATACAATGCAACTTTCACTCAAAATCACAGAGCTCAAGTCTCCAGGGGGTTGCTCAGCCAGGTTCCCATTTGAGAAGAGAGATCTCTGTAATGTTTTCAGCCCTCATTTTCAAGGCCTATTGGACTTGGATGATCTGGGCTATCTTTTTCTTGTTAGATTTTTTTGTTTCATCTTCTCTGGACTGACTTTTTCACCTCAGCCTATAGAAAGCATCAATTCTTAAATCTATTGGGAATGTTAAAATGGGAAAAAAGTAATAGGAACTGAATAAGGGAGGGCATTTGAGATGTTCCTGCATGTGTTTATCCTCAAACTCACTTATTCCCCTCTCAGTATAGTTCTAGAAGGAATAGGATGCTATGTACTTAATAGTAAGACACGGAGGGGCCCTCAAATACACTGGCTTTTTTTTTTCCTTCAGTTTTTAGTAACTTCTAAAAATCCACCTTACAAATATGTTTGTTTCGGTTTTTTTTTACATGTTCACATCTTTAAAAATGAATGGAAACAAAGACAAAAGCTTGTCTTGATACAGCTTTAGTGAGCCAAATTCAGCTTTTAAAGAGTTGAGATCAAGCAGAAGTTATGTCCTTGGCCAGTGCCAAGCACTGACCCTCCAGCAGCACTGGAGAATCTTCCCAAGTCTACTGTCAGGAATGGAGTCAACAAAGACAGCCACTGAGAGAGATGAATGAAGATGATAGGCCACTACAACATGGAGCTCATACCGATGCTCCCCTGAGTAAGGCACTTCCTTGGTTGTCATTTGCTGGAGAGTGATGGCAAAAGAATAGATGTCCTTTGGGTGTTATGATATCTGCTTTTAGGAGCTCTGGGGCTTGCTGGGTATGTGTACCATGTAGATGTTAAGGAGGAGTCTGGAAACACAGCAGATTTCCAGCTTCTTGGAACAACCAAACTCAGACATCCTGCTCAATTCCATGGCTACAGACCACAACAAATATGTGTGGTCCTCATTTAAAGGCAGTGAAGCTGTCAGTTGGGAAACTGAATCCAGAGCTTTCATCAGAATTTAACAAGAAAGAAAAGATTATTTTTGGTTGCCAAACTCCAAGAGATCGTTAGCTGTTGTTCTTCCTTTCTAGTTCCTATTTCCAGACACCCTCAGCCTACTGTCTCATCTCTAACACTTGCACTCCCTAGAGATAACCCAGTCTTTCTGGCAGACCCCACTGAGGGTAGGGAAGTCTAATGCAAAGACACACATTGACAGCTAGAGCAATAGCCTAGACCTCTTTGATGAATAGCAGTATTTTTCCACTTATTTGTTGTCTTTGTACTGAATTTTATTTTTCTTTTTGTTTGGAATGCATAAAGTATAAGGTTTTATTATCCCAAAGAGAGACATTCTATTATGCAAATATATTAATTCAGTTGCTGATATTGAGATTTTATTTTATTTTATTTTTTATAAATTTATTTTTTATTGGTGTTCAATTTGCCAACATATAGAATAACACCCAGTGCTCATCCCATCAAGTGCCCCTCTCAGTGCCCGTCACCCATGTACTGAATTTTAAAGATAAGTTCTGTGGTAACCCCCCCTGAAATGAGCACAAGTGGAGAACTCTGGGTGACTCTGCTGGTAGGTACTCTACTTGGACTCAGCCTCAAAGTCCTAGGGACTGACACTTCCAACCAGCTCACATAATTCCACCTGCCCACCACCCCCAAAATCACAGAACAACCTTGTGCTGTGCTGCCTTTTTATCCTGTTTTAAAATAGCACGTATATGTGAGAGAACTGCCTTAGCATGTGATTATGCCAATTAGCATTAAATATCAGAGTTCATGTAATGGACATGCATCTATTCCTGAACTTAGAAAGGTAGTAGTTTAGTTTCCTATAAAAGCATAAATTTAAATAATTTTTAATTTGAAATTTTTGAATTATTTAAATTTATAAGGGTCTTTGGCCTCTCAGATTTGGGTAGTTCTCAGGCTGCTTTTTATCTTTGAGAATACTAAATTTGGGGACACCTGGGTGGCTCAGCGGTTGAGCGCCTGCCTTTGGCTCAGAGCGTGATCCTGGAGTCCCAGGATCAAGTCCCACATCGGGCTCCCTTGCAAGGGAGCCTGTTCTCCCTCTGCCTGTGTCTCTGCCTCTCTCTCTCCCTGTGTGTCTCTCATAAATAAATAAACAAAATCTTTAAAAAAAAAAAAAAGAAAGAAAGAAAGAGAGAGAATACTAAATTTTGGGGAGGGGTGGGGGGAAATGGAGATGGCTCAGTTGGTTAAGCACCCAACTCAATTTCGGCTTAGGTCATGATCTCAGGGTTATGGAGATCCAGCTCCATGCATGGACTCTGCTTAAGATTCTCTGTCTCCATTTTCCTTCTGCCCCTCCACACCCCACTCATATGCGTGCTCTCTCTCAAAAAAAAATTTTTTAAAATAATGAATTTTTTTATGTTCTTTGGAGCTTTAGAATTTTTTCCTATTTTCCAGCTTCCCTGCTGTTTCAACTCCTTGTTTCAGATCATTTGTGTCAAGTTACTTTTATTCAAAATAAGCAAAGCATTCAATTACTTAAAAAAGAAGGATAGAAAAAATGGCAATACCATATATTCCCTGTAACCTTTAATAATTATGTCTGTATCAGCTAACATAGGAATTAAAATATGCATGTTCTTGATATCTTCTAGTCCACAAAAGGAAATGATTACTACATTTTGTCAAACTAATGCCAATATGATGACATGTTAAAACACTTGCCTTGCAGCTGCAAGTCAGTAAGCCATATAAGGTAAAACTTTAATTATAGCTTCTTCCTGCAGTAAAAGTGCTTAATTAGACTCGTAAGATTTGACTTGAAGCTAGTTTTTTTTTTCTGAAGATTTAAAGAATTAAAAAAGATACTTTTTCCATTCATCTTCCTTTTCACTTGTTGACCTCTATCCAGACTTCCCACCCTACTTCTTCACTGTTACAACAACTAAGAATTGAAACCTTAGTTTGTCAGTTGATACCCTTTGACTGTTTATTGATTTTCACCTCTGAATTGTGAGTTTTCAAATGTTATTGATCTTTGGTATTTTGAGCAGATCTTCACTGCAAAATAAATATTTTATATTTTCAAAGCCCCTTTCTGTACTGAATTGAATGGTACCAATAGTCAAGGCATGTTACCAATGATCTTATTAAAAATCATTAAGGACCAAAGTTTGGGTAGGATTTTATATGTATATTCAAGGATGTGACTCACCAAAGGGTGAGCAAAGGCATTGCTGTGGGGCTTTCTTGGGTGGCAGTAAAGAGTGGAGTAACATCTGGCATCCCATTTCTCTCTGCTTGTGTTTCTAGACCTCCTTATAGTCATGGTGATTGCAATATATGGTCTCACTTGTACAATATAATATTTCTTACCTGACTGCCATTTTTTATAGTTTGTCAGCAGGTACACTTTTATTTAGAAGGCAAGTAGAAAAAATGTATCTGCATCCTCACTGCACAAGAGAGAAAATGACACTAGGGATATTGTTACTAAGAGCAGCCAAAGTTACATGTTCAAAGCAGAAAATCAGATTTTAATAACAGTATTTATGTAGTATATTAATCTATAAAGTCTATGCTTTTATATTTTTTTTTAAAGATTTTATTTATTTATTACAGACAGAGAGAGAGAGAAAGGCACAGACACAGGCAGAGGGAGAAGCAGGCTTCATGCAGGGAACCCAATATGGGACGCAATCCCGGGTCTCCAGGATCATGCCCTGGGCTGAAGGCGGGGCTAAACCTCTAAGCCACGAGGGCTGCCCTATGCTCTTTTTTTTTTTTAAGATTTTATTTATTTATTCATGAGAGACACAGAGAGAGAGAGAGGCAGAGACATAGGCAGAGGGAGAAGCAAGCAGGCTCCACATAGGGAGCCCTATGTGGGACTTGATCCTGGGACTCTGGGATCATGCCCTGAGCCCAAGGCAGATGCTCAACCACCGAGCCACCCAGGTGTCCCTGCTTTTATATTTTAAACCATAAGTTGGGTTTATTAGTGCTTATTTTTTAATAGCATCTACTTTTTTGTTTTTAATGTAGAACTCGAAAAAAGGAACTTTCTAAAAATAAAATTTAATGTTTTTTTATTAGTGTTATGGAGTTCATTCCTGTATCCTCCATAATGCATGCTGAAACCCCAACTCCAGTGGGATTAGATTAGGAAGTGGGAACTTTAGCAAGTTATTAGATCATAAGAATAGAGACTTTGTTATGGGATTAGTGTCCTTCTCAAAAGAGAGCTTGCTTCATCTCTCTGTTCTCTGCCGTGTGAGGACATAGCAAGAAGATGACCATCTGCATCCCAAGGAGAGAACTCTCACCAGAACCCCACCAGGCCAACACTCTGATTTCAGATTTCCCAACCTCCAGAACTTTGAGAAATAAATTTCTATTGTTTAGCCACCCAGTTTATGGTATTTTTGTTATAGCACCAATACTATTTATTTTTTCCTCTAACACAGGAATTTAAAAATCTTAAAGTGGCCAACTCCGTTCAGTACTTATAAAATGCATTTATGAATTCCACTCCTCCCACCCTTACACACAAAAATAATATCATTCATTTGATTTATTTTAGTTAAATAAAACATTTTCAAGGTCTTTTAAATCTGGGTCCTTTCCCCAGAATGGGTTGCATATGTGAACACACTCCTCTTATTAGTCAGAACAATACTCAGTTATGCTGCAGCAGAATCTCCGTGGCTTACCAAATAAGACACTATTTCTCCAACAAAGTCTATGAATAAGATGCCTCTCTAGGGCAACTTCTAATTGGTGATGCAAGAACCCAAGTTACTTATGTCTTGTTGATCCACCATCTCAAAAGGCACCTTCCAGAGTCCAATTCCATAAGGGAAAAGAGAGCTGGAAGGCCACTCAAGGACTTCTCATTAACTCAGCCTAGAAGTGACACTCACTGCTTCTGCTTACAGTCCACTGGCCATATTACCAAACTAACTGCAAAGAATGCTGGAAGATAGATACTTTCTATGTAGCCAGGAAGGAGAAAAATGAAAGGCAATTTTGGGAACACCTACCATTACTTCTGCCAAATCCTTTATTCCTATCATGGAGGAAAACTCCTAAGAATCACTTTTTTTTTGTAATTTCAAATAACTTGAACTCCATCTTGTAGTAGGTTATCAACCCAAAGACTCTGCTTTTTCTCTTTAGAATCTGTGGTACATTATCTGCAAATAAATTATCTTAAGCCCGTTATGCAATGCTAAAATGCTCCCTTAATGTCTCTTAAAACTTGTAGTAGGTTATCAACCTGAAGACTTTGCTTTTTCTCTTTAGAATCTGTGGTACATTATCTGCAAATAAATTATCTACTCAATCTTGTAGTAGGTTATCAACCCGAAGACTCTGCTTTTTCTCTTTAGAATCTGTGGTACATTATCTGCAAATAAATTATCTTAAGCCCGTTATCCAATGCTGAAATGCTCCCTTAATGTCTCTTAAAACTTGGCTTTTTTTCATTCCCATCTTTATAATTATAGCTGGGAGTTTTTTCAACTTTTCCTAGAATATTTACAACGGTCTACTCACTGGTCACCTTCTTCCTTTCATCAATCCCACCTCAATCAGATCATCATCATTTCTTCACCATGAGGTCTCTCCCCCTCTATAAATTCCAAAGCACATTAGTATCTATATTATTCACATAAGAGTCACATACTTTAAAAGTGTCAGGATTATTCATTGCTCAATACATAAGGATCCTTCCCATGACAAGGATTGTAAATAGCTTATAATGCCACTTGAAACACCCAATAAATGAAATACAAAATATTTTTAAGTTGACAGAAACCTTCATATTTTATATGTGATTCTGTTACAATTTTAACCTGAGTGTTGACTAGGAATGGAATATACTAAAAGTTTATTCTTCTAAACTGAGTTTTCAATGCTTAATCCCTTTTAAAAGTGTGTTATTTAAACAGAGGAGGTGTGAAAAAAACAGGCCTTCCTTCATATTCTAAGTAGAGTAAACACAGGAAGAAGCAAAATCTGTTTTGGTTTTCACTTGCTTCGTGTGTCATCTTTTTCCCACCAGAATCATAATAACAATTTTGGAAATAGTGCTATTTCTATAGAAAGTAAATTTTTCCACATTAATCAAATTTCCTGAACTTGCATTTTGTGTATGTTTATATCTTTGACAGAATTTTCTTAATCCCCAACAATTTAGAAAAATACTATATAATTGGATTTTTATTTCAATATGTTGAGAATTTGATCCTTTCCATGTGCTGATTAGAATAGCACAACCCAAGATGAATGCCAATGCAAATAACATTTTAGGCATAAATTGTGACTTCATCACATCTTTATAAAAATCAAAAACATCTTCCATTCTTTATCAATTTACTATTCATTCAACAAGCATCTATTAGACACCTAATAAGTGATAAACATCATGCCTGGAGATGCTGAAAAATGCAGGGACTACCTGTGACCAAAAAAGCACCTAGTTTAATGAGGTACACAAATAAGTAGACCAATAGGAGCATTAGAGTAAATGCTTCATTAGAGAAGTGCGAAAGGTGCTATGGGAAGCATAGACAATACCTCACTCAGCCTCAGGGAATCATTATTGAATTCCTGGAGGAGAAACTCTGGCTTAGTTATCAAGTTATTGGGTAGGAGGAGACATTAAGTAGAAGAAAACTGTGAATACCATTCTCATATCCTAGGTATAACTAGCAACATGAGGCTGGGACAAATGAAAATCCATTCTGGTGCCTTTCACCACACAAGGTGTACCATTCAGAAACTTTGGCATCTCTCATGGTACTAAAAAGAATGGTGATTTTGTAGTCAACTAGACTTGAATTTCAAATCAAGATTCTGTCCCTAACTAGCAGGATAATCCCAGGTGAGTTTCTGAGTTTCATCAGTTTTAGGAGAGGAATAATAGTATGTATCTTAAAGGGTATCTGTCAAGATGGTTCGAATAGTAGATATAAAGCATTTAACATAGTTCCTAGCACTTAATAGGCACTTTGGAAATCGTAGTCCCTAATGAGAATAGAATAAAATGAAAATGAGTTGCATTTGTAACCTTGATAATGGGCATCCAGGTCTACAGTGGATTAAGCATTCTTTCCTTCAGTTTGTATCTGGTTAATATGAATTGTTGTGTTTTATGATATTATTACATGGTGACTAATGGGGACTATACTTATTGTGGTGAGTGTTGTCAAAGCACTATGTTGTACACCTGAAACTAATATAACATTTGCATGTTAAATATACTTCAATAGAAAAATTATGCAGTGTGGATCAACTCCTCTGTGTAATTCATAGTAATTTGATTCAGTTGATGATAATTGTAGTGGATTTTAATGACCAAGTGGCACTTCTCGGGTTATCCTTCTTAGAAAGTAAAATATGTCACAGGAATTCATTAGTAATCAAACAAAATACATTAAGATTATCGAGTGACTAATGAATAGTCATGAAGCCTGTTGAGACTTCATATCAAGTTCAGAATTATGTGTGATACACAGAGATGGTAAAAATCCCCCTATGATTATAGCCTGGACAGAAATTGCCCTTGACATGTGTCAGCATAGCTGCTCATTCATCACCATATTCCCAATCTGTCTATGAGGTGAGATTCTCAGTTTTGCATTCACCAAATTAAGACAAATAAATGACTCTCAAGTCTGTGTAGGTACCAGCATGGGACAGGACCAGAAAGAGAAGCTGTAATTCAATGAACTGTGTCCTGAATTCTGTTGCCTTTGATGACAACGTCTTAAGCATAATTGACCCAAACTTTGAAATTTTCAGATGCCAATATCATAAAAGGAAATAGGCCAAGGCTGCAGGCTTTATTCTCTTTACTAACTCCTAAAAAAATAGGATTTAACTACAGCAATAATGACCTAGTCTCGTAGTAAAGTGACCTTGGTGAAAAAAAAACAGAAGTTCTCCAAAATGTAGGGGTAATATTTTCCAAAGGGGACATGAGTGGATTGTTTTAAGGAGATCAGTTACCAGATTCTCAGTTTCTACATGTGTTTCTTAAATGTTAAAGACCATAAAACAGGGTAGCCCCCGTGGCGCAGCAGTTTAGCGCCGCCTGCAGCCCAGAGTGTGATCCTGGAGACCGGGGATCGGGTCCCACATCTCCTTGCATGGAGCCTGCTTCTCCCTCTGCCTGTGTCTCTGCCTCTCTCTCTCTCTCTCTCTCTCTCTCTCTCTCTCTCTGTTTCTCATGAATAAATAAATAAATAAATCTTTAAAAAAAAAAAAAAAGACCATAAAACAGGGGTGCCTGGGTGGCTTTGTTAGTTAAGCATCTGCCTTTGGCTCAGATCATGATCCCAGGGCCCTCTCAGCAGGGAGCCCACTTCTCCCTCTCCCTCCCCCTGCTTGAATGTGCTCATTTTCTCTCAAATAAATAATACATAAAATCTTTTAAAATTTTTAAAAAATAAAAAAAGACCATAAAACGTCACTGAGCTCCAAGTCCAACAGGCTTCTAGGGCCAGCTCTGCTATTACTCGGGATATAACCTTGAGCACTTCCTTTCACTTGCCCCTCTGACCACACTTTTCTCTCCAGGGAGCTAGATGATCCCTAAGTTTTCCAATGTATGGCAATGGGATATTTGTATGTTCTACATGATGAAGTTATGCTAAATTCCCAAAGAGCTTAATCATTCAACAACAATAGGATTCAGACACAGTTTGGGTTAGTTTGAAATAAAACATCTGTAAGAACTAATCTGGGCTGGACACGTGCTAAATGGGGAATATGTGTTTTCTTGTCAAAGAGCACAGTAAATTCACTTTTGCTTATTGTGAAGGATATTCAACCTCAGACCTCATTCTGTATTCTTAGAGCCACAAAACATTAACTTTTTATTATTTTAATCCAAAATCATTTAATGTTCCATTCCATGTTAATGAATTAGCCTTGGTGAGCTCTTTCTCCTTGGTGAGCTTTCTCTCTATTTTCTACCCTATATTCTTACTTCCTATTTGTAAAAATGTGTTTATTTTCATATTATAGCTCCAGCCACAAAATGCATGTGATATACGGGTCTGTACTCTCCTTGGCAAGTATACAAATGGGGAGGAGATAGTCAAGGATATTTGAGAAATTCATAGTATTTGACTAAACAGACACTGAAAACCAGTAATTATAATGTATTAATATAGGAATAGGAATAGAGACATGAATAAAGTGCTAAGGAAGCATGGGTTAGGGAGCATGATCAGTCTTGTTCCCTACTTCAATCTTGATTGAATCTTTTTTTTTTTAAGATTTTATTTATTTATTCATGAGAGAGGCAGAGACACAGGCAGAAGGAGAAGCAGGCTCCATGCAGGGAGTCCAACGTGGGGCTCGATCCCCAGTCTCCAGGATCACGCCCTGAGCTAAAGGCAGGCGCTCAACCGCTGAGCCACCCAGGCGTCCCAATCTTGATTGAATCTTGATGGAATCCAGTTTACCTACTCTTGTTGCTTGTGATTTTGGTGTCACATCAAAGAAACCATTGCCTACTCTAAAGTCATAATTTATGCCTATGTTTTCTCTAAGAGTTTTATAGTATAGCTCTCATGTTTAGGTCTTTGATCCATTTTGAATTAAAATTATATGTGGTGTAAGGCAGGGTCTAACTTTGTTCTTTCACATGTGGATATCCAGTTGTCCCAGTTCTAATTGATGAAGACTATTTTTTGCCCAGTGAATGATCTTGGGACTCTTGTAGCCAGCTTTTTGATGTATTACCCTAACTTAATTGGCACTATGCCAAATTCACGTTGGTTTTTCTGCTGCTTCTCAGGTTATTTCTCCTCAGTGTCCTTTGTAGGCACCTTTATGTTTACCTTGTTCTAAATGTTAAATTCTTATAGAGGGAATTTGCAAACCCCTTTCTTTTCTCTCTTTAGCACTGCTCCTGAGGTCAGCTCACCCGTTGCCATTCTCTGTATACTGAAGACATACAGATTTTATCTCCAACCCAGACTTCACTGTAGAGCTTCATACTGAAATATCTGTTTGCCTTACTGACTTCAGTTGGATGTCTCACAGGCAACTTAAGCATAACATTCTCCAAAATTAAATACTTAATTCTCATGGGGGGCCTGGGGGACCCAGTTGGTTTAAGTGTCTGCTTTTGGCTCAGGTCATGATCTCAGGGTTGTGGGATCAAGCTTCATGTTGGACTCTGCATTCAGCGTGGAGTCTGCTTGTCCCACTCCCTCTGCTCCTCCCCTGCTTGTTCTCACACTCTCTCTTTTTTCTCTCTCTCTCAAATAAATAAATAAAATATTTAATAAATAAATAAGTCAGGCTCCCTGAGGGAAGCCTGTTTCTCCCTCTGCCTATGCCTATGCCTTTCTCTCTCTGTATTTCATGAATAAATAAATAAAATCTTTAAAAATAAATAGATAAGATCAGATGCTTCAGTGGCTTCCAGTTGCGCTTAATATCTATCTCACTTCCCTGGTCTATAAGCCACTGTGTAATCTGGTGCCTGCTTCTCTCTCTAGTCTCTTCTCACTCCCCCTCCCCCTTTCTATAGCCACATATTGGTTCCCAGTTTTTTTCATCTTTCAAGCCTTTGCACATGGACTTTGCTCCAGCTTGTCTCTTCACACCACAGCTTCAACATTACCTCCTTAGATCTCCCCAACGATGCTGAGTCAGTCCCTCTCTCCTTGAATTCACGAGCGTAGGGTATTGTTTGCTAACTGCTTGGCAATTTTTAAATTGTGTGTGTGTGTGTGTGTATGTATACATATCTGTGTTGTGAGTACACACATGCATGCCTTAAAGCTGCATATATTTGTTTTAACCTATACATAACCTATACATCATGTGCCTCTTGTTTCTAGATGATAAGCTGTTTGTCTAGCATAGGATGGGGATCAGGAAGGTGGGAATGTGTTCCCTGCCCGCTGCTTAGCCTGCTGCAAAAGAAATAGGTGGCAAGAAAATATTTCAATGAATAAACAAACAGCAGAAAATTTGGGAAAGGTGGAGTGATCTCTGATGAGTATGAATTACCAGTTGGTTAGGGACGGAAAGGGCATCACAGCTCGAATAACTAGAATGTACAAAAGCCTGTGCCTGTTACTAAAATCAGTACCATAAATTAAGCATCCAATTACAATCAACTTTTTTTTGTATTTCAACCTCATTTTCATACATTTTTATGAACATAAACAAGTTATGGTTTCTACAAAGTTATATAAAATTACCATTATTGTCATGCTCATTGTTAAAAGTTTTATTACTGTTGATGTTCTAAATATCACAACTTGTCCAGTAGGACCTGCTTTATTTTTTTTTTAAGATTTTATTTATTCATGAGAGACACAGAGACAGAGAGAGAGGCAGAGACACAGGCAGAGGGAGAAGCAGGCTCCACGCAGGGAGCCTGACATGGGACTCGATCCCAGGTCTCCAGGATCACGCCCTGGGCCAAAGTCGGCGCTAAACCGCTGAGCCACCTGGGCTGCCCAAGGACCTGCTTTAAAACTGACTTGTTTCTTTTAGCGCTAGCTCTACCATATTTGAAGGTATCCTTGTTGTCTGGCAATGCTTCAGGCCTATCTGAGTTTTCTTTGTACCAAGGTGTGGAATCCACCATTTTCCAGACAACTTTGCTTTCTAGCAGAAAACAGTGTTAGACACCAAAATCTAAGTGCTAGGTTTGCATTTGAGTACTAATGTTATGGATGGATGGATGGATCGATCAATCGATTATATATATATATATATATATATACACGCACACACACACACACACATGTTTGGACACCCTTACAGAGCTAGGTACAATGTTCCTTATTAAGCTTTTTATTCACATTGATTTTTTTCCAAATTCATTTATGATACGCTCTACTTTACCTATAGTAAGGAACTGATAAAACTTTAATGGTTTTCTAAAATTTGTCAAGAAACAATGGGGCAGGGATCCCTGGGTGGCGCAGTGGTTTAGCACCTGCCTTTGGCCCAGGGCGTGATCCTGGAGACCCAGGATTGAATCCCACGTCGGGCTCCTGGTGCATGGAGCCTGCTTCTCTCTCTGCCTGTGTCTCTGCCTCTGTGTGTGTGTGTGTGTGTGTGTGTGTGTGTGTGACTATCATAAATAAATAAAAAAAAAGAAACAATGGGGCAGTGGGTAGAGATTGGAGTCTGGGAGTGAGGGACACCAAATGAATAGCTTGACATGGGATCCGGAGGGACCCTCTTGATTTGGTTGCGTTCATTATGGGTGAGCCCACAAAGGATCGCAACAAGGAAGGGGCATAATCAGGTTAGTAATAAGCAAAGAGGATGATGTATTAGAGAACTGACACACTAGTGGCCATAAAACCACCTGGGCTGCTGCATGGTCCAGTAAGGTGTGGTGGGATTGGAAATAGAATGGATGGCTAAGCAAAGAGCTGGGCTGCGTGGAAACTTGTATGTGGGGTGTGACAGATGGTTGGACTTAAAGGGGATTGAACACAGGATACTGGGTGGACAGAAGGGCCATTAACACAGTGAGTGAATTCAGGAAAAGACAATCAGATGGAGGGTGGGAAGGCAAAGAATGGACTAATTTAAGGTAAAATTTGAGAAGCAGACAAGTATATAGACAGTGTCTGGCCGATGTTTATTCGACAATACATGTGCTGAGTGAATCAGGTATCACCAATAACAGTGTGTATTGAGCTCATACTGCATTACTAACACTATAGTAAGCATATATTTCATTTAATTTTCACAACAAATGCTAGGAAAAATAGACTCTATCACTACTGTACCAATGAGAAAAGAGGCCCACGGAGATTAATTTACCTGAGACCACATAGCTAGTATGTTCTGCCCTTATACCCCTAACCAAGCAAAGAATGCAACTGATAGAGAATAATGGGGATGGGCATTAAGAAATAGTCTGGTATAGAAGCCTAGAGAAAGAGTGGCTTTTAAAAAGAAGTAGTCGGTCACCTTGTGGTCCAGTGGCCACATGGAGGAAACTTAAAATAGGCAATGGACTTGAGAGGTTAATGAACAAGTGAGCGATGTTAGAAGAGTGGGGTGGAAATCCTTCTCTGGAAGTACATGGTGATTGGGAAGGACAAGGCTAACAGTAGGATAGATTGTTCCTTCTAGAGTGTTCAGGGTGAACAAGAGTAGTGGAAGAAAGGCAAGCTAAAGCAGAAAGCTAACACAAAGACTCCTTAGTGTCCTTAGTGCCAGATACCGGAAGTTTCTCTCTTCAGTAATAGCTAAAGTTGAGTGTTTCCTATGTGCCAGACACTGTTCTAAGTGCCCCGCTTGTAATTCACCTCATTTATGCCTCACAACAACCCTCTAAAGGTAAGGTAAGGAAACAGACTGAAGCACGAGGGGTAAGTTATTCATTCAAGGTCACCCAGGAAGTAAGCAGCAGACTCCACATATTGAAAAGAATTAGTTTTAGCCAGTAGCACTGTAGAGGGTTTTCAGATTGCATCAGGACTTGAAATTGTAATTATTCAAGTAAAAGACGCTGGCTTCTGACTAACAAAACAGACAGCAATAGATCATATCTGGTTTATTTCTCATCTGTAGCTAAGACAGAATGGTCAAAATCTATTTTACCAAATTTAGAGCCAATTTAGGTTTTTAATCTCAGAAGGATTCCCTCTTTGAAGTTACATTTCAGCCACTTTTCTGAGAGCCTGGTATTCTCTGAACAAACAGAACCAAAAGAAGTTGTTTTTAAATTCATTCTCCTTGTGCCCTGTGACTTTTATAAGAACATGTTCGTAAGGACCAAGTTTATTTTTTTGTTGTTCCAAGTTTTTATTTAAATTCTAGTTAGTAACACATAGTGTAATATTAGTTTTGTGAGTAGAACTTAGTGATCCATCACTTACAAACAATACCCAATGCCCATGACAAGTGTCTTCCTTAATTCCCATAAAGACCACATTTAAATGAACATTGAAAGGACTGGTGAATTTCTCTACATATCTTGGGTTTAAGTATTTAAAGGGACCTGAATAAAACCCTAAATATTTGACCCTTGCTGTTGGGAATCTTGGAATGAAGCATTGGGAGGAGAGTATGAGCCATAGATCTATAGGACAGAGTAAGGGCATTGGGCTTTCTCTTGAGTCCTTAGCTATGGGGTATGACTATGACTTGGGAACAGGCCACAGTTCTACTAAATTACCTTTACATCTCCAACAGAAGAGATTCGCCTGATAAAATGGCCCTTTCTTGTTCCTTTAGTAATACTAGTAGTAGATAACTCTAAGGTCTCTTCATGTACGCTTTTGGGTTTATGGGTTTACAAAGTATCCCTGAGCACTGAGTCCATTTTTCTTTGTCATCCAGCTGCAGACAACAAACAAGTTTCATGGTCCCTGAAATTAGCCACCAACTTGAAACAAAAGATAATTCTGGAACTACCATTCAGCATGCTATATCTGTTCTGCTGTCTCTATAGAGCACGCCTTTTTAATGTAATTACATGACTTGTCTATCTATTACTAAATTGATGAAGACAGCCTGGATTTATTCTTCCTCCTTTAACTTAGGAGTCAGTATAGTTTGTTGTAGCATTTCCCAAAGCAGATTCTGCAGAAATCCACCCTACTAAAATAATCTATACAAAAGGACCCTGTGAATAAATATGTTTCAGAAATTCTGCCGGCAGATCTCTACTGCTCCCATTCCTACCTCCTTCTGATTCACAATTTACATTAGCATATTAAAGGTTTTCCAAAGTTCTGCAATAAAGGAACCAGCTAGATCGGCACTTTATAAAGTCATTTTTATCATAGAATGGAGTTTTCTATGTATGCTCTTTTAAACCACAGAACCACTTTGAGAAATGCTGACATAGTCATCAAGAGCTTTGGGATCAACTCTCAGTTTCTATGTATTTGACTTTTTTAGCTTCCCCGTATAAGCGAGATCATGTAGTTTTTTTCTTTCTGTTTCACTTCCCTGGGCAGGGAGATGGGGGAAATAGATATTGGTCCTCTGGATACAAAAGTGAAGTTATATAGGATGAATAATTCTAGAGATCTAATGCACAGCATGATGACTGGTTAATAATACTGTATTGAATATTAGAAATTTGCTAAAAGTAGATTGCAGGTGCTCTCACCAAAGGAAAAAAAGGAAAGGAAAAAAAATCCAGGATGGGCAGGTTAATTAGCTTGATTGTAATAATTATTTCATTGTGTATATCAGATTATTGTGTGGTACAGTTTAAGTACCACCTTAAGTTTTTTTTAAGTGTATACTATTCTTAAAAGTATTTTTTAAAAGAGTTTTGGGATCAAAATCTGGGTGATATTAGGTAAGCTACTCTACCTTCTTGAACACTCATTTCCTCAACTGTAAAATAGGATAAGAAAATATTCCTTTGAGGAATTTGACAATTTACCACAGTACCTGCACATAACAGACATTCAGTGAATAGCAGCTGGTTCTGTAAGTAACCGGCTGAGAGGCATACCGTATCTTTGCCCAGCATGGGTTAACAACTCTTCCTTTTAGAAAGGTTTTACATAAAATTGCCTGGATTTGTAACAGATTTTGTCTGATTAGTCTTTACTACAAAAGTACAAATGAAATTTAAACTTTGGGGAGAATCTCCATTAGAGGATCCTCGAGGTGGTCCAACATTGAGATGCAGCAATGTGATTAGTATCGATTAGTCACAATAATGTGGAACTCTGTAATTTACTCAAGCTCACAGATAATTAATGGAGTCTGAGAATTAAGAACCAACTTGTTTCACCAGGTAGGCCTTTGCATTTAATTACTCTGTTTGTAGAAGTTAATATCTTCACTGTTATTTAAATTATATTCATTTCTAAAGTGCTTAGTGCAAGTCACAGTCCTAAGCAGAACCTCCTAGAAAGCATCCAGGTTACCAAGCAAGGGTCAACTACTGTCCCTCCTCTCTGGAAGCAGGGTAGTCTATAAGTGATTCAGAGTGGCTTTAGATCTGAGAAAGGACCTGGCAGGCAGGCAACCTAGTTTCCATGTGACTTTTCTTTTGCTGATATATCCTCTAGTGGTAAAGACACTGATCAGTGAAAATTGGAAGCCAAAAAAGGAAAGGAAAAAGCAACTTGAGTGAATCCCATAGAATTGTGGCCAGGAAGGTTCATTTGAATGTCACTAATACTGGACCAGCCTTAAGAGTACCTTAGGCCCATCCATGAAAATAGATTCGCTAAAACATAGTAATATCATAGGCAAGAATAGAACAGGGACTATTTAAGCTACTTAGTGAATAAATTATTACTAAACACTTTGGACAGACACTATGAGAATTTCCAGCATTCCTAACCTATTAACCACATAATGAATCTCCCTGCCAATTTTTGTGAGTTTATTGTATTAGAACACAAATCTATGTTACATTTTTTCTATAATTGGTTTTCCTTTAAATTAGTTTGGATACATGGGGCATTATTGTACAGTTCTTCCTAAGTGGCTAAATTGACCATAGAGTAGAAATAGTCCAAGCAAAACTATTAAAAAACTATTTGGGATTTTTTTAAAGATTTTGTATATTTTTATTTGTTAGAAAGAAAGTGGAAGGAGGGGCAGAGAGAGAAGGAGACAAGCAGACTCAAGGCTAAGCATAGAGCCTGATGTGGGGCATGATCCCAGGACCCTGAGACATGACCTGAGTTAAAACCAAGAGTTATAGATGCTCAACCTACTGAGCCACCTAGATGCCCAGAAACTATTCAGTTTTAAAACAGTGCTCTGACCTGAGCATGCTTACTTAGCACTGAGTATAGATTGGCATATATTTATTGATCATTTATTTATTTTATTTTCCTTTTTTCCAACAAGATGAGTATTTTGTATTTTATGTATATATATATACATATATATATGTATACATATATATATATATGTAATCTTTATAGATACAGATATAAAGATATAGGTAGATATGGAGATACAGATATTTGATAGAGGAAGTAGCTGCTGAAAATTCCTGAAGTTGCCTCTTTCTTAGCTATTGAATTGGGAATTTTGATTACCAAGATACAAGCTGAAATCTAGGACAATATAAAGAAATTACATTGATGTTTGAGCTGTTGGCATGTTTTGTGCTCTTTTGAAAATCTTTCCTCCTCCTCTTTTGTATTCTTGCTTTACAATACACCTTATTCTTTTTTCCTCGCTTTCTTATACATTTAAGTTTCTTTTAATTATGTTTTCAAACAGTGACTGAATATAGTTACTGCTTTATCTCACGTTATAGCTTTAGCTCAGTAGTCTGCTCAATCACTTAACATAAAAGATGCAGCATCAAGACAAGAGATGCCAGCATATATATTTTAAAAGCACATATCAAGTGGAACTGATGTAAATGCAACATTAATGAAGTAAGACTGGTCTCTACTCTCCAGACACTATAATTTAAAAGGCAATTGACTTTATTTGCTGTGGTTGACAGCCTGTTTCTCAGACTACTCAAATAAATTTGGGTATTAATATGCTTCCTGTCCATTTAGAGAGAATTACTATTCTATCCGCCTTGGGAGACTGTTTCATTTCCATATTTAACTCAACACAATATGATGGTCCCCAGCTTTTGAATAAAGCATACTTTAGTGAGCCTGTGCTCAGCTGCCTCTCAGAGCAACACACTGAGCTACACACAGCAGGTGTACAAAGACACCTAAGAAGTGTCTTCTGTGAGCCTCAAGACACTTAGCTGCAAAATAGGAGAGTAGAGAGGGAGACATGCAATGGAGTTGGATGGGATTGTGCCATTTTTCCAAAGTTCCAAGAGAGCAAATATGGTCTTAGGGAGGTGGAGAGACAAATATCCATTGAGCTCCTATAGCACTTTGTATACATTTCATCTTCATTTCCACAACAGCCACACCATAGATGGCATGACCCTCATTTTTAGATGAGGAAATTGAAGATCAGAGACATTAAATCACTCCCTCAAAGTCATTCTGCCATTTGTTTCAATATAGCAGAGCCCGGCACATAGTGTGCACTCAAATGAATAGTGTTGAAAGTTGAGTGAATCTTTCTGGGAAGCAATTTTCATCATGTGTCAAGAGCCTCAAAAATGTGTATATTTTTTGAATCAGCAGTTTCACTTCTAGGAATAGTCAGAGATGTGGGCAAAGATCATGTGTGTGTAAATGCAATAATTCATTTTGTCACTGCAACCTCATTTTAAAAAACAAAATTTTTGGAAACATACCCAATATCTAAAAGGGAGTGTCAAATAAATTACAGTAGTGTTATACAGCCATTATAACAGTATTTTTAAAGAATTTTTAATGACATGGGGTAGTGCCCACCATAGGGTGTATAACTAAATATATATACTATGGTCTCAGCCATGTCTTAGAGAAACACATGCAGAAAAATTACTAAAATAAAATGTACAATAAATATAAATTATGCCTAAACAATCGAATATTACATGATTTTATTTCTTTTTTTTTTTAAGATTTATTTATTTGAGAGAGAGAGCACAAGCAGGAGGGACAGAGGGAGAAAGAATCTCAAGCAGACTCTTGAGCTGAGTGTGGAGCCTGACGTGGGGCCCAATCTCACCACCCTGAGATTACAACCTGAGCCAAAACTAAGAGTCCACTGCCTAACCAACTGCACCACCTAGGCTCCCCTACATTTTGTTTTTTATTTAACTCATTAAATTCCTGGCATAATCACTAGATGAGATAACTAACTCCATTAGACACAGACTAATTCCTTAGTCACTTGGCAAGTTTAGAATTTCAGGACTTAGTTAGATCATGTGACAGCATCAGTTATGTGTCCAACCCTCTGCTAAGCCATGAAAAAATCATAAAAAGGATGATATATACTTCCTGCCTCTCAGTCAACCAACATTTATTAAGTGTCTGCTGTGTGCCATGGATCAGGAATACAGAAATGAAAAAGGCATAGTCCCTGCCCTCAGGGAGTTCACCCTGGATGGCCAACAATTATGTGCATGAAGTAAATGCACCATTTGTAGATAGTTTTTTTTTTTATTTTAGAGAGAATGCATGCACATTCTCATATGAGCAGGGGGAAGAGCCAAGGGAGAGGGAGGGAGAGAATCTCAAGCAGACTCCCTATGCATCACTGAGCCCAGTGACATGGGGCTCAATCCCATGACCCTAAAATCATGACCTGAGCTGAAATCAAGAGTTGGACACTTAACCGACTGAGCCACCTAGGTGCCCCATAAATGCACCATTTGAAATAGATACAAGATAATGTGTATGTTAATGGCAGTCAGGTGTAGGGTGGGCTAGACATGACAGGGTTTTCTAAGAGGGAGTTTGAAGTGTATTGAAGGAGCCATTTAGGAAGGCTAAGATAAAAAACAGGTTTCCAGGCAGAGGTAGCAGTATGAAGGCAAAAGTTTCAATTTTATCTTGAGTGGGAGATGGTAACAGATTCACCTTTTTAAAAATTTAGCATGAAGTGTGAAAGATGAACCAAAAAAGGTGTGGGAAGAGCTAGACAAAAGGCTATTGCTTTAATTCTGAAAGCAGGAGGACCTAGGTCAACACAGAAACAGTGAAGATGGTGAAAAGAACAGAAAGTAGAGAGCTGTGTAGAAGGTGAGCTTTAGTTGTATGAAGTAAAAGGGAGGATGTATACTAGAACCCCAGATTTCTGAACTGAGGAGCTGGGAAGATAATGGGGGTTTTCACTGAGCTGAGGACCCCAAAGGAAAGGCTGAGGTGGAGGGAAAGACAGTGGGATCAGGTTTAGGCATACAGAATTCCAGTTGACTTTGGGTCATTCACCTGGAGTTGTTCAAGTAAGAAAACACACTCATGTAGAGTTGTCAAGTAAGAAAACATACAGATCCGGAGCTTAGCAGCACAAGAGAGCAAAAGACAGAATTCGGTCACAGAAGCCATGACTTGAATAAAATTGACCTAGGAAGAGTCTGTAGAAGAGAGAGAAAAGAGGGTCAAGGACAGAACCTCCAGAACTACAGCTTTAGCAAGATCTCAGAAGAAAGTAAGCAAGCAGGAAACCCAAGGGAAGAGGAGAAAGATTCAAAATTTAGGAAATGGCCAACATATGAGATGGTGCCCTTGGAATTTATAAGCTGGCTGGAAAGTAATCACATCTACAGATGAAGAAATGAGGTAGAAACGTTGCCCATGACTATCCTTGAGTAAGTGCCTAGGAAGGATATAGACAGTTCTTATGGAGCTGAGAGGAAGGAGAGTATGGGGTTGACCTGAAGCTTGATAAAGCTGATGAGACTTCACTGAGCCTGAAATATGGTTAGAATTGAAACCAGGAGAGAGAGGCCATTTCAACTAAGGCCCTGAGATTTGTTCAAATTCATCCTCATGTCTGAAAATAACTGGAGGTGGACTTTCTATTGATTGTGGCCATCCGTGTCATCTTTGAATAGTGAAGACAACATTTGGTTCTTTTTTAGTTATAATGCCTGTTGGTTAAACGGTATCCCGTAAAACTGGATGCAGTGTGACCTGACTTGTACAAGGCTAAGGAAGTCATGACAAGAAAACAGTATGACTTATGCGTAGCAGGTTCATTCCAGAAACACAGATGTGTCTAACTCAGAGGACATCATGAGGGGCAGTCTTGATGGGAAACGACAAGTTCTGGTTATGTGCCCTCCTCACTTTACGGTAGCTAATTCTAAAATCCCTTTGGTTTAATGCAGCTATTCCTGGATATGAAGTTGCAGATTCCCTGCCCCATATTTTCCCCAGCCTCTGGTGGCTAAGCACTAAGTATGTGAAAGGAAGCAAGAAAAGGATGAAATGTTAGTGTGCTCCCCCCACTCCTCTGCACCTTCCAGTCCCTTCCATCCTCTCATTCCATCCCACTGGCCTCTTTCTTCTCGAGACCACTTGACTTACAATGCAGCATGGGTAAGAACTCTTCACTGACCAAAAGGAATATCTTAAGGACAGAAATAATCAGGCATTACTTTGGGAAATAATCTGTCAAAATCTGCCTCTGTTGGTCTGCTCACAGTTCTGTCTTCTTATAGTGCTTCCCACAGCCTACACCATATCTGCAAAGAAGAAGGTACAGAATAAGGACAAGTCATTGGAAAGTCAGGTTCCACAGTGCTGACCATGCCACTTCCCTAGGGATATGACCTTGCACAAGCCACTTAACCTCAACTACACTCAGTCTTCTCAATAGAATTTGTGGGACAGTCAAACGAGATAGCATTTGTCAAGGTGCTTAAGATAGCAAAATGCTCTTCACATGTTCAGCAGTGGTCTAACATAGGCTATTATCGTAGTCATGAATGTGATTTGAAAGTAGAGGGGGACCAAAATTTCCCCTCCTCCAGGACCCTTCTAAAGACCTAGACCTTCCATTCCAGCCCTTGTATTCAACCAGTTTCCTCCAGAGCCCCATCTCTGCTATCAATCTGTGTTGATTTATCCTGGCTCATGGAGGGCTTACTACAACTGAGTAATACTCAGCTACTGCCCCTGTTCTCCTTGCCTTAGCACATAGTGGAAGGCCTTAAAAATCCACTCCTAAAGAAGAAAAATGGTGAACAATTTACAAAATCCTTCCTGGGGTCCAGGCACTTTCTTTGCCTGAGATTCTGTTCCACAAACCACAGGCTTTTCCCACAGAGGAGAAATCAGGAAGCCTTTACAGCTAAGACCAGGGGAAATTACATTCTATTAAAAGCTGTCTGTGGCTAGATGTATCCATCCCAAGTACAAAGTTAAACGATGTAATAAACTTATTCAAAGACATAAAGATATTACATAAAATGCCATTAAATATCTTCTACTCAGTGTTAACAAAATACAGCTATAAATTTTCTAGGGTTGTCATTTTGCAAGTCGCTGGTTCTCAGTGGGTTATGCATCAGCCAGTTCTTCACTGTTGAATTCTGTTTTCCAGTCCTGGCAAATGGGATGTCAGGGATGTGTAACTCTTTGAAATGTGATGGGTTTCAATTTCTTGTGAATCTAAAGGTGCTCAGTTTCTTCTACGGCTGGCGTCTGTCTCCATTTTCTACCTCCTGGCTAAGTAGTATTGAAGCCCCATATTTCATAAACTTGGAGATCAGAGGCAGGGAGGGCCAACCAACCAAGCCATAGCTCAGGATTCAAGGTTGGGAGCTGGCACATCTCCCCTGAACTTTGAAACCGATCCACAGCTCCTTACATGAAGCTGTGCATCTAGTCATGACAGGGTAAAATGGAAGGGAGGAGTTGAAAGGAATACAGAGCATTCTCACTGGGAAAGTTCTGTGCCCCCTTTTCATGTGGGTTTTCACCTAAAACCCAGGTCAAGAGGAAAAGCACGTAAGATCCAGATAGGTCTCACTGAACTCGTCTTATTCTATGAACTTGTCAGGCTTTCTATTTACCTTCGCAAGCCAAGTCCTAAATCCAGATGGCCCCTATCCTTTGGGCCCTCACCAAACAAAATGGCAGTAGAATGGAGTGAGGGCTGTGCCAGGAAGGGGATGCAAGAGTAGCCGTCAGCTTTTGCCCAAGTCATGAAGGTTGTGCAGGCTGTGGGTACTCTTCCTGCATGTGCACAGTCAGGTGAGATCAGAGAAATAGTGACACGTGCCTAGATCCTCAAGGCTTCTCTATAGGGACCCGCCTTGCACTTGCAGGTGCTCAGCCCTCACAGGGCTCAGTCGCTGGAGGTCAGCCGAGACAGCCTCTGATGCCCTTGCTTGTGCTTCTTCAGGAAACAGCATCCTCCACTCGGCAGCCGACAGCGTGACCAGCGCCGTACAGAAAGCAAGCCAGGCCTTGAATGAGCGTGGGGAGCGGTTAGGCCGAGCTGAGGAGAAGACGGAAGACATGAAGAACAGCGCCCAGCAGTTCGCGGAAACTGCTCACAAGGTGGGTCCTGCAGAGGGGCAGAGGTCCGCCTCCGGGTGCTCAGGGAGCTTCACCCCAAGAGACTTACTTCAGTGTGTTTCCCATGGTGGGAGATACAAAATCAAAATCAAGCCCCTTTACACCCCCTCCCCAATACAACCTGCTGCTTTAATAAGTACCAGAATCGTGAAGGGTTTCTTCTTGCACCTGTTCCTTCATTTCTCTCCTTTCCAACATCTTTATCTCTGTCTCTGACCTTGGATCTGGATCTTTGGGAGATGTGGAACATCTTTAGTTCTTGGCCAGACTGTGAGGGCTCAAGTTTCAGGGAACAGGATGGGGAGCAGAGGAGGTCAAATCTAAGAATATCTCTCCTCCTATGGCCAGTGCTGGAAAAAGGACTTTGGGCTGCTCATACTTGCTTTTCCTTGCCGTCCTTTTCCGGTCATGGTCGTGAGCCCAGCATCCTGTGTTTTTATCTCTTCGCTGTATGAAAAGCAAGCTCTAGTCCCAGGACGCAGGGCATCTCAGGGCCGGCTGCCCTCTGCAAGGGGCCTTGGATCTCTGAGGCTGACCTGACTCGTGCAGAGCTGCCCGCAAGGTTCCTCCCTGCTCTGAATTCAGGTCACGGCATTTCCCATGTGACCACAGGCACACACGTGCACATTCACACACTCCCTAAGAGTGTGCCTTTCAGAAGGGGAAAGGGGAGTTTTTATTGGCAGCTGGCTCTCTGAGGCAGCCACAAACCAAAGGAAAGAGCAGCCCCGTTGGTCAGGTGATAAAGAGGATTTATTACTGATCTTATGTTTCAGGTCAAAGGGCAGTTGTCTGGCTAGTGATTAGAATTTAGGTTTCCAGACACAACCCCTGCTGATAACTGTTGGCATCTCCAGCTCACAATCTGTCCTCTCAGATATGCTTTTCAGGTGACCTTTGGGGCAAAAATTAACTTGCTTCAACAGAAAACCCCATTTCTGCTGCAGAAACGAGAATGGACAACCTGACTGACAAGTAACAAGAAAAGTCTCCCCAGCTGAGGACAGCTGGTCTCTCTCAGGGGCTCAGACCCAGGACCAATGGTGGATCTGAATCCCGGGGATGCTTCCTGCCTTCCTGTCCTGCATCCCCCTCGCACAGACCCGGCTCCTTGTGTCTTTGGCCCTCTGTCACCACGGGGTCTTCCTGCACCCCTGCCCCCACCCTGGGGGGCCCATGTGGGCTTCCCTGGAGGAGAATTGGCCAGATCTGGCTGAAAATGCAGGTGGTCCTGCTGGAGACCAGACCCTTGCTTGTCACAGAAAGAGGGAGCTCAGGTTTAAGATTTCCTGAAGGTTCACATTTAACATCCCTCCTCCGGCCTTTGTGACACAGCAAAAATGATGACATGGAAATGCCAGAATTCCCCTTCACCCCCAGCTTCACTGATAACAACAGCAAAATGTTGTGATTTGGTTGGGGGGGGCAGGTGGAAGTCTGGAGAAACATTCAAAGTGTTGATATGGGGAAGAGAAAGCCAAAGGGAATAATTTTGTAATTGTCTTCAAGTCTGGGAGGGACGATAGCACGGGTGTATCTCTTTTGTGCCTCACCACACAGAATAGACCATCCAGCAGTGCACTGATAAGATTCTGCTAAGACCAGAGTTTAGGCAGATGATTAAGTCATGAACCAGGTTACCATCGCTCTTCCCAAGATGGAGTAGACAATACCTGGAGGTCATCCATGTGGGCGTCCCCCTCGGAGGACGCTGTACAAACACTGGGTTGGATAACCTGACCAGATGGCCATGATTCTTGACCCCAGTCACCCTGTTTCCCTGATGTGGTGGCCAAGTTTGCTAGGAGCTTGGGAAGGCGGGATGGTGTGGTTAAGGTCTTGTGTTTGATATCCATCCCACTGACCTTGAGCAAGTGCCTAATTTCTCTAAGCCCCAATTCCCTTCTCAGTAAAATGAGGCTAATTAATAACAGGGCCTGTCTCTTAGGGCCTTGAGAGAGAATTGAATGAATTCAAACCTATAAATCTGTTATCACAATACCTGGCATATATAAATCTAAATTACCACTGGTCATAACTATTTCCATGAAAATGGTTCTCTTGAACCTGCCCCATTCAGTCACACAACAAGCATTGTAGGGGAATGGAGAAATGTGATAGAGGATCCCAACAAAGGGATGGGGAGGGATTGGTGGTAAAGAGTTTGTGCCCGTCCCCACCCCCACCCCCACCACCACCACCACCACCACAAGTGGGGTAGGCAAGGCTCCTGCTAAATGCTGGTACTTTCTAAACACAAAACAACCCTTGAATCAAGGCTGTCAGAACAGAAGCTGATTAGACCATCAAAGGCAAAGAGGCCTCTGGCCTTGACCACTGCCAGCCAGTGGCCTGTTTTCAGTAGAGATGGAAGAAGGAGAGGACAGTCTGCCCTTGTTTTGGTTTCCCTGCCCTGGGGGTGTTCTAAGGGGGAGATGAAGGAGTTGCTGGTGTCTGTTAGTGTGTTCGAGGGAGTGTGAGCTGGATGCTGTCCTGGCCAGACATGGTTTTCTACAACTGGGATGTGTGCTTATGAATCACCAGTATTGGCAGTATTCCTAAGGAGGAGGTTGACCTCTTTAGATAAGGCATGACTATTTTTCCAGGGACTAAGACTCCTGATTTAAAGCCACTGGCATGGCCTGACTGTGAAGATGTCATTTCATTGGCCCAGCCCCTACCCACCAGACCTGCTGGTGAGGAGAGCGTTCAGAGGTGGAACCCACCCCTCCACCCCCAGACAGACAGCTCTGTTGATTCATAAACAGTGGGCTGTGTTTACAAGTTGAGACACAGGGTACATGTTAGCACCCTGAGCGACAACAGCAAGATCAAGTGACGATTCCCCCATGCTCCCCAGTTAAGGGCACATGACCCCAACCAGAGAGTGTGGGACTCCCTTCCCCGTTGCAGGAAAAAGGATCTGTCTAACTTCCCAGGACTCCTGCAGTGACCCAGGTACATTACTGATGGATCACCTTTGCACAACCCGGCCCGCGAGACATGTGAGTGCTTGTGTCCAGGAGAGCAGATAGAAAATGCTCCTGCACAGCCCTCCCCCAAGCTCTGTTCAGCCTGCCTTGAGGAAGCATGGTTCCTTCCTGAGCTGTGGGCTTGGCACCACCTCAGTCCTTAGGGCAGTACAGCTCAGCCAGAGAGCAGGCCTGCTCACTTTCCTTTCCCTGCCCCGAAAAGCACAACATTGCAGAGTATGCCATGGTATGACACCCGCCACAAGCAGTGAGTCAGCAGGCAAGAGCAGCACCCACACCTAGGCATCCTCAGATGACATTTCTCACAGAAACGAACAATGATCTGCCCTGTTTTGTACAAGCTAATGTTTCTAGGGGAGGGAGTGGTAAGTGGCATTTCCCTCACTGGCAAGGAGTGGTGGCCTCTGTCCCTACTATGGTCACCTGCTTCCTTTGGGTCCCTGAACCAGAAGGGACTTCAAGAGTCCAGGTCCCTTAAAACTGCCCCCAAATGTGAGAGATGCTTTGTTACTATTTAGATGAAGTCGTTTACATAGCTTTGAAACAGAAAGCTTTCCATGACATATTCAGAAAGCAAAATACACCAGAAGGAAATTTTAATCTCCTCTTTTGTAGGAACTCTGACATCTAAACTGATCCATAAGCATTTGAGTGGGAGGTGATAATTATAAACATGAGGAGACTGAGGTACAGAGCAGTTGTGACTTTAGAGCTCAAGGTCATGCAGCAAATTTGCAGCAGAGAAGCAACAGCAGCCTGCCTTCCCTATTCCAAAACTTCTAACTCCCAGAGAATTTTTAAAAACAACAAACAACAACAACAAAACCCTAGGCAACATGGAAATGACTGCCACTCTCTGCAGAGACACTTCAAATAGTAAGATACCCAATCCAGTCATATTTCTGCGCTGCTGAGTTGGCCACAGCCCCACCTGGCCGGGGCTCCGCTTAGCGCCAGCCCAGACACGCAGCAACGAGGGCCTCGTACAGGCAGTAGTACAATTGTTGCTGAAGATTAATGACTGGGGGTGAACTGGCACAAGCCCATTAGCTGAAGGTTAACAGCTCAGTGAATAACAGGACAGCAGCACTGATCAAATATTTATGTTTGGTATTCATTATGCACAACGCTAACAGCCCCGTGTGGATTTGAATGGTCCCCGTTGTAAATAATGTACTAAAACTAGAGACGGGGCAAGAAGTGGAGCCCATGCCACGTGTGACGGGGGAGTGGAACAGACCAGAAGGGGGGCCCTGGCTCTGTCATCTCCACCCCCTGCGTCTCCTGGACTGTAAACCCTTGGAGGTCAGGAGTTATTGGCCACCTGCACCTTTCTTAGCAAAAACCCACAGCCCTGAGCAGGGCAGCGGCCTGGGCCTCCCGGTTAGGTTGGCTCCCCCAGGAGGAGGGGCTCAAGGAGCTCTTTCAGCTGAGGTGAATTTTAGCAGCACAAGGACTAGGTCCAGCAGTCCCCTCTCCTGAGAAAGGGGCAAAATAGTCGTGCTGGGGTGTCCGCTGGGCCCCAGGGAGGTGGGGGCACTGGGCGTGCACACCTGACAGAGGCCCCATCTTCCACTGGGCCCAGCGCCCCAGCTGCAGGGGAAATGTTTGTGGCTGTTGCGGCGGGCCTAGCTGAGGTGGCAGCCCCAGGGTGATGACTCTGTTCTGGAGGACACCAAGGAAAAGGAAGGGGAGCCTCAGATCGCTCTGGGTGACACTGGAGAAATGGATCACTGACAATGGCCAGGGTGATGGACAGCACGACTGTGTGGAATCAGGGGGATCCCTGGCTAATTCTTCAAGGACCAGGAACCTGGCCATGAAGCAGATGATGGGGCTTTCTACATAGCAGGTGCCTGCAGGGAATCACCTGCTGTTTGCTCAAAGCCGTTCCAAATGGTGGGACCCTGTCCTCTTCTCCCCGTCCCAACCCCAGTGGTTAATCCCTAATGCCAGACTCTAGACACATGAGGAATTACAATTCAGGCTCATCTCTGCCCTCGGGTCCACCACAGTGTATGGGCTCCTTGGAAGGGACTAAGAAAAGCAAAGTCGGATTTAACTTTATGTTCCGCACCTGCCTGTTGTTTCCTTAAGTATATCATCGTGGGCTCTGGCTGGGCTCGGGGAGCTACTAAATGGTACCGTGGTATCAGTGTTCCCACCGATGAGGGTCTCACACGGCAGCTCGCCACGTTTGGCGAACGCCGGCAGGAGGGGCAACGAAGGAAGGTCTGGACTGGGTCTCGTGTTCAGCCCTCGTCAGTAACACCACTTAAGCATCCAGGGCTTTCGACGGGGTGGAAGGTCCAGGCTGGATATTGAGGAGGTGGATGAATGGCAGTTGTCTTTCTACAGCTGATTTTTAATACTTTATGAGATATCAGTGAATACTTACATTTGAGGGGCGCTGGCTTTCCTGGATCACTAGTAACCCGGGAGCCCAGAGCGCTTGGTTCTGTCCCTACGTCGTCGGTCGCCCACTGGCCTGGGCCTGCGGGGCTGTTCATCGGCCCTGCGGCGCGGGACTGCAGGAAGCTAACAGTGCCCCTCCCCCGCCCCCAGGATGCCTTCACCAGTGGACTCACATCAGGAAGGAATGGGAAAGGCGTGCTCAGTGGGCTCTTGGGGGAAATGTTGCACACCCACTAGATGCCCTGGGAATACGCTGGCGGCGGCCACAGCAAGGAGAATCTCGGTGCTGCCTCTCATCGTGGATCTGGGGAGGGGAGCCGCACGGCCAGTTCTCCCCAATGCTAATAATGCCTAACTTTGCCATCCCTCTGTTTCCTTAGCTTGCCATGAAGCACAAATGTTGAGAAACTGCCCACCTCAGTGATGCTCCTCTCGAGAGGAATGGAAGAGTCTGCTCAGCAGTTTATACAAGAATTCCGGACCTCTGCTTGCTTCTTCTGCTTCTTCTTTTTTTGCCGTTTATGGACATTTAGATTTTTTTCTTTTTTTGCTTTTCCTTTTCAGACATTAATATGAAAGAAAAAATGTTGTGTCTACACATTTCACTAATGACTGTGCTAAGAAACGCTGCAGTGGCATCAGCTTTGTTTGGTTTTTTTTTGGTTTTTTTTTTCCACTATCTGTATGTGTATCTTCATACGTGTCTTCTCTTCTTTTTCATTTTTTTTTCTCAGTAGTTTGAATATGAAATTTGGACCAACTGATATGCTGAGCTGGGTCTAAACTGACATGTCGTTGTAGTTTTCTTAATATTAAGCCACAGGGGTGCCTGGCTGCCTCAGTTAGAAGAGCATGCAACTCTTGATCTTGGGGTCACGAGTTCAAGCCCCACTTTAGGTGTAGAGATTACTTTTTAAAAAATGTGATATTAGGCCGAAGACCTTTCCATATGGTGACAGCAGATGTTATTGCTCCTGGTTGGAAATCAAAGCTGCAGTAACATTGTTACTGTTTCTCTGTCTCCTAGCCACTCTTAATTTGAAGGTTAAGATTCTATATCTTGAAACATAAGCCTGTGTTTTGGAAAACAATCAGATTTATCAGGGGAAACGGCAGTCTTAGATTTTGCTTTTATGTAGTAATCTTTTGCATGAGCCATCACCAGCATTCAAAAAAAAAATCAGAATAACAGATAGAAATCTACTTTCTGAGCTACAGTCTAAATACTTCCAGTACTTGTTTCCATGCTGATTATTTGCAGTTATCATAGGAAGGGTAAAAACTAGAGATCAAAGATGTAAGGAAAAGCCTATTTAAAACCCTCTGTGCATTTGGGGGATGTCTCTTTCTTTTGTCATTGTCCCCAATTATGGCAGCCAATATCAAAAAGAGCCTGGATTTTTATCAAGAATTGATTTGTCCAGATACAGGTCTGTGTAAATGATAATGTGAAAAGATACTACACTTTTCTTTTTACAAAGTCATGCCTATTTTAGAAGCACCCTCGCCCTATCCTTGGGAGATGGCCTTCAGTTTCTTGGTATCTGATTTTTGAAGGTTCTTATGTTATTTGCTGTCTATTTATTTAGTGTAATTTCAGGTGTGGGTGTCTTGACAAATTGGATTTCATGGTGATTGCAGCTTGCCCAGTCTGACATAAAACATGGTCGTGAAGCCTTTACCCTGCAGTCAGAATGAATAAAGTTGGCTCCCACGCCTCCTGATCTTGGATTATTCCAGAGACTGCTGGGTTTAGAGTCTGGGAGTTTTCTTTCTTTGAGGGTTAAATGCTAAACATAAAAGCTATGCTTTTTGTCTTCGTGAAACAAGGAGGCAAGCTGCACATCCCAGACGCAGTCTCAGCCTCTTGCTGTAGCGCATTGATTTTTAAGCTGCCTGAATGTTCAGGACCCCTTTCTGTTCCTTCCTACCCATTGAGCCGCCTGAGTCCATGTGCACTGTAGCCTCTTTATTTTTTTTTTTAATTAATTTTTATTGGTGTTCAATTTACCAACATACAGAAAAACACCCAGTGCTCATCCCGTCAAGTGTCGGCCTCAGTGCCCATCACCCATTCCCCTCCAACACCCGCCCTCCTCCCCTTCCACCAGCACTGTAGCCTCTTAACAGCAGCAGAGGACTTTAGGATTATTTATGCTGACTTAAATAGCTTAAGTTCTCCTGATAAAGTATTTCCTGGGAGACAAAGTTGGGCTATAGGGGGAAAAAATTATCTTAGTACATGTCAAAAGGGAGATGGGATTTACTGGAGACAAATTTCTGAATCCGCTTAGGTGGATGATCCAGTTCAAGAAAACTCTGTAAAATTAATATGGTAAACCATATAAGTTTACTATAACATTTTGTACTTTTCTTTCAGTGTCTAGAAAAGTCAAAGCAGCAAGGAACTTGCTATCTATCTGATGAGTACCATGAGAAGCATTTATAATTTCTAAGAAAAATCCAAAATACCACTCCAAATGGGTTTTGTTTGCAGACCTCAGGTCAGAAAACACACATACATACAGATATATTCATCTTCTGAAACTGGATTCTAGCTTCAGAGACATAGTTGGTATAAATAATTGAAAGGGTAAGTCTCAAACCGCCTGACAACTGGCCAAACTCAAAAATAAAATCTGTTGCCAACTATCTAACAAGGGTGTTTGCAGAGCTGCTTCTAAAGTAGCAGAGGCTGAGGTCATAAGCATACTGTGAAATTTGAGATTCTTCCTCCCTTGGTAGAATTGTGACAGCTACTCCTCACATCTTGCCCTCTTGTTTCACTCTGTTCATCCTTTTAGATGTCAGTCCTACTGGAAATAGCGTGGACTAGAAAAACACCTGTTAGCTCCCTCTGTTGATTTGCTTCCGTGCAGTGGCCACACCCTCGACCTCCCCTGGGTCAACACCCCACCCAGGCCTCCCTCCACCCCAACCAGGCCAGAACAGCAAGCCCCTGGCTTTCCTCCACCTCCTGACCTCTTACAGAGCTGCCCCATGATGACACATGTGAAGTTCTTTGCTATCCTTTTGTAGAAGGTGCTGCAAAACAAAAATATTAACACAGTGTAACTTAAAGCAAATCGCTAAAATGTCACGTTCTTTGGGACCAATTCATTTGGTGAAGCTGCTAGAAGACAGCTAATTTTTTGTTTTCGCTTCTGCACTTCATTACAAGTTTTCGGGATACTCCATCTCTGTGAAGGACTTCAGTTGTGCTGACCACATGTAGCGAAAAGAAGCTTCCCAGTATTACCACTTCTTCCTGGAACGTAGCTGTAGTATTCCTCACTAGTATTAGATATCTGCGTACAGGATGTATACAGTTATTCAGGTTAATGTTTCATATTAAAGAATGTATTTGTAAAATGTAACAAGATCAGTAGTTAACTTTTTTTAAGCTCTGAAAAAATAAAGATTGTGTTAGACTTGCAATTACAGTGAAATCTGTCTTAATACTACTACTTTTGTGGCTAACAAAGATTGTGCATTTATGTAAAAATATTTACAGAATGCCCTCAATAAGAGATAATAAAGATAGGTTTTGCTTTTCATTTTTAGAATCGTGACACCGCTGCTGTCTGTTATACAGTTATTAATTCTTCAGAAGTTTCTCTAGGATGTCAAATATAATTTTTGTTTCTTTCAGAGATAAGTAACACCTGCTCTATGATTCACAATTACCGTTAACTCTAATTTTGTCATTAAATATTTTAACTCTGTGATGAAAATTTGTTTCTCTCAATTATTTGTCATATCTGTAAAACACGACCCAATAGGCAGGCATCATCATGCTTTTGATTGTGCTGGGAACATCTTGTGTGCCTACCAAAGACCTAAGAGCTAGGATTGGCATAATGATAGCATTTCCTTATATGTGTCCTAATGGGAAAACTTGAAACATAAAAAAGACAAAAAGGCTAACCCTAATTTAGACAATGAGCTTCTATCCAGCAAGAGGGTTGTTTTTTGTTTGTTTGTTTGTTTGTTTGTTTGTTTGTTTGTTTTGGGGGTTTTTTTGTTTTTCTTCTCATGGGCAAAGGACTTAAGCCAATGAACAGTTCCCTTTCTGCTGATACTGGGGATGTGCTCAACTCAAATATTCATTACAACATGTGCCCTCATTCAGCAAACTAGTTTCGTGTCCTGTTAAATTGGAAAGAAGACTTGATCAAGTTATTTCAATTTATTTTTATAGAAATAACTACCGCATCACCCTTTTGTGTTCAAGGAAAGTGACTTGGGTGACACTGTCCAGAGCAGCCCCCTGGCTTGGCACGGACATGTCCCTTTAAAGCAGACAGGACTTTGACATGTTTCTTGGGTGGAAGGGCAAGACTGGGGTCTCTAGTTTTCAGAAAAGAAAGGATAGAAAGGTGGCTTGGCTAGATGAAGAAAGCAGCCTGAAGTTAATTATGTAGTTAAAGGCACCAGTTCTTGCAAACCAATTATAAAACCATTGCCTTGCAGAGATGACTTTTTCTTAATATGCTGTGTATTTGTTAGCAATCATACCACAACTAATTCTCAATTTGGGGGAAAGGATTCACATGCTAAGTGCTATTTTAAAAAAAGAAAAATCAGTGATGCCTTCCCCCTTGCTGTCAGCGAGGACATGCTTAGGAAAAACTATTGACCCATCATAATCATCATCTGCCTACACAAACAGATTGAGGGCGGGCAGTGAGGGAGGTAGAGAGAAAAAGAGTGGGGAGAAAAATACCAGAAATAAATTTGACAGGAATGCAAATGTTTGAGTGTTATTTCTGCTGATAGTCGTTCGGTGTGCCTCTTCCCCTGGCAGAGGTGAGCCTGGGTGCTGGCTGGACATACGTCTGCACGTTCACACAGGCAGGCACAAACTGGCAGGGAGAGGAGAGCTGAGCTGTGCTCCTAGGTGGCCCTGAAATCGCTTCTGGACACCTTCTTGCCCTTCTGGGCACGGCTAGGCAGGTGACGGTATTTCCAAGGGTCACTAAAACCAGTAAATGCCCCAGGTGGGCCATTATCAGAGACCTGTAAAGACTTAAGCGACATGAGACAAGAGCACATCCCACCCACAAGGTGACTCTTGCTTTGTTCTGTAAACGTGGATGCACTCACGGCCCTCAACAGGGTGGTGCGGAAGACGGATTTTCCTTTGTTTTGCTTTTGAAAATCCTGGAATTACATATAAAACAATTTTGCAGAGCCAGAGCCGGCCTGATGCAAAATTCCTCATTCCTGACCTCCCCGCCAACCTGTCCTCCCTCCCTGACCTTTCGCCTGGCTATGCAACCCTTTTAAAATCCTGCTTCACCCCGCAGCACGGCACAGTGCCAGTTCACAGTGGCTGCCAGCAGCTTCCATCCTGCCTGCTTGACAGTCGCTGGGGAGTTCTGAGAAATGCACACCGTTGACTCTCAAACTTGCCTCCGCAGTGGCCCTGGTCATCTTGTCTTTTGCAAAGAAAGGAAGAAATGACTTCAGCAGGCTTCGGATGGTAGGGCACCCGGCTTCCCTGGACACTTACTAGATTTAAACCAGCAAATTAAAGCTGTCAAGGAAATTAAATGTACTATGCATTTCAGCTCAATTACTGCTGTAATGCAACCTCCTGCCTTGACCCCTGTTATATATTGTCCCTTGAGCCCCATCTGGAGCCTCTGGATTTCCTGAGTCATGTTTTCACTCCCCACCCCTGACGTTTCATGCCACATTTTCTGCTTTCTGCTGCTGAGTGCCGGTGTTCAGGGGCTGCTGCAGGGCCCGTGCCACCAGGCGCTGCGGGCCGCGGGCTAGTGAGGCCAAGCTGTCCTGCCTCCCTCGGTTCCATGGGAAGCCGTGGACAGAACGGAGAGTGAGTCCGTGGCTGCCCTGTGCTGCCACTACCATCACGTTGTCTTTTAGACATCCTATATGCTAATGATGCCCAGGTGGAGCACAACATTTTTTCTTACAGAGCATGCATTTTATTTTTCCTGTCTTTGTGTATTCAGCCAGCCGGCGGATGGCCCTTTAAATGGAGCCTGACCCCATCACAGCCCACATTTAGATGTGTCAGAGGCAGGACAGGAACCACCAGTCCTGGTCTCCCTTGTCAACACTAGATATGAGCCTTTGTCCTATGACGTTGTATCCTAATTGCTTTGCCACTCATTATTTGTCAGATGACATAAAAAGAAGAAAAATGAGCCCATAAATTCTCAGCTTTATCCAGAGATCTTAAACATGGTTTGGATGATTCACAATCTCTAAAGAACATTTCTGTTACACGCTCTGACCACGTGCACCGAATGCTCTGCGTCAGTATAATGCCACAAAGCCGAAGCTTTCTGTCAGTTGTCCTTAAAGTCCTTTCTTTTACTACCCTAGGAAGGAAAACGTGGGTCCTACTACTGAACGGGGTTTTTCCATAGTGTAATGGCACATCCTTCAGGGAATGTTTTAGACCTGGAATTACAGTGGCCAGTCCTAGGAGCCCCATTTACACTGATCGGAAACTTTCCAGTACTGACGGAGTCTCGGCATTTGAACAGAAACTGGGGGATGGGGGGGAGAATCTGAATCGTACCCACCCCACCCCCGGAGGAGGACAAAGGAAACCAGTGTTTCACTGGCGCGGAGATGAGCAGGGCGCCCCCCCTTGTGGTGCCTCCCTGGAGGCCACCTTGCGCGGTGGCTGACAAGTGATCCCAGGGGCCTGCCCAGCTTCCAGTTCCAGCTCCAGTTCTAGTGGGCCTGTGGTCTCCCGAAAGATAGATTCTTTCTGGGCCTGTTTTCTTAGCTTTAAAATGGGAGTGACTGTCTACTTCACAGGTTGTTATAAGGATTAAGTGAAATCATAAACGTAAAGCCTTTAGCCCCATTCCTGGCCCATAAAGGTTCCATGTATGCCATGGCTCGGCAGCAGGCTTCTTCCCTGTGTGGGATCCCAAATAAAGCAGTAAAACTTACAGGCTCGTGATGCCCGCCAGACCACACTGCTGGCCAGAACAATGGATGTGTTTTCCTTAAATCTATGTTGGCACAGGGCACATGGGCTGACATTTTCTAGGCCTCCCTGGCCATTTTGTAATCTATAGACATAGAACCCTTGACATTTCATATATCCAGCTGAGGCTCCTGACCCAAAATGCAATGCCATTTTCTGGAGGAAATCTCCAAAAAGACTAAATGCATAAGATAAATTGGCCCTAGAGTCTGTGCCATCAACTATAGGAATGGAAATGAATGGCTTTATGGCCTAGGAGATTATGTGATGTGTCCTTGAGGCAGTAATTCGTGCTCCTTTTAAAAAAGAACTTCAAGGTCACAGATATATCAGTGTGATTCTAAGGATGCTGCTACTCAAAAATAAACTATTCCTAGATGACTTAAATTAAGAGCATCTTAAAGAGAACCATTTACTCTACAAATGGAACCTAGTTCCAGTTGGGCCTAGTGTGAAAATAGCCCCAAGAGAGAAAAGGAAGTAATTCATATCTCAGTGAAGCAGGCCTTTTCTGGAAGCATCTTTAGGCACTCAGCTAAAAGAAGGAAAGAAGGACCCAGAAAAACTGATGCCATCACACTGTTTTCCCATAGTTGTCACAGTGCTGTGACTTATGGTGTCCGAGTAGATCCAACACTATTAGGAAATAGGTCATTTGTAAAGGAGCGTCCAGACAAGAAGGATCTGGCTAGTTATAACAGCTAGGAAGTGCCCCAGCCAAACCTCAAACTCTACTCCCTTCACCATTGCACTAGGTGTTTTGTTTTGTTTTTTAACAAATTGCAAGCCATGCAAATTTCTCTTTTAAAAGTAAATTAGAATCCTTCCTAGCAGAGAGCCTCCTGGCTTTGCCATTAGCTTTTTGTCCTCGGGCAAATTACATCATTTTTCTGTATCTGGTTCTTCATGTTTCAAAGGAAAATAATCTACATCCTGCCTGCCTCACAGTCCTGGTGAGTGAAGCGAGGTGTGAAATATGAAGGCGCTCTGCAAAGTACAGAGTGCTAAAGAGGTATGTGTCACTCGCTAACACATTGGTCTGCGACTGTCCCCTCCCAACACCTAAGGGACTCCTTTCTCTACCACCTCCTCTCCCCCCATAGGTCTGACCCTGTATCAGATGGGATCATCATCCCCACTTACCCCCCTCCCAGGAAGAAGAATCCCCCACAGACAGTTTGATGGCTCTTGCCATCATGGGAAATAGCTCAAAGACCATAGTAAGAGACCGTCCCAGACTGCTCAGGGCAAGGGACACCTGGCCTTACAGGCAATCCCCAAGGGGAAAGACTCAGGGCGTTCCAGGGGTGGAGGGAGAACACTGTGCTGGACAGGTTGGCCTGGCCACTGGACCAGAGGTAACTCTTGAAAGTTCTGACATCCTGATGACAACCTGTTTTCCAACCACCTGGGAAGACTTGTTGAGACAACAAACAAAACAAAATTTCAGAAACCAGTCACGGAAGTCAGACATACTCTCCCCTGAGTGGAGGCACATTCAGGTCTGTTTCTGGTTGTCCTAACATAAGATTAACATGGAGAGGGCCACGGAAATGGCAGAGGTCTTAAGAATTCACTGAGTAAATGCAAAAAGAATGATAATTAGAATCTCTCTGGAATCAGAGAGACAGGAGACTGATCTGATTGAAGGATGCAATCTGAGGACATTCTTTCAGACGCATGGAAGACTCAGCACTCCTCAGCCCACTCAATGGAAGCAGCATTATTATCCTGACCAGGGAGAACTAGGAAGCCACCTCAGTATTTCCCTCTGGGGGTGCGTCACCTGGGCAACAGTGAGAGAAAGGCCAGGAAGAAGGCATAACTGTCTCTCCTCAAGCCTAATGTTGAAGTGGTCTAAGCCCACCTACTCAATCTTGTCCTCTGTACCCCACCACATTCTCCAGCCCCTCCCCCCACACACACACACAGAAGACAACCCTCAGGCACATACATACTACTCACTAGTGATGTTGGAGGACAGAGCTCAAGGACTCAAAGAGGGAGGGTGTGCGCACCAGTCTACCCACTGGATCCCTCCCCATCCTCTGTTCCCCCTTACTCACTTCCTCCTCTCTGAGGTGAAGTGGATTAAAGCAGAAGGAGGGAGCATGCTGTGGCAGCATGAGAGCTAGCCAACAAACATCCATCAGGAAGGGGCAATTAGGGGAAAGCACTGAATCTACTCTCAGAAGCTATTTAAACTCGTCCGTCCTTCTTTGTAAGGAATGATCCGTAGTAGTCCTACTTAGTGACAGATGAGAGCTTCTGAAAGTCCCCTCGAGCCTAATTCCATAAGCATGCCCACAAAAGACACTGGGGAAAGTTTCATTGTACATTTTTTCAAATTCAATTTAAATTCATTTTGCCAACATACAGTATAACACCCAGTGCTCATCTCCTCATGTGTCCTCCTTAATGTCCGTCACCCAGTTCCCCCATCCCCTACCTACCTTCCCTTCTACAACCCTTTGCTTCTTTCCCAGAGTTAGGGGTTTCTAGCAGTTCGTTCACTGTAGGGTTTTTACCTAAGAAAAGAAAGCCAGGAATGTAGGGCCCAGGTCTGCCCCTGAATTCAGTCAGGACCCAGAATAAAGCCCCCTCATTACTCACTGTGCTCTAATTGGCCCATATCTTCCTCTCTTCCAACATGCCTGGTCCTTGTGCACCTGAACATCCTCACCTTGCTGCCTCTCGTGTCAAGAATACTTCCTTCCCCAACTCTTCACATAGCCCATCATTTCTCATCCATCAATCCTCCACTTCCGTGTCTCCTGGGACAGATCTTCCCTGACTACCGCAGCTAAAGGGGAACCCACCAAATGTGTATGCAGACCTGTGGTTTCATCTTTGCTATCTGGCCCGCATTCAGCTCTGGCTATTTTTTGTTCACCGGATTGCACCAGCACCTACAATTTACTAGGCACTTAGGACACTCTTATTACATAAATGAAACTTTCCTTGATTAAAGTCCCCATGCAACACCCCAAAGGGAATTCACAGAAAAAAAAATCCAAGTAGCTAAACATGAAAAGATACCCTCGCTCATTGAGCAATGCAAATTTTTAAAAAGGTAGCATTCAAACGATGACAACACTGGATAAGCAAATGCTATTGAATGGGAGTATAACCTGAGACCACATTTTTGCAGGCAGATCATCCACATCTATCAAGATTAAAATGGCTGTGCTTCCCTCCCACTGAGCCCCCCAGGTCCCTGCTCTGCAGCCACCAGCCTCCAGCTACCACTCAGAGCAGTAGCAGCAGCAGCAGCAGCAGCAGCAGCAGCAGCAGCAGCAGCGTCTGCCTCTAGGATTGCTGCCTCCTAGCTACCCCCATTAGAGCAGCTGAATTACAGGAAGTTTCTCCAGCCTCTGGAAGGTGGAAAGCAGTTGTCAGGGGCCACTTAAATTCCTTCAAGCAAACGAACAAAGACGATAAACAGTCGCTGCCTTTATTTTGCCTTACACATGACATTGGCGGGTAGGTGTTCCCGCTGCCCCATTCAACTTTGGCAGCAATGTATTTTCTGGAACTCTTCAGTACTTTCCTTTTCTATGGAATCTGAATCTGGAAAGGAAAGAAGGGATAATGGTTTTCTAAACTATAAAATTCTTTAGCTACTATATAGGGCAACCCTTTCATTCATCTATGCTGCTAGAGATCTATTGCGCCTCTGTTCTCAATTCCCCCTTTACCCCCACCCCACCCCCTGCTTTGTGACGCTGGAGCTGGATCCTCAACGTTGCACCTGCCACTTCTGGATCTCTTAGCAGTTGACTCCTGTTTTTACCAATTAATAATGATCTATGGTAAATTCCTCCCATTCCAATAACTGGCATGGTCTCTTCCTCTGCCTGAACCCTGCCTGACATCATCTCAGGCATCTTGGCACACTGCTCCCAGACCTGTGCCACTCTCCCCGGGTCTCTGGGTAAAATCCTTTATTTCCAGCTAATGATCTAATTTCCGACTTTGCTAAAATCAGGACTATCCTGATGAGGAGATTATCCTGGATTATCCAATGAGCCCAATGTAATCATAAGGGTCCTTATAAGAAAGAGGCATGTGGGTTTCACTAAGAAAAAAACCTAGATGACAAGGAAAGCAGAGAGAGAGAGCTCAAGATGCTCAGCTACTGACCTCAAAGGTAGAAGAAGTGGCCACAAATCCAGGAACACAGCTGGCCCCAAGAAGTTAGAAAAGGCAAGGAGACAGATTCTGCCCTAGAGTTTCCAGAAGGAACACGGCCTTGCCAACACCTTGGTTTGAGGACTTCTGACCTCTAGAACTGTAAAATAATGTTTGCTTGGTTCAAGCCACTAAGTTTGTGGTCATTTGTTACAGAAGTGACAGGAAGCCAGCACAGTCCTTAACCCCCAAGGTGAGGCATTGAAGCTCTCAGCAGGGCTCTCCCCCAGGGTGAGGGGTAGGTGTGTCCCACTGAAACCAGGGAGAGCCAAGAGCACCTCTCATGCCAAACGGGGTCATGATCAACAAGCTTATTGAAGCCCGTGGATCTCTCCTGGGAGAATGGAAAGAGGAAACCAGACCTCACAGACAGGTTCATACAAGGAGAAGTAAAATTTCTGGGTAGAATACACTGGGTGCCAAATGGGTGACAAGTCCAACTAACTCTCGAGACACCCAGAAGAGGTGATCATCCTTGCTTGCAGTGAACTGCTTCTCCTCCTAGTCGGCCTTTCTGCACCCAGGTTTGTCCCTAACAGCCCACTTTGTATCTGCTGTCCTGTTGTAACCACAATAGGGACTCCTTTCATCCTAAAGCACTCAGATTCATGAGAGACCACGTGGGCGTCCGAATAGCAGGGCACTAGCTAGGAAGCCACTGGACACTCTGCACCATGTTAGGAGCAGCTTTGATCTTGAATCTCAACACAAAACAAAAAATGATCGCCAACTTTTTATGCCACCAAAACGCCAGTAGAGAACACTTTCAGTTGACTGTGAGTAAAACAGACACTTCAGTAATCCTTGACGTGCAGTCCTCAGATTCTCTTACTGGCAAAATCGGAGTAAGGAGACTTAGATTACATTGTCTAATGAGATACAACGATTTTAATGTATGACACCTCCTGCAGCCGGAGCAGCCTGGAAGGCTTTTGTTGTTTTGTTTTGAAGCCTTGCTAGTGAGCAGGATAGAAGTGGTGGGGGGAGGGGGAGGGGAGGGAGGGAGAAGCTGGGGAGGAAGGTTGGAGGAATGTGAGACTAAAAAGGGAAAACAGTGAATTTCGGGTTTCTTGCCATATTTACCAGGCTTAATGAGCAGTCATTCCATTCTCCCCTTGAACTTGGTTCTCAAGGTGCTGGCCTTTCAAAAACATCTCCTGCTCCAGAGGGGAGGTTGGACAGTGGGGCGCTACTCAACCCTGTCTGTGCAGGAGGGCGCCTCGGAGTGCGGAGGTGAGTGCTGCGTGGGGGCCTCTAATCCATCCGTCACGTCCCACCCGCTGTGGGCTGAATCGTGTCATTCAAATTGGTCCATAAAGGGGTGAAAATGAAAATGCTGATGAGTGACATCATCAGATTACAGGAAGCCCTCGGGTGTGCTCAAGCTCACACCTGCCTTTGAGAGATTTTGATGAGATTCCATGTCCTCTAACTGGTTTCTCTTACCTCCTGGCCACCTCAGGACTGACACACTATTTCATGCTGTAAGTCTTTTGTTGGCTCTCTGCTCTGTGGTTTTGGAGGTCCTCTTTGCATCCCCCCTTCCCTGGGGTAATGTCACCGGGGACTCCGGAGCTGGCCTCTGGGGGCAAGTGCAGTGGTTTGACTCCTGTCTCCTTGGCACATTCTACCTCAACACCCCTATCCCTTCGCAGCGTGGGAGGGCCTCCCAGAGGCAACAGTTGCTTTTCTTCCTCAGAATTGTGTATAGTTTGGTGAGAGGAAGAGGAAAGAAGAGAAAGGAAGACAAGCGGGTGGGTTGAAGAGGCTTGGGGTGAGGGGAAAGCCCCTAGAAGTTCCTGATGAGCCACTGGCCCTGTGTCCTGTGTCCCCTCCACGTTTTAATGTCTCACAGCAGCTGAAAACAGGTCTGTGGGAAGTCGTAACACTCACCAAACTCTTGACAGCTGCTATTCTTCACAGAGGCTGTGAACAATCGCCCGCCTGCCAGTGTCTGACTGAAATAATAGCTGGACCTACAGGATCATTTGGAAGACAGATGGCGGAGGCAATCCCCATCCATCTGCGGGCAGCCAATCCCTGACTCTCACGGCCTGTCAGGCCCGGGTGGGAAGGCAGAACGCAGTCTTGCTAAGTATTTAAGCTCATTGCAGAGCTGCTGTATTAAAGCCAGTACCTCTGTCCTCCCTGTCCTGCCCGGCCCCAGCCGCACCGTGCCACCACTATCGCAAGGTGCTTTCGAGAATGCCTTTGGCACCCTTGGAAAAAGCAGGTCTCCAAAACCCAGGGGCCCTGATGTTTGCTGGGTGGGCTTTACTTTTTCACTTTTTCACCTTTTCACTCTGCCCTACTTCCTAAGGAGGTATTGCCACTCCAAAAAGAGGTCCCTCAGCTTCCCTACTATTCGCTGCTTCCATGATCTTGCACATTAGGATTCCGTATTTCAAAGTCTGGATCACGTTTCCTATACTGACCTGCCATTTTCTGCTTCAGGTACCAAACACACGTCTGTTAGCATTTTTTATAGCGTGCATTAAGCCGAAGACTTAACTCTGCAATGTTTGTGGTTTTATGGATTTAGAGAACTTTCCAGAGCTTCGTATCATACAAACACATCTGAAATCCTTAGCTGTCATTCGGCAGCAACTTTTGAGAATCTGCTACATGGATGTAAATAGGAATGAGGAAAAATGGGAGGGCCTTCGAGTGAGGGCAGCTCATTGAGCATGGACCTGCGCAGTGACATAGTGCCCATGCTCAAGTCGATGCTCTGCAGCCACCAAGTTAGGATTCTTCATTTCTGAACAAGAGCCCCACATTTTCATTTTTGCACTGGGCCCCTCCGACTGGATTGGCAGCTGGTTCTGCTACAATTGCTAAAAGGGAGGAACATTTGCAACGGCTCAGGAAGGAGCCCCTCCTGAGCCAAAGCGGAGAGACTAGAAACTCCAGATGTAACAGAGATTAGCCAGTGAAGAAGAGGGAAAGATCAGTGCCCACAGCAGGGCAATCATGGATGGCAAATATTATGAGTGCCCATTTGAGCACTACCGCAGGCATGGTCAGCTTTTGAGGTACTGAAGACTGGAGACAGACCCCACATCACTGTAAATTCAGCAACGTAATGGCACCACCTGTGATTTCTCTCAGGAAACAGTTGGCTGGCATCGATCCTCTACTACGTTACCAATTTCACTATGTACCAATTCTACTGAAATGTCAGCAGGAGAAAGATGTGTGAGAAATAAGGCTGGAATGTACATGGGAGCCTGTAAAAAGAAGCCTTTGAAGGACAGACTGAGGAATATGAGGAAGTCTTTGGAAAATTTGGTCAGAGAGTGACTACTGGAGCTCTGGCTGCCCTCAAGAAAAGAAATATTCTTTCTACACCCATTGAGCCATTTGTTCATAAGGCTTATATAATAACAAATAACTTTCCAGCACCTTCCCCTCTTTGCACATCTCCCTCCCACTACTCCCCTTCCTCATACTGCTTCTCCCACCCCACAAACGCACAACATAGAAAGTCCAGTTCTTGACTCTAATTTGGGCTCCACTGCTGCCTTGACCTCCCTTGGACTCAAGTCATTGACCATACTTTGGTCCATTGCACTGTGTCCAAATTCACACCTCTGACCTCTCCCAAACTGTTGAGGGGAGCAATCCCACCCATGACCCTGTCTATGGTAGGCAGAATTTGAAGAATGACCACAATGACCTTGGCCTTGTATAAGCTCTCCATCTGAGTGTGGATGGAACCTGGGAATATGATGAGATGCTATTTCCAAAATTATGCCAGGTCATTGGGCAAAAGGGATCCTGCAGATGTGATTAAGGTTACTCATCAGAAAGGAGGGGCCTAATCTGGTCACATGAGGAAAAGCAGAATTTCCTCCAGCTGGTAGCAGAAGGGCAAGGGATTGAAGCACACAAGAAGGACTCAAAGCCCCAGTGCAGCTTGGAAGATGGAGGAGCCATATGAGGAGGGATATGGGTGTCCCCTTGGAGCAGAGACCTCCAGCTGACAGCCAGCAAGGAAAGGGAGAATGCAGGCCTAAAACTACAAGGCACTAAGTCTGTCCACAACTTCAATGGTTTATGAGATTCTTCCCAGGGCCTCTAGGTAAGAGCCTAGTCTAGCCACCATCTTGATTTTGGCCTTCAGAGATCCTGAGCATAAAACCCAGACAGGCTGGCCTGACTTCTGACCTACAGAACTGTGTGATTATAAACAGATGTTGCTTAAGCAGCTAAATGCATAGTAATTTGTTCTACAGAAGCAGAAAAGTAACACACTGTTTTAGCCCCTTCCTGGCACTCTCCCACTCAGCAGCGCAGATCCGGCCACTTTAACATTAGGCAGGGTAATAAAACAAGCATCAGGAGCTACATCTGAAGAGACAATGAATTGAAAATTAGAGAAGACCATAAAGACAACCAGTTGAGAGATTATTGCAGATGACCAGCGTGAAAAAATAAGGTCCTAAATTTAGTGCCATCATTTATAGATAAGAGCAATGGGTTTAAGAGCCCTGTTGAAAGAAAAACTGTCCAGATTAAGTAGGTGATTGGATGGGAGAGATAGAGACAGCTATTAGGTTGGTTTCTGGAAGGAGTTGGAGAGTACACAGGCCCTCAGTGAGAGCATACTCGTTAAACTAAATGGAAAGAAAATGAATGTTTGATTTTTCCGAAGATCAAAAGGAACCATGTTAGTTAAAATTGTTGGTGGCAAGAAACAGCACCAATTCAATTCAAACAAGTTTTAGGGGGTAAAAAGAGGATGGTGCTTCATATTGAGATGCAGGTGTTTTATAGACCCCTAGGGACAAGAGAGCAGCCAGGCCTCTGAGAAGACTAGACTGGGATATGGAAACCCCTGAGACCAGAGATTATGCTCTCTCCATCTGCGTATCTCCATCCTCTTCCCCCAGAGACCACCCTCGTGTGCCAGTTAGTCCACACAGCAGGTAGAAGATGGCCACAGCAAAGCTATAGTGTTTAAGGGGGAGACCAGGCTGGACTGGAATTGCTAATTCGAATCTCCAGGGGAAATTGTCTGGTTGGTCAGTGTGGCTGCCCAACTGCCCACACCACCATCACATTGCTGCTCTCAAGTGGGAGAATTAATTCTTGAGAAGGGCAGACACTCCCAAAGTTGTTTACCAAAAAAGCAGAAATGATTTTTCAAACCGTAATTTCTCCAGACACAACAGTATACTCTTGTTTGTGGACAGAGAAGTATGGTATTATCCGCAAGCAGCTGGGCCCTGATCCCAGTGTTCCCTCTAACTAGCAGTGTCAGTGACAGTGATGAACTAAACTTCTCAAGGTCTCTGTACTCCTAGGTATAAAAGAAGGCACTCAGTCCAGGTGACATTGAGGGGTCCAGCTTTAATGCCCTGTGATACGAAGTCCTTCTGAGCAGAACGATGCTATATTGATCGGTTCTCTTGTTTAACTTTCCCTTGCCCTCTCAAAGACCAGAACTGAAGCCTCTCCACATTAATCCTTTCATTGGCTTATGAGAGGAAGAAAGGCAGCCAAGGAAAATTTATAGTTTGTATTCCAAGAGAGCTGGACCACCTGAAAATCTACTTAGTACTCAAAAAACACTAACCCCAACCACTAACTCCAACCTGGTGTTAACTGGCTTTAAGTCTCTGCCTTGACAGGAGCAGCGATTCTGTCCTTCCCCCAACAAAATTGTGTCTCAGATCACCAGGGGGCCTGGCTGCCACCACGCTGGCTCTCTCCTGCATTTTTTTCAAGAACCACAGAAGGTCAGAACTTTAGAAACTTTAATCCAACTCCTTGATTTTCTACAGGACAAAGCAGACACTGAAAGGGAAGGGACTTGCCCAGGGCCATATGGATCTTTGGAAGCATAATGGAGAGTAGAGCCAAGTGGCCTGACTCATGTTTTTCCCCTGTCCCTTCTGTGAACAGATTAAGGCATGTGATCTGAGGTTGGAGCCCTAAGTATAAGCTAGCAGATTTTACCAATGGCATCTGTTATTTATTGAATTGTGACTCCACCCCACCAAATTCATATTTTGAATTCCTAACACTACCACCTTACCCAGTACCTCAGAATGGGATATTTGGAGATAGGTTTTTACAGCAGTAATCAAATTAAAATGAAGTCATTAGAGTGGTCCTTAATCCTCTACCAGATATTGCCTGCTGTGCGCAGCTGTGGAGATCCCTCCTTCCCCCAGCCTAATACTACAATGCCTTTGTCCTACTCTTCAAACTGGGTTAGAGTCTCATTTCTGCTCTGTGATTTTTTAAGACTCTGACTATGTGTACTTCTGTGGCTCCCATCTATTTCCTTTGCACAATGGCCAAAGCCTCTCAAGAAGCCATGAGTAAAGGGCCTGGGGGAAAACTGAGGTCTCTTTCCAATACTGAAGCCATGGACCTGGGGTCTGAGCAAGAGATGTCACAGCAGTAATGTGTTCTCCTAAGCCCTCACTCTCAAAGGGAAAGTGAAATGGAGGCTGAGTCTGACACCATGAGATGTAAAAGTATCTATCCTGAGTGCTAGTGGCATTTTCTAAGTTCTGAGATAAGCCCAGGAAATTATCAGAAAGAAGGATGATGATAGACTCTTAAATTTTGGAGAATGCCATTTTAAAATAGTTGTTGTGCATGACTTAGAAATTGCCTCAGTACAAAATGTTTGTCTCTGAGTCCTTATCTATACAATTTGTTAATATAGAGACTTGTATAGCATACTATCTAATATAACAGGAGGTTAAAATGGAACATCATCTAAATGTCAGCAGAGGCCCTAGCACTACAGGTACTAGTTAGACCACTTAAGCAAAACTGGAAGTGGAGGTATGTGAAAACCACTTTTGTGACTCAGCCCCTTACTCATCTCCAGCCTCTTTATAAAGAGGTTGAAAAGAACAAAAGCAAACATGGGAATAAAAGAGAGGCTTTTATTTGGAAGTAAGTGGTCAGTGAGCTTCTTTACCCCCTCCATGAGGGAGGCTCATGCCTTATCTCAAGCCTACATATAAAGGCATCAAGGGTCCTGTAGAGGGCTTTGGATGAGCCCTCTAGAAAGCAGGTCTCAGGTATTTGACTCAGAGACAAGAAATCTAAAGGGCCTAGAGATTAGCTGAAACATCATAGGGCAACAATGTAGAGGCCCCTGTCTGTGTGTAATTTTCATTCTCTCTACTGAAGGATTCAAGATGAAGATATTGTCTGTGCACTGGAGGTAAGAAGAAAGAGGGAGAGAGAGCAGAACTGTATTCCAGAAGCTTTGCCCATGAGGCCACCTGGAAAAGCAGTCGGAAAAGAACAGAAGGGAGTCTGTGTGGAGGTGGTCACAGAGAATCAGGGTTGTTATGGATCTATGTCCCCTAAAATTCATGTATTGAGGTTCAATGTGACTATATTTAGAGACAGGCCCTTGAAGAGAGTAATTAAGACTAAATAACATCATAAGGCAGGGGTCCTAATCTGTAGGACTGGCGTCCTTACGAGACCAGAGCTCCCTTTTTCTCTCCCCCTTTGTGTGCACAGAGCAAAGGCCTTTTGAGGACAGAGTGAGAAGGTGGTTGTCTGCAAGCAAGAAAGAGAGCCCCAATCAGAAACCAATCTTGCTGGCCCCTTGATCTTGGACTTCCAGCTGCCAGAACTGTGATAAAATAAATGTCTATTGTTTAAGCCAGCCAGTCTATGATATTTTGTTATGGCGGCCAAAGCAGAGTAATGCAGGGGTCTTAGGCAGCCAACTGGAGAGTGCATCCCCTAAAGCAGAGATTTATAGGTGAATGGTTCCCAGTGATGGAAGGATCTCTGAAGAACCCACAGTGCAATCCAAAAGAAAATAAATTCACCCACAAAGAAATCTCAAGGATAAATGTTTTCACTGGTGAAGTCCACCAAACACTTAAAGAAGAAATAAAAACAATCTTACATAAACTCTTCCAGAGAAGAATATAGAGTATGTGCTGCACAAGTCATTTTAAGAAGACAACGTAAAAAAAAAAAAGAAGACAACGTAATCATGATAGTAAAACCTGATAGAGACATTGCAAGAAAGAAAAGTCAATCTTCCTCAAAACTATAGATGCAAAATCCATAATATCATTAAAATCTAATGATTTGGGAAAGGATAATAAAAGTGCACCTTAATCCAGGGATGCACGTGTTAACATTTGAAAAGTCAATCCATGTAATTCACACAGTAACAGAATAAAGAAAAGAGGTCATTTGATCATCACAATGGACATAGAAAAAATTTATGAAATTCAACATAGTACAAATTTTTAACAAACTACAATAAATCTGATGGTCTCCGACAAAACAAAACAAAACAAAAACCCTGAGATCAGAAATCATCAATATTGTCCTTACTGGAGGTTTTCACCAGTGCAATAAGGCAAAGAGAGTGCTGAACATCTGCTAAACCCAGAGATAGTGGTGCCAGTTCATGACTGGACCTGTCAGGTAAGAACCACCCTTACATCTTGTCCCTCCTCACCACTTCCAGCACTGGAGGGGCACAGAAGTCACACCCGGCAAACGAGGACTGGGTTGGGGAGAGAGCAGAATCAAGAAAGAAGAAACCAGCCATCCAACCTCTCCCACCTCATGGTCCTTTCCAATGAAGCCATGCCAAGCTGGGAGAGGAAGGTGTTTTAAATTTTTTTTTTTTAATGAAGTTTGGATTTTTTACTCTTACAGGCTGGAAATTAGTTAAGAGATAGTGTTATTTTGTAATAGTCCATGGCCATAGGACTTTTCCTTCCCTACAAATGACCTGAAACCCAGAGAGTATGCTCTCAATTTCATCTAAGGGGTGAGGAAAAACTCTATCAGGGCAGGTATGCATGGGGTTAAAGCTGTTTTGTATTCCACTCAGTGACTAACACTTTCAAAATCCTGGTTTGCTGTTATTAATGTTGTTAGTGTGCTCACTATTAGTCTCCAAAAGGTAAGTACGGGCCTCGCCCACACTTTTCTACCTTTGTTGGAAAGAGAGCCTTCCTCCGATGTCTTTCAAGAACTCAGCCTTTTGACCTGGACTCTTCCTAAGCAGATAATTGCACACATTCTTTCTTCCTAAGCAGATAATTGCACACATTCTTACCTACTGAGAAAGCAGAAGATTTCACGGGGCTCACAGGTGGTGGTTTCTGTACTGGGCATGAGCAGAACGTTGCCTTGTGCTCTTTCCACTCCACCCTTACATCCCCACTCCCTGACTTTGAAGCAAAGTAAGCAAGAGCAGAGCAGAAGGGCTACGGAGAATCTGTCATGTAGAGATAGAGGGATGACTCTGAAGGCTGACACTGCAAGTTTGAGACAGTCACCAGTCTAGGCCACTCAGTCTTAGAATACATTTATTATGCAAGGAGCACTCAATGTATTACTATAAGGACTTAATAGATACGACCCCTATCCTCAAAGAATTAACAATTTAAAACCAAAGATGGAAATAATATACAAAGAAAAGGACTATAAAATACACGCAAAATGAATATGCATAATTATTAAATGTCGCCTAGGGTATTGATCATTTCAGCCAGCGGAAGAGTTCAAAGTCATTAAAAAACAAAACTATCCATTAAAGGTAATTTTCTCAATGTCTGACTCCAGTCTGTGCTAGATTTTAGCAGAACATGTGGCCTTTTCTGCCATCTTTTTTGAAGCTCGTTTCTTGTCTTTCTTCTGTCTTGGAAATGTAATCCATTGCTGAGGTCGTCCTGAGTTTATGTTGTGTTCACTTCTAATGTGTGCTAAATGATTGGAAATGGGAAGCAGATGGACACTTGGCCCAGAGATTAAACTCCATCTCCTTAATTAGGTGGTGTTGATTAAGGCTTCCATGGGGTCCTTCTCCTCACTGCCAAGTGAAAGAGCTCTCCAGTGGGGCTCCTAAAGCATTTGGGAGCTAATGGTTTATTCAGTTCCTCCTTTGCATTTATTCACAGACACTGAACCAACAGGAGCCAAACTGTCTTTGCCTCTTTGGTTTTTCTCTAACAGTTTCACCATTTGATTTTCCTTTCTGGCCACAGTTGAAACAGAATAAAGGTAATTCTGGTTAGTTCCTGGCTGAACTTTGCTTCCTATCTAGAGTTAGCAGAATTCGGTTGCGGACAGGAAGAGGGGTGGCCTTCAGAACACAGAGCTTCTGAACGTTAGGGAAGCACTGACATCGGCTTGTGGCTTCTAGCCTCAGAGGGGATCACGGCAAGAGTTCGCTAACAGATCAGAGTTTGAATCTTGGCTCAGTTGGCTATTAGCTGCAAATTGTGGTCTGCTGCTAAATGTTGAACAACAGACTCTTAAATAAGGCCCTAATTTGTAGCACGTGCCGATTTTTGTGGTGTAAATCCTCCCACGATGGCCAGTTTTAAGTGACCAATGTGTTGTCACTGAATGCAAAATTAGGAAGAGATTCTCACTGTTGGCATTTTACGGCCTGTCTGAGCTGACTCCAGCACACCAGTAAGCCGGATAAGCACCAGTTTTATCGTCTGTACAAAGGGAGAGGTACTTTGCCGGGTCGTTATAGAGATGAAAGTAATGGCCAAAACAGAGTCTGACACATGCTAGAAGCTCAATAAATTGTTACTGCATATCATCATTTTAAGCTAGGCCTTAAGGAAGTGACTTCACATTGCTGAGCACTCCAAGAAGTCAGAGCCTCAGCCTCAAAAACTTAGCAAGTAAATTTCATTACCGGTGTGTCCGGGGAATGAAATCACACTAATCAAATGCACAAAGATTGGCACAGAGATTAAACTCCATCTCCTTAATTAGGTGGTGTTGATTAAGGGCAGTTTATAAATCACAATACCAATTTACTACCTTGATTTGGTGCATATACAGAACAATAATTGTTCCAACCCCAAACTGGCCCGTGTGATCTATAAAAGGATTTCTCGTGAAAATATCAGAGAGGGTGACAGAACTTGAGAAACTCCTAACTCTGGGAAACGAACAAGGGGTAGTGGAAGGGGAGGTGGGCGGGGGTTGGGGTGAATGGGTGACGGGCACTGAGGGGGAGACTTGACAGGATGAGCATGGGGTGTTATGCAATATGTTGGCAAATTGAACTCCAATAAAAATAAAAAAATTAAAAAGGATTTCTCTTTGTGGTTTAGGAATTGTTTACATGCATGCTACAAAAGCATAAGTGCTAATGATATATAAATATGCTTATTTATTTAATCATCTGGGTTAAAAAATTAAATTGGGGCTGCCCCAGGAAATCCCTGGCCCCCACCAACCTCAGTATAATGCCTGATCTGAGTACCAAGCCTGGTGTTCTGCACCTGTCTCCTTGCAGGCAGCCAGCTCTCCTGTCGAGCCTATGGAAGGCTGGAAGGGTGGACATTGTTAGGAGGAGAGTATATTTAAGCACTCCTGGGGGGGTCCTGCCTGCAGTTTCCCCGACCACAACTATAATGATGAATTTTAAACCCTTTGGGTAAGAGCACAATGTGAAGATTATCAGTTCCATTTTGCTATGATGCAGACTGGCACACAGAGAGGTAAGGGCACATAGAAAGTAACTAGCAGAGCTGAGACTGGAATTCAGATCTCTGAGGCACACAGTAGTGCTCTTCTCTGCCCCTGGGATGATCAGTAGGGCAACACAGAAAGCACACAATCCAGTGCAGGAGAAAACCACATGCATGGATAAACTAACAGAGAGTTTCCGTGGGGCAGGATGCAGGATGTTCTGGGAACACCAACAAAGGACAACTGTCCCAGTCTGGAAGGGGAGATTGGTATGGGTATGGTCGGGGTGAGGTCGTGGATGTGGGGACCTCTGAGCTGAGTCTTAAAGAATGAGTAGAGGGAAGCCTGGGTGGCATTTGTCTTTAGCTCAGGTCATGATCCCAGGGTCCTGGGATCGAGTCCTGCATCAGGCTCCCTGCGAGAAGCCTGCTTCTCCCTCTGCCTCTGTCTCTGCCTCTCTCTGTGTCTCTCATGAATAAATAAATAAAATCTTAAAGAAAAGGCCGGGGGGGGGGGGGGGGGGGGGGGGGGGGGAGCAGCCCCGTGGGCGCAGCGGTTTAGCGCCGCCTGCAGCCCAGGGCGTGATCCTGGAGGCCCTGAATCGAGTCCCACGTCAGGCTCCCTGCATGGTGCCTGCTTCTGTCTCTGCCTCTCTCTCTCTCTCTGCGTCTCTATGAATAAATAAATAAAAATCTTTTTAAAAAATTTTTTAAAAAAGGATGAGAAGAATTATCTTGGAATAGAGGCATCCTTTTGTTCTTTCAAGAGTATATTAATCTAAAAAAAAGTGTATTAATCTCTGCCAATCTCTAAGGGAAAAAGATCTTTTATTTTACAGCTTGTCTGTGGGTTGTTGTTTTTTTTTTAGTATTTGGTAAAATTTTAGGGTCATGATATTCTTAACATAGCTTAATATATCTTAAAATCATTTAGTGACAGGGCTGGAGAAGATAAGTCAGATTGCAGTAGAATGAGGAATTTAAGGGCGTCAGAATTCATGGAGGAGGCTGGGTGAGACAACTGTCTCAGCTGTGGCACGGGTGGGTAAGTGGAGGTGGACAGGCCTCTTTAACTTTTACCATTAACACTTAACTTTTAACTTTACCACCACATCAACATCACAGAGGGAAAAAATTATGGAAGTCCCCTACCCTCCCTCCCGATGGAATCAAGGGGAAATAGCTCATTATTGCTTCTGAATGAGAAAGTATCTCTTTCCATAATGAAGACATTTAATGTTCTGCTAATCAACTGCTGAGACTGGCTGAGCATCTGTGGGTGCTTTATCTTGGTTAATGGGAATATTTCAAAGAGCCCAGCTTAGGGAAATCTTCTGACTGGGCAACTTTTATTCAGTACTGTGTTTCCTAACTCCTACCCCATTAGATACCTTCCTTCCTGGCCCATCCCCCTCCCCCTCATCCTTGCTGCTCCGCTGCTGGAAAATACTGCAGTTTGTCTGGTTACCAACATATGGGCTTATATGCTAGTCTCTCTTTATGTTTGTGTATTTATTGTTTTTTGCATATAAATATTTGTTGGTTATTAATTTTGTTATCATCAACTTATGACTTAATTAGGACCTTGGGAAGGGGGAGGGCTGCAGGATCTCTTCAAGGAGCTGGGGAAGTGCAGACAAGCTGCCAACTGCACTCACGGTCCCTACCCAGAGGAGCTCCCCGTGGTGCCCCAAGTAGAGACTGTAGTGTCAGTCGCTTTTCCTCTCTGTGGCATTCAGCAGGACAGTGTGCAGGGTGTGAACGTTGAATTGGTTTGCCTGGTGATGGTGGCGCTGCTGCCAAGACCACCAATGGTGCAGAAGGAGGAGTGCCAATTGCCATCCACACACATTTTTTACTTCCTGCCAGCTTCAGATCCCTGCCTTTCTTAATGACCAGAGTTTCTAGGGCCTGTGATCATGTCCAGCTATTCTCAGGTGTCAGGGACCTGAGAGGACTTCATTGGTCTTATGCAGGCAGCAGATCCACATCCTTCCAGATGTCTTAAAGAAACCCGTTCATCCCAAAAGATCTTGCTTGGCAGGGGGAGACACTTCTCCTGGCAGGGACTCCCATAAACTTCCCTGCAATAGACTTTCTTCGAGCTCTCCTTCTCTCCTTATCCACTCACTCACTCATTCATTCATTTAGTTAACAAATATTTATTGAACAGCCACTACTTTCCAGGCACTGGAAACCAGTCCTGGAGATACAGCGCTGAATAGATCAATACTGCCCCAGGTTTCACCTCTACCAATTTTGCTTAATCTCATGTTACCCCTACTCACAAGCATTCCTTTATTAGGAGAAAGAGCACAGTGTTCTAGAGAGTTTTGATTTGAAATGGCCATGCTCGAAATTCGAGGATAATTCCTACCATTGGTTGAACACCAATGGAAGCAAAGACAGTGGAGCTCAGGAGAAGGGATGGTGGCACTGAGATGGTAGGGAGGTAGGCACAGTGTCAGAGCATGAGGGAAACTGAGAAGCCTCTACTTCTCCGCCGGTCAGGTGGATTGGAGAAGAACATAAAACGATAAAAGAGATGCAGACAAGTTACATTTAGAACTTAAAAGTACAAAATAGCTCTCATAATCTTTCTTTGTATTTATTTTCTATGCTTGTGAAGATGTGATTTATTTACACTGTCATAGGATAAATAGAACCGTGACTTATTTCTTAAATTATGTGATTCCAGGTACTTTTGACTGTTGCATCAGGTTTTCAACAGAACATTCTTCTGGGAGACTGGGGCAATATATCTGCCCCTCTCTCCAACCCCATTCACCTGTCTCAACACTCAACACTGATGCTGCACACAAGCAAGAGTACACTCACACTCAGTCCCTGATTTGAACCAGGTCTTCTTGGATTAGCAAACACAGGTCCAGAGTAGTCCATTATCTGCCAGTCTCCTTTGCTTTTCTGCCCTGTCTTATGAGGCCTTTCCTTTCCATGCCTAATATAGAAATAGAAGATGCACAATAAATATGTATTGATTGAGTGAATTTTGTTTCCATTTTCATATCTTCCTCAGGTAAGAGATGCTTATCACTTTCATGGAAGGAACATCCAAATAAAATGAAAAGGAAGAGCAATTCAAAGTCTTCATTTGAATGTTTCCAGCTGGGAGTGGGAAAAAAAGTTGATTTTCCACTCCTGTTCCTTTATTCTAGGTACTGACTGGTTTTTAATCTAAAAAGGCATGTTGACTGGTAGGCTGGGATTATCTTCAGTGCACCCAGAGAGAAGAGCAGATGGTCTGCTAGACCGAGGAATTCCCCAGAGCTCATCTCCATTATGCAACAGATCATTAATCTGGAGCTTCAAAACCACAACTGAGCACGGAGATGCCTAAACCAAGAGCTACTTGGTCATTTACCTTCAAAATTATTTGTAATGATTTGGTTTCTCACCATCAATAAACATAGAGAGTGCGAGCTCAAGAACAATTCCGGAGATCCCTGACAATAGAAGGCATCTAGGATGATGAGATGGGGAGACTCCCCCACCCCCACATTCCTCAGGGATGAGACACAAGGAAACCTCTCTTCCCCAGGCCTGTTCTTCTCAGATTCCTGGTAAGACTTACAATCCCAGTCAGAGGGTGGTGCAGCGTGTAGCATCCTGTGGGCTGAAATGCATTCTAGTGATCGTCCAGGCAGTTTCATTCTCCAGAAATCTGCAATTTTAAAACCAGTGAACAAATCATACCAAAAGCCTGAAAACACAGCATAAAGTATATCGAGTATTTTTTTTTAATGCATGGTTGAATTCAGAAGAAAGTAGGGAAATTCCAAGAGGGTTCTGCCAGCAGAGCTGTACACCAGAATAGGAGCCCCATTTCAGGAACTAAGAGGCTCAGGGGCAAATGGCAGTGCTGGGGGCAGGAGACCAACCCGTAGGCCCCACAAAGTCGGGGAGTGAGAGACTTCATTTATATTTAGGTCCCTCAAGAGCCTACCCCTAGAGAATAGGTACAGCAGAAAAGGGAGTCACGTCACCTGCAAAGGGAAATAAGGAAGCTGACCCATCTTGACATGGATTCTGGTCGGAAATTTTACAAAAGATTTCCTATGAGGATTTGTAACCTAAGCCTGCCTTCATAGAGATTTGCCATTCTAAAACTTTTTTTTTAATTTTTATTTATTTATTTATGATAGTCACAGAGAGAGAGAGAGAGAGAGAGAGAGGCAGAGACACAGGCAGAGGGAGAAGCAGGCTCCATGCACCGGGAGCCCGATGTGGGACTCGATCCCGGGTCTCCAGGATTGCGCCCCGGGCCAAATGCAGGCGCCAAACCGCTGCGCGACCCAGGGATCCCCGAGATTTGCCATTCTAATTTACTACCTGTAAGATCCAGGCAACCCGTACAAAAATATTTCCCTATCCATTTTTGGGGAAGTGTATACTCACACTCGAGTTAATATAATAACCCGAGTTTGTAGTTAATGCTTGGGTTAGAAAGAAATGGTAGTTGATGAACACATTGTAGTTTTATTTGGAGAGTGCTTTCTTCTGTATCTATAAGTCTTGATCTATCTACTTGTACAAAATGGGTCCAAAATGTAACTGAGCGCCTTCTTTTATTATCATTCTAAAGCTTGAGGTAGAGAAAATTTCTACTGTTGGGAGACACTTGAATTGGAGTGGCCGCAGCCAATTCTGTATGTTGTTCCCTGTCATGATGTTTGACAAGGAGTAGTCCTGATTTCACAGACCAGGTTACAAGACACTCTAACGAGTGAGAACCCTTTTAACATCTAGGATCCACATGCCTCTGCTTCAAGCCAACACAACAGAGTGCTTAGAATGAGTATTGCTTCAGCACTCACGGTGAAATAAAGCCAATTTTATCTTCTCAGAAATGTACTTGTCAAGATCACCCAACTTGTCTATGACCTGCCCCTTCAATATCTTGTCCTGGTTCTCGGTCTCTTTCCTTCTCTCTTCTCCCTCCGCCCTCTCCCACCCTCCATGGGCCCCTAGAATCTCAGCTCCAAGCCGGGTCATTCCCGTCACAACTACTCTGCCTGTGGGGCAATTTGTTCTCTGCCACCTCCACTAAACTGTCTGCTCAAAGCCCATTCTTAGAGAGTTCCGGTTGAGAGCTGGCCCCAAGAGGCACTTGCATGGAATTTGAAAGGTGGAAATGAAGCACCATCTGTTACCTGCTGAAGGTCATCCAGATGAGATGCAGTGCCGGTGGGCTGCAGCTCATCCTCACTCTCCTCCCCTGTGTTCAGCTCTCCCTCCTGACTGCTGACCTGTCGACCAAGGATGGTTCCAGGCCCCTCCCCATATACTTGCTGGCAGACCCGCAGAGGCATAGCTGTCCAAAACCTTCCATGATATCCTCTTTTGCTAAGCCTTGTTTTGAAGGTCAGATGTGCTTGGCATCTCATACAGATTGGATATGGACTCCTCTGATCCTCCAGCTTCACTCCTGGACCTTCGCACCCACAGATCCTGCCATGATTAAGTTAGGTCTCGTTTCTATAATAAACCCTTTATCCCGTGATGAACAGTGGTCTGTCTCTCTGCTTGAGGGCTGATTCACCCTGGTACCTGATGCCCAAGAGAGGCCAGCAATATCGAATTGGGTGATACACATTTGATGCGTCAGGATTTCACCTGAGCATCTTTCCCCTCAACTCTGGAGTGATGAAATCAGACGGGAAAGACGGGACGGCACTTCTCCAAAAGGAAGAGCATTGCCTTCTACAGTCTGTGCAGTTCCTTACTGGCTCATTTTACTGGCTCAAAACACCATCTTCATCTTCCTCTTGCTTCTGTCCTGCCCCTCACACCAGGGCATGCTTAGGCTGACAGGCTCTGAGGCCCCTGGGGCCCTAATCAGCTGTCCACTGAGTCCCTTCCGGATGGGCCCAGCCCCATCTGGGCTCTGCATTCCTTTCTCACACACGGTGAAAAGAACTGATTTTGAGCTGTTGTTTTTTTAACTGGCATCGCAGAGTAGCACATCAGCTAAAAGACGGGTAACCTTCATCTTGGCACGCATTTCTCTCTCACTGAGTACACCCCGGCAATTCCCAGTTAGACTCTTCTACAGAACAATTTTGTAGCATTTCCATTTATTACACATTTAATTGCCTTTTAATTGGTGCAGCTGTTTTCAGCATGTTTGAGGCGTACTGGAACTCTCCGCCTTAGCACCCATTTCAGGCTTGCTTCCTGCCCTGGATTACATTCCTGTCGGCCAAAATTTTGTGCAAGAGCCTTGAGGTTTAATCAAAGACTTATGGTCTAGTATAAAGGCTCGTGATAGCCCTAATTCCTTCAGGCAGTGGGAAAAGAACAGTATAAACTTTCAGAGTTAATCTCAAGAGCTAAAAAACTACTATGGCAATGGGATATCTGGGTGGCTCAGCGGTTGAGCGTCTCCCTTCAGCTCAGGGCGTGATCCCGGGGTCCTGGGATCGAGTCCCGCACCAGACTCCCTGCATGGAGCCTGCTTCTCCCTCTGCTTGTGTCTCTGCCTCTCTCTCTCTGTGTCTTCCATGAATACATAAATAAAATCTTTAAAAAGCAAAAAACAAAACAAAACAAAATACTACCATGGCAATATACCAAGCTCATGGCAACTTGTCCATAACCATCAGTGGGGCTTAGAGTCCAAGTACTTACATTTAAGTTCCAAATACATTATTTGCAATTCCTATGCCTGAGGCAAGACATGGAGCTTTCCTGGAGTTGGGAGGTTGAGGTTGAGCTGTAAAGTCCTGCCTGCATTTAATATTCTGTTGGTCTGATGGCAACTTGACAGAAGACCATTATTACTTATATATTTGAAACATTTAAGCATGAATAATGAAGCTTTTACATTTTGTGTTTGGATTATTTTAATCTTTGGTACAAACAGGCTCTCCAGATGCTTGTTTGCTGGCTTTTTTTTTTTTAAGTTAATTATTTAATTTACTCATTTCTTTATTTACATTAAGGGATATCACAGTAGGGCAGCTTCTGAAGAGCAAGCTTAGAAGGCCTTGGCCGGGAGAGCCTCTGAGCCTGAGTTTTCCCACTTGTGACCTTGGAGTAACAATATTTACCCCACAGGGTTGTAGTGAGGGTGAAAATGAAAATAATGATCATAGCAGTTCTTCACAACCTGAAAGCTGCTATGGAAATACAATCATTCTTTTCACCAGAAATCCATCCCCAGGCCATAAGCAGAGAGTTCTTTCTGGAAAAGTCTAGACAGATTACATCAAAACTAAATAAAAAAATAAAATAAATAAAATAAATATTAAAAAAAGATTACATCAAAAAGACTTATTCCAGGACTACTCACTTGGCTGCTAACTAGATTTTTGTTTTGTTTTGTTTTTGTCTCTGAACTCTTTGCTCATTTGTATCTCTATACAGAGTAGAAATAAGATGAAAAAAATCTAACCAGTACTTAATAGGAACTCTGGCCAAGGCTTTAGTGTGGACGTACACAATGCCTTGGAACTGCATGTCCCAGAATCCTCTTCCCTCTATGGTTCCTGGTTGGGGTCAACAGCCACTGAAGGGCTCTCATCTGAGACCACAGGTGGGAGAGAAGGTGAGGCCTTACTCTCTGCAGGGAGTGGCAACCAGACATGGCAGCAAGCTCTTGAGTGTTATGCTTTCACCATGACTTAGATTATTGACAGAGATGCCCCAGGATTGTTGAGAATTACCATGATTTCTGGTGAGCTCATGAGAAGCACCCACTTGAGCTCTTCAAACTAAAATATAGGGGATGGCTTTTCTACCCACTGTTCATGGTTGTGTAGGCCCTAATCCTCTATATTAGACCTGTAATTCTCAAAAGATAAAGCATGATTTCTGTTTTCGCAGTTTGACCCTGTCTGATACAAACCTTTCCCTTTTCACCAATGCTACGTGTAACAAAAATTTATTTAGCACTTATTATAAGCTACCATGAGCAAATCACTTTGCTAGGTGCTTCACATGTATTATCTCATTTAATTCTCATCATAACCCTTCAAAATTTATCCTATTACTTCTTCCACCTTATAGACAAGGTAACTGTTGAAGGGGTTAAGTAATTTGTCCAAGATCACACAATAAGATATACAGAGTTATAGACTTTCAGAGCTACACGTCCTCATGAAACTGGCCAGTTTCTATGATAACACATTTTTTCTTTAAAGATTGTATTTATTTATTCATGAGAGACACACAGAGAGAGAGAGAGAGAGAGAGAGAGAGAGAGGCAGAGACACAGGCAGAGGGAGACATAGCCTCCACGCAGGGAGCCCATCATGGGACTCGATCCCGGGACTCCAGGACCACGCCCTGGGCTGAAGGCAGGCATCAAAACGCTGAGCCACCCAGGGATCCTCTGATAACACATTTTAAAAGTCCAGTGGGATATTAGAGTGAGTCAGGAACCTCCCAAATAACATGGCCATTGTGACTGAGCAAGATTCTACAAAACCACTGTCAGAATGCAACTGATCAGAGACCTAGTGACTGGTAAAATTAGGAACACAGAAGGCAGCATTTGGTGCCAATGGGCATTGTTAAATAATCAGAGCTGATTTTTGAATCAGACACAGAACCGGAAGAATGGCATCAGTGGTGGTAGTGATGATGGTCACCTCTTCAAGAAGGTTTGTAAGAGGATCTTGAATTCTGATCACCATCCCTTTTCCTACTGAATTGAGACCCTAAATATTCTATCTGACTTCCAAGTTAAGTTTCAAAAAGATCTCTTTACCAGAGACACTAACTTGAGCCTTGGGATACTAGCTGAGCAGGCGCCCATGAGAATGCTGACATGATTAAAAAGTTCAGCTATGGTCACAGGTGTTTTTGAATAATTAACACCATATCCTGAATCCAGTCAAAATAGTATTCTTTCCCACAAATGACTTCAAATGTAACTACTACAAGGTTGGGTTAAAGGAGGACGAAGGAATGTGGAAGAAAGAAGGAAACTAAAGAATTGCTTTTGTAGTAGATACCTGAGTCCTACTGCACAAACTAGAGTGTGCGAGACACATCACATGTTCTTTAATGAAGCTGACTTTGAGGCTCCCAGGCACCTAAACAGGTGGGAAATTCGATTTGTCATCGTTAGGGTGCTCTCTCATCCTGCCCTTCCCCCAGGGATGTGGGAATGTCTTGAAGTTCCTTTGTAGAGGGGGCTATTCAGGAAAGGTCCTTGGGCAATTGGTCCCCAGGTCATTGCTGTCATCTTTCAAGCTCACATAGCTCCTTGAAAATCAGGAGTACTGCTGTGACTGTACCACACACAGGCTCAGGAATCTTGGCACCTTAGCATCCTTCTTCTGGGACTCTACTTCCCTCGGAGAACATGAGCCAAAACTCACTGAGGATCTGCCCCCATCCTTGGAATGCGGGGGTGGGACTCTCTCCCTGCTGCTTTGCATCATAGTGCTCATATCATTATTTTCTATCTCAATGAATGTGGTTCATTTGGCCCATTTATTTTAATTCTCTATTTCCCACTTCCCTTTAGCCTCCTCTTCATATTAATAACAACATCAAACATTTACTGAAAGCTTATTATAAACCGAGTACAAATCTAAGGGTTTTCAAACTAGGGCTTTTAATTCTCAAAAGAATCCTATCCTACAGGTTCTGTTTTATTAGTCCTATTTTACAACCAAGGCCCAGAGAGATGAAGTAACTCATCTAAGGTCACCCAGCTAGAATGGCCAGGGCAGGATTTCGACCCAAAGCATCTGGCTAAAAAGTCCTACTGCTTAATCATGATGACATCCAGCTTTTCCTTGTTGCTATCATCCACAATTTTACTTCTGGATTACTAAGAATATGCCCACTCCTCCCTCTCTCCTTTTCTTCCTTCCTTTCTTCCTTCCATTCTTTCTTCCTTCCTTTCAGATAAAACTTAAGTTTATTGGTTTATTTTCTCACTTTTATATCCATAGTCTTTGGTTTTCAGCTCTCTTCTTCCTGAAAGAACTCTTTTAATGATTTTTCTCAAGCAGTTTTTCTCTGTTAAATCTCTGAGGCGTGGTATGACTGAGAATTTCTTTATTTTGACCATTATATTTTAATGATTGAGTAGATCTAAAATTCTGGATGGGAAGTTCTTTTTTTCTAATACTTCAAAAATACTATTAATTTTGTTTTATTCAGGATTGTTGAGAATCCTGATGCCAATCTGATTCTTCTTCCTTTGATTTGCTTTTTTTCTCTCCAAAAGATTTTAGAATTTTTCCTTTGACTTTTATGTTTGCATCCTAAAGGGGGGTGTGTGTATGTGTAAGTCTCTCCTGTGTACCCCCACTATGAGCTTTTGCAGTCTGAATTATTAAACACTGTATATCAGTTTTCTGTTACTACGTAATAAACACATCAAAATGGAGTGGCTTAAAGCATACCTTCATCAACTTCATTCCTACAGGCTGGCAATTTGGGAATTTGGGCTGGGTTCTGCTGATGGTTCCTCTAGTCAGCTGCTAATCAGCCAGATGGTTGTGCTTCTTGGGTGTTAGCTAGATGCCAGCTGGAAGAATGGGTCAAAACTGGGCCACTTGTCTTTCAACATCCATCTGGCCTGGGTGGGCTTGTTCATACTGTAGCTTAGACTTCTAAAAGCAACACAGGGGGTGCCTGGGTAGCTCAGTCAGTTAAGTGTCTGCCTTTGGCTCAGGTCATGATCCCAGAGTCTGGGGATAGAGCCCCATCTCGGGATCCCTGCTCAGAGGGGAGCCTGCTTCTCTCTCTCCCACTGCTCCTTCCTGTCTCACTCATTTTCTCTCTCTCTCTCTCTCTCTTAAATAAATAAATAAAATCTTATAATAAAATAAAATAAAAGCAATACAGGATGGCAAGCCCCAAAGGACAGCATATTTAAAGTCTGTGCTTGCATCATTCTCCTTTTGTCCTATCTGCTAACACAAGTCACTTGGCCAAGCCTAGAATCTATGTAGAGGGGACCACCAGAGGCCATAGGTGTAGGGAGATGAAATAACTTGGGGGCTATTACTGCAAAATCTACCACATTCTCCTTTAATTCTGGAAAATTTTTTATTGCTTTTTTCCAAGGATTTCCTCTCCTTCACTTATTTGTGCTCTTCCCTTCTAAGATTCCTCACATACAGATGTGAACTTCTCTATTTATCCTCCATCTCGCTTAGCCTTTACTTCTATAGTTTCAACTCTTTTCATCCTTCTTAAAATCTTCCAGGAGAGTTCTTAACCTGGTCTCTCATTTCAGTTGTTCGTTTTTGTGGCTGTACCCATTCTGCTTCCAAGGGACCCACTGAGCTCCTGGTTTTATCAGTTACATTTCTCAGTCCTAGCATCCTTAGTCCATTTTTCTTTGACTGTTCCTGTTTAAGGTTTCCAAAATCTTCTTTTATGCTATTGAGGGGTTTTTCCAATGCTTATTTTAAATCTGTCTGGTTTATTAAATCTGCATCCCTTGCTGCACCTTTTTCCTTTGTTGCTTTTCTTCAAGAGTGTAGATATACCATCCCCCTTCCCCTATAACTCATATTATCTTGAGAGTTTCCATTGCCTGGACTGATAGTGGGTGTCTGCAAGAAAGGGTAGAAACTCAGATCCTCCCTTGTGCCTCTTCTGGTGAGTTCGGTGAACAGGCAGTGTGTGAAAAACATACCTCTGGGCTCCTAAGCCCAAGCCAGCCAGATGAATGATGGAAGGCGCAGCTGACCCATTTTTCCAGCTGGCATCCAGCTAACACCCAGAAGCACAACCATCTGGCTGATTAGCAGCTGATTACAGAGGAACCATCAGCAGAACCCAGCCCAAATTCCCAATTGCCAGCCTGTAAGAATCAGGTTGATGAAGGTATGCTTTAAGCCACTCCATTTTGATTTATTACACAGCAACAGAAAGCTGTTATAGAGTGTTTAATAACTCAGACTGCAAAAGCTCATAGTGGGTTAGACAGGATACACACACACACACACACACACACAACACACACACACACACACACATAACCCCTAGAACCTACCATTCCCTAAATTCCCCCCAACTCCCAAAACAGCAACACTGCTCCTCAAAGCAACTTCCTCTAGTCTTCAAAATAACATCCAACATTTCTTAAACACTTAGTATGTATCAACCCAGTTTTAAGTCCTTTTACATGTATTGTATCTTTTTAACCCACCCTAAGAATTAGGTAATATTATTATGTCCATTTTAGAGATGAGAACACAAAGAGAGAAAGCAAATAAATTTCCCAGAGTCACAGAGCAGTAAGTGGTGGAGGCAGATTAAAATTGGGTCTGTTTGGCTTTAGAATCCGCAGTCTTAATCTTTATACCATGGGCCATGAAGTCCTGGAAAAGAGGGAGCCTCAGGAACCAGGCCTTCTGCTGCCCCAATCTACTGCAGCTCTCTGCCCAGGTGGGCTCCAGTACTTCCCTGACACCATCCTGATTTTTCTAGCTGGTGCTGGGCCAGTGAGGCTGTTTTTCTGCCTGGCAAGCAAATTTCTGCCGCTGGCAATGTAAGTGAACGAGCAGGATACAACTAGAAACCTCTTGTGTATTCTGTTCAGTGTTTGCCCCACATCCTCTCTGGAAGAAATGGAAATCCTCTTCACACTCCATCGCCCTCACCCCCCACCCCAACCCCTAGGACACAATCACATTTGGCCTCCCCAGGATCCCATTACTTTGTTTGTTTGTTTGTTTGTTTGTTTGTTTGTTTGTTTTACCATGTTATTAGATGCATCAAACTTGTTTATGTGACATCTTTGGGGTTGGCTCAGGGGAGGCAGCCAGTATCTCATATTAGTTCATATTAGGCAGGAAACATCTGTATATGTAATTTCCAAGGTAGTTTATTCACTAACCCAAGCCCCGAAGAACATCTAGCTCTGGTAGTGCTAACCTCTGTTCTTCACCAGCTATTTCCTTCCACCTCATATTCAGTTCCCTAAAACAACACAGGAATTCTATTATTATATCATTCCTTAAAATGCCTTCATCTCCTGCAGGAGTGAACCTCAATATACAGCTGCATACATATAAACGGTCAGATTCAGAACAAAGCTTAACTTCTTAACAGGCAACATTTTTTAATCCTTTCTAGTGCCACCTCGGATAACTGACTTTCTCATTGTTGATCCTGTTATCCAACCCCTGATGCTTTGAACACCTCTAGGGTTTTTTGTGAATAGCTCAAGCCTTAGGTCTTATTCCATTTCAATGGGCGCCAGACTTCATACTCACTACCATCCTTCCACATCTGTCCAGAACTGCACATTTTGGCCCAGGCCAGGCCTGCCACTCCTGCTCTTGCTCCCAATTCTGAACTGCAGCCATCCTGCAAAGTTTAGTTCAAATGTTCCCACCTCTGGGCAGCCTGCTCTCATTGTTCAGCCTAAAGTGACCTCTCTGAACTTACACAGCAAAGAGGTTGTAAAGGCCACACTCGCATAGGACTTGCTCTCCTCTTCTGAGAGTGTCCGCATTCAGGTCCTCCAAACTGTCCACAGTCCTTCACAAGGCAAACCACAGAGATTAGAGCCTGAGACATTTGAGTGCTGACCTTCCCCTTACCCTCACATCCCCTCTCCTTTGCCAGCTGATCCTAGCAGGCATGCATGGTTTTGATCTGCATTGTGAATATAATTATGAATATGAATCATATGCTGGATGCTGCTTGACTCATTCACCTCTTTGTAAAAGAGCAAACCAGTCAATTTACTTAATTGATTCTACTTTTCCTCATCTACAAAAAGCAGAGACTGAGCTAGGTGATTTCTGAGGCTCAGTCTATGATGACAACTGGCTGTAGACAACTTTAGGTCAGGGACCTTGTGTCCTGATTATTTTTTTTCTCCTACAACACCGTGAGCAAATATCGGTGTTCTCATATTGTCAGAAATCAAGAAATTAGTGATTATCTTATGTGCCTTTTTAGCCCTAATTTAGTGGTTTGCCATCATGGGCATATTTTCAGAAATGGTCTCTAGAAGACAGATTGCATTGATCAGCTGACCCTACTTTTTCTGGGCAGTCTAAATTTCTTATGACTCTTGTTCTGAGCAACTTCCCTTAGAAAATTTCCCCTAGGTAGCATAGAAAAATTAAGATGTGTTGCAGGTTGCTTATTCCCATACCAAAATGACACAGTTCCCACTTCTCCAGAAACTGGAGTAAAAACCCTGAGGAAAACCTGAGTGCACTCAAGGTCTTTTACATTTTGTGGCAGGATCTTCCTGGGAGTCACCGTGTGCTAGGATGTGGTCTGAGAGTGGTGGGAAAGAGAGAAAGTGGCCCCTTCCTGAAGTCAAATCATTGGTTCCAGAAGACTGCCTCCCACTGGGGACTACAGAGAAGTGAGAAAGGGCTTCAAGGTAGAAGCCCAAACTCTCAAGGATTTCTGAAGACACAAGGAGCAGATAATCATCCAGAGTGAACCCAGAAAGATCTGGAGACCACAGGGCCATATCGATCAGGAGCTGCGGCTCCTCGCCAACCCCAGGTTTCAAGGAGAGCTTAACAGACTAGCCTCATAGCTCGTTCTCCGCAGGGACACTCGGTAGAAGGGCTGGCTCTCTGCTGTCACATCAGTTAAAACCCAGCCAAGCAGTGGGAATTCTCTGTATTTTGTTCTATTATTAGAATCCAATTACCATCTGGTGGTATGCTATAGGGAAGTGCAATTCTTCTGCATCAGCAAACACAAAATGCAGCAGTTTGGTGAGCAAGCTGGCAGCTTCCAGAGCTTGGAGCAAAAAGGTAGAGAAATACTTTTATTTCTGCCCAAAGAACATTATGCCTATTGGGATTCCCCTGGCTTTGGCATGTAGATAGGTGAGCTCAGTCCCATAAAGGCAGAGACTTCACTCAGGTGTCGCACTGGCCTTTAAGATGGGAAACACTTTGCCCAGGCCTGAGCCTGTGTATTCTGCTCTGTCTTATTTTGGGTGGCCACCTGTTCCCTGAATGCGGCCCCAATAGCCACTAGATATCTTTTCTCACGAGGTAAGAAGCTCTGCTTCTTCAAAACCTGCTGTCTAGAAGCAAGACTGAATAGCCCATGACCCCGATGCTCATCCCTCTTCCGTTTTCCTGCTGAGGGAAGCTACAGGCTGCTTCATGGTAAGTGGTTTGATGGATGTGGTAAAAGTCTGACGCATTTTTGATGGATATAAATAGTCTGATGGATGCTCAGCCCAAAGCTTCTCTAGGTAAATTCCTGACATGATTCACTCCACCAAGGTTGGAAAGAAAATTATGTCTCAAATCTCTCTGAGGCAATCTGAAATTTCCTTGGGTGTCTCAAGGAAGTAGCATAAAGGTAAGTGTTACTGGGGTGATAGAAAAAGAGGAGCCAGGAGGGAGAGCAGAGGCAGAGTATCTTCGACTATAGGCCAGCACCTACTGATCTCATCTTCTAGATGCCTCTGTAGTAGAAGATTTTGTTTTTGCCCCTTTCAGCCACTGAAATTCCTAATCTGACTCTTGGATTCACTCCTTTCTGTCTTCTCCTTCATGTAGGTGCACCAGACGTTGCAAATGGAAAGACATGGCAAGGGGGGGAAAGGTCAGCAAACAGTCTCCTGGGTCCTTAAATTCTATGATCAGGGGGCAGCCTCTAAGCCTTCACTTTGTGGCCAGGGAATTCCTTTGTGTGGATTAGAGACAGACTTAGGGCCCAAAATAAAGCAGAACTAGGGGCTACCATTTCCTTTCCCCCAAGGCCTGCGCTCATATCTCAGCCCCCCTCATCCTACCTCTCCTGCCCCAAACAAGGAGCAAATGCAGGAGGGAAAGAGCACAGAGCTTCCATCCCAGTGTCTGGGACAGAGATGGAGGGAGGCCACTCACACAGGTGTCCTAGACTAGGGCAGCAGTCTTGGGCCATCTGACTTCACCTTGGACTTGGTGAATTATCCTTGAAAGTTCTGGATTTTTATCCTTTTACTTGCAGCAAATAGTCCTATCTAATGGCCAGGAATTGCAGGAAACTAAAACAGGTTTCAAAAGAATCATAAAATCTTTTCTATCTGAAGGTTTACAGCTGGGTCAACCAAAACTAGATAAAATTTTTTCTTGGAACCCTCTATCCTCCTGTTTTTGCTCTTACCTATTTTTCCAAGTCATCAGCTTTCTTTGAGTGCACAGAATCTTCTGGTACATATTCTTTGGATGTTAAATCCTGCTCCCAGAATGTATGATCCACTCTTAATGCTGCATTTTATAATCCGTGATGTCTTATAACCAATGAAATAGAGTATTAAGCATGGGCTCCGTATTAGGAATATCACATATTAACACTTAATCACTGCAAAATTCTACAAGATTGGTAATATTGCCATTTAAGAGATTTGAGAAGCAAGGATCAGAAACATAAATCAAACTGTTCAAAGTTATGTCAGGTAAGTAACAACTCTTTCTGAATTCCAAATGCCAGGCTCTTTACAAAACAGCAGACTCCTTGAAAACAAATGGCACTTGCCCCCATGCAGAGAGTCAGTTCAAAATGAACAATAGGATTGCTGGGAAGGTTCTGTTGCAAATGCACACACAAAGGCCACCTTAGGGGGTGGGGGGGCAGCATAACCCAGAGCACTCTGGACGAGCTCAAGGCAAACAGTAAAAGTGAGGGGAATACCTTGAGGAAGGAAACTTCTGAGTTCCCTGCTACGTCAACTTTAAAAGGACAACATGTTAATGCATAATGATAGAGAGAGGGAGAACAGAGACACTTCACCAGGCACTCCTGATAAACAGCTACTGCCGGCTCTCTGGTGGGAGGAATGGTAGTCAAAGTTAAGCTCAAAATTGATGAAATGCTGATTTAGGAGTCCAGCAAAGCCATTTAAGACTATCCATTTTAATATTTCACTTTTCAAAAACCCTCTGGGTTATAATTACATTTTAAGAAGTCCAACATCACAGTGTCAGTGTTGTGAGCACATGTGCCCGGTAGAGTTTACCAATCCGGTGTCCTGCGCTGATGCTCAGGCCAGAAAAGAGATCGTCTGCACTCCCACACACCCCAGAGGGAAGGCAATTAGGAGTTGGGACAGGGAAGAAGGTTTGCAGGACTCTTGCCCTAATTTGAGCGTATGTTACAAGAGTAATGATGATGGGTTCTCCGGTTCTTGACAGGGATATTTTGAGGACAAAAGGAATAAGGTATATGCCTTCCCGATTGTGGATTAGCATTCTTTATAACAAGGGAGTTGGTCAAGACAATTGCTTTAGAGCCAACCCATGCGTAGTATTGATTTTAGAAAAAAAATGTATAAATATTCTGTAGGTCACCCCAGTTAAATGAATTAGGCAATAAAGGATTTGTTAAATACCTTTCTCTGCTGGGCACTGTACTAGGTGCTGTTTTTATTAAAGACTAATTGGGTATTTTGGCTGGGGAATAGTAACTGCTCTGAAATGTGAGCTGTTTTAAATAATAGCTATCAGTTTAATAAGATTTACTCTGCAGACTTTATGGGCACAGAGGGAAAGGGTTTCGGAAAAGGACTTGAGCTTTTAGGGCTCATGCAATTCCATTAAACACTGTTTTGCCATGAGTCCCTGGAAATGGATACTGCTTTTCCCTGTGGACTCATAGGGCCTGGGCTTGTTATTAACCAGAAAGAAATAAAATGTTCTGAAAACCCAACGGTTGGCTAATTTTATCTTTCCAGGATGGAGTTAGCTTAAGATCTGGCCTCTCAGACTTAAGAGTGGGAGAGAAGCTAGTTTTCAAGGAAACAGAGCTAAACCAAGCACGTGTTTTCTGTAGAGAAGAAGAAATGTCTTTTGTTCATTCTTTACTCTCATCTCTACTTCTTATAAAATGATAGATCTCTATGCTTCATCAAATTCAGATTCATTATTTTGCAAAGACCAGGTCATCGGTGATTTTTATCTATTTCTACTTAGGAAGGACCCAGAGGACCATAAGCAAGATTAAAATGGAAATGATAAACTGGATAAATAGTTGCAATAAGTAGCACAAAGGGCTAACCTCCTTAATGTGGAAAGAAGTCCTAGAAATGGAGAAGACAAGAATAATCAGCCCGTAGAAAAATGAGAAAAGCAAATACACATAGAGTGCACAGAAGGAAAAAGAGAAATAAAATGTCACTTTAAAAAATGAAATGAGGGTACCTGGGTGATTCAGTAAGTTAAATATCTGCCTTCGCCTCAGGTCATGATCCCAGGGTCCTGGGATGAAGCCCCGCATCTGACTCCCTGTTCAGGAGGGAATCTGCTTTTTCTTCTCACTCTGCCCCTCTCTCTGCTCATGCTCTTTCTCTCTTTCTCTCTTGCTCTCTCTGAAATAAATAATATTTTTTAAATAAAAAAAATAAAAATAAATTAAAAGTGAAATGATACCCAATCTCACTCACAATAAAATTCTAAATTAAAAATGCACTGAGAGACATGTTTTTTTGCGCCTATCAAGTTAGCAAACTTGGAACTATTTCTTTTAATTTTTATTTATTTATTCATGAGAGACAGAGAGAGAGAGAGAGAGAGAGAGAGAGAGAGGCAGAGACACAGGCAGAGGGAGAAGCAGGCTCCATGCAGGGAGCCTGACGTGGGACTCGATTCCGGGTCTCCAGGATCACACCCTGGGCTGAAGGCAGGCGCTAAACTGCTGAGCCACCCGGGCTGCCCCTGGAACTATTTTGATAACACACTCTCTTGGCAGGGCTTGGAGAGACAGGCAACCTTGCACATTGCTGGTGAGAGTGTAAATTTGCTCTCTCCTATAGAAAGAAATTTGCCTGTTTCTATCAAAATTATAAATACATACATTCTTTGTCCCAGGATCCCATAACTGGAAATTTATCCTACAGCTAATTGCATATATGCAAATTATACAAGTATAAGCTGGTTACTGCAGAATAGTTTGTAAAAGCAAAAGATTGGGAGCAAACCCAAAAGACCTTCAACTGTTGGCAGTGAACTAGGAAATAAGTTGTTGCTCCTCTACACAATGGAATATTTTGCAGCTGTAAAAATAGAGAAGTTTTCTATATACTAATATAGAAAGATCTATAAAATATCGAGAAAAATGTCACACTAAAAAAGACATTGGTGGGATCCCTGGGTGGCGCAGCGGTTTGGCGCCTGCCTTTGGCCCAGGGCGCGATCCTGGAGACCCGGGATCGAATCCCACGTCGGGCTCCCGGTGCATGGAGCCTGCTTCTCCCTCCGCCTGTGTCTCTGTCTCTCTCTCTCTCTCTCTGTGACTATCATAAATAAATAAAAAATTTTAAAAAAAAATTAAAAAAAAAAAACAAACACATTGGTGAGGGGCACCTGGGTGGCTCAGTCAAACATCTGCCTTCCACTCAGGTCATTATCCCAGGGTCCTGGGATGGAGTCCTGCATCCAGCTCCCTGCTCAGCAAAAAGTCTGCTTCTCCCTCTCCCACCTCCTCTTCCTCTGTGATCTCTCTCCCTCTTCCTCTCTCTCAAATAAATAAATAAAATCTTAAAAAAAAAAAAAAAAAGAACACATTGTTGGGAGCATTATGCCACCGATGCGGGCAGAGTTTCATTGTCTGCAGAAATTTAAAAGCAGTTTTTAAAAGGGACTAAAAATTAGTCTGCTTTTTCTTTTTTTAAATAACCATGTGCCAATAATTCTAAACAATAAAGGTCAATACTCTTTCCTCCAGACTCTTATATGGGTGTAAGTTCTAGACAATTACTGATATTTATGTTATATCTAGGTAGGACAACTCAAACATGTGTTTGACATGTACACAACACTGTTTGGTGTGTTAGCTTTTGGGTAAAAATAAGAATATATATTGGTATCAGCTTGAAATTGAAGAAAGATATGCTGGATAGATAATAGTAATTAATAATAGTGATGACAACATTATGGTATAGCTCTAAGCAGATGGGGAAGAGGGGTTGGAGAGAGACATTTCACTATACACAATGCAAGTGCATGCACACATGGAAACACATGTACACAACTCTATATAATTTTTTACATGTTAATGCGTTACCTATTAAAACTAAATTAAAACAATAATGAAAAAAGAAGTGGGACAAATATGGGTAACTCAAGGGGAACCCCTACCAATAATATATTTCGGGAATGCACACCAATTTTCTTAGGTATTTTTAAAAATTTGCAATTTTCCTTATATCTATAAAAGGGAAAGATAAAAATACATGAACTTTAACATCAGTATGTAAGGGTTATCTAAAAGTACTCTCTTTCCATGTGCTCAGGCTAGAAACAAATCACATATGCTTTAGCTGAACTTATCGTTAGAGACTCTGATGATTCTGAATAGAGCATCTATTTGCCTCATTTGTCTCAGTTCCAGTCAGACTACATGCTGCATAATGCATCAAAGTTATATTTATTTATAGCTTATTAGTCACACAAGCTCTTTACAGAGATGCTGGAAGAAATTTTTGAAAATTGGGAAATAGATTTTATGGTCTAATTTTCATCCCCTCTGTATATGTCTATGACAGTGGGATGTTCCAAGGTCATTTTCAACCATTGTGTCTATAATCAAGACTCTGAATGCCCTAGTTCTAAGAGTAGGGGCCTAATGGTAATATTTTACATAAAAATCCAGACGAGGGAAAGAAGGTCTGAACAACCCCCAGACAGAGACCAGGGGTCCTCCTGAGGCGCCTGTCTTTAAATCTACCACCTTGGGATGCCTGGTGGCTCAGCGGTTGAGCATCTGCCTGCAGCCCAGGGTGTGATCCTGGAGACTGGCATCGAGTCCCACATCGGGCTCCCTGCATGGAGCCTGCTTCTCCCTCTGCCTGTGTCTCTGCCTCTCTCTGTGTCTCTCATGATTAAATAAATAAAATCTTTTAAATAAATAAATAAATAAATAAATAAATCTACCACCTCTATTCTAGGGCAGAAACGGCTAAGGACCAGGAAGTAGCTGCTAAATTACACTGGAAACTGCTGTACATAAATAGTATTAAGAAAAAGGATCAAATCAGAGAAAATTATAGAAATAATCACCTAAGCCATCACTTCATCCCAAATATAGAGTGAGGAATAGCCCCAAAGGTTCCAGAATGGGAAATAATCACACAACACTGCAGGTGATGGGACTGACCCTTACCTCCTGAATTCCATGAGGTAGGAAGTCAGGCCTGAGCCTGCTTTGGTTCAGAGGAGGTAGAGGGAATTCAAGGGAGAGAAAGTGGCCTTGCTAAGGTCCTGAGAGGGACAGAGACAACAGAATACCTGTGTTAATCTCATCCAGGAATTTTTTAGAACATTTGAAATAACCATATATTTCATCTCTAGAAGTTTCATTTCATTTGGTTCTTCTTTTTTTTCCCCCAGAAGTCTCTTGTTTCACCTTAAAATTTTTCCTTAAAATCTTTAGATATAGGGATCCCTGGGTGGCGCAGCGGTTTGGCACCTGCCTTTGGCTCAGGGCGCGATCCTGGAGACCCGGGATCGAATCCCACGTCGGGCTCCCGGTGCATGGAGCCTGCTTCTCCCTCTGCCTGTGTCTCTGCCTCTGTCTCTCTCTCTCTCTCTCTCTCTCTGTAAAAAAAAAAAAAAAAAAAAAAAAAAAAAAAAAAAAAAAAAAAAAATCTTTAGATATATAATAGCTAAAGTCCTTGTCTGCTTACTGAATCACCTTTATTATCTCTGGGTCTGTTTCTATTGACTGATTCTTCTACTGGTTAGGTGGCACATTTCCTTCCTTCTTTGGATAGCTAATAACTTCTTACTGGCTGCTGCACATTGGGAAGGTTATGTCATTGAGTGGTGGATTGCTTGCATTCCTTTTTTTAAGATTTTTATTTTTTTTATTTTTTTATAATAAATTTATTTTTATTGGTGTTAAATTTACCAACATACAGAATAACACCCAGTGCTCACCCGTCAAGTGCTCTCCTCAGTGCCCGTCACCCAGTCACCCCCACCCCCCGCCCTCCTCCCCTTCCACCACCCCTAGTTCGTTTCCCAGAGTTAGGAGTCTTTATGTTCTGTCTCCCTTCCTGATATTTCCCAACATTTCTTCTCCCTTCCCTTATATTCCCTTTCACTATTATTTATATTCCCCGAATGAATGAGAACATAAAATGTTTGTCCTTCTCCGATGGACTCATTTCACTCAGCATAATACCCTCCAGTCCCATCCACATTGAAGCAAATGGTGGGTATTTGTCGTTTCTAATGGCTGAGGAATATTCCATTGTATACATAAACCACATCTTCTTTATCCATTCATCTTTCGATGGACACCGAGGCTCCTTCCACAGTTTGGCTATTGTGGACATTGCTGCTAGAAACATCGAGGTGCAGGTGTCCCGGCGTTTCACTGCATCTGAATCTTTGGGGTAAATCCTCAGCAGGGCAATTGCTGGGTCATAGGGCAGGTCTATTTTTAACTCTTTGAGGAACCTTTACGCAGTTTTCCAGAGTGGCTGCACCAGTTCACATTCCCACCAACAGTGTAAGAGGGTTCCCTTTTCTCCGCATCCTCTCCAACATTTGTTGTTTCCTGTTAATTTTCCCTTTTCTCCGCATCCTCTCCAACATTTGTTGTTTCCTGTTAATTTTCCCCATTCTCCCTGGTGTGAGGTGGTATCTCATTGTGGTTTTGATTTGCATTTCCTTGATGGCAAGTGATGCAGAGCATCTTCCCATGTGTGTGTTGGCCATGTCTGTGTCTTCCTCTGTGAGATTTCTGTTCATGTCTTTTGCCCATTTCATGATTGGATTGTTTGTTTCTTTGGTGTTGAGTTTAATAAGTTCTTTATAGATCTTGGAAACTAGCCCTTTATCTGATATGTCATTTGCAAATATCTTCTCCCATTCTGTAGGTTGTCTTTGAGTTTTGTTGACTGTATCCTTTGCTGTGCAAAAGCTTCTTATCTTGATGAAGTCCCAATAGTTCATTTTTGTTTTTCTTTCTTTTGCCTTCGTGGATGTATCTTGCAAGAAGTTACTTAAATTTTATTTTATTTATTCATGACAGACACAGAGAAAGAGAGAGAGAGCGCGCACGACAGAGAGAGGCAGAGACAGGCATAGGCAGAGAAGCAGGCTCCATGCAGGTAGCCCGACGTGGGACTCGATCCTGGGCCTCCAGGATCACACCCCGGACTGAAGGCAGCACCAAACCGCTGGGCCACCGGGGCTGCCCGCTTGCATTCCTTTAAAGAATGTTTGCCTTTTTCTGGCAGACAGTTAAATAAAACTGTCCTTTTTCACAGATGACATGATCATTATAGAAAATACTACAGAAGCTATGAAAAAGCTACTAGAATTACTAAATGAGTCTAGAAAGTTTACAGGACACAGATTTAATATAAAAAATAAATTGCTCCAGTTAATATTAGATGCATTTTATTTTGTGTAATGGCTACAACCAAAACTCAGACAGAAATTATTATTATTATTATTTTAAGATTTTATTTATTTGTTCATGATAGACATAGGGGGAGAGAGAGGCAGAGACACAGGCAGAGGGAGAAGCAGGCTCCATGCAGGGAGCCTGATGTGGGACTTGATCCTGGGACTCCAGGATCGCACCCTGGGCCAAAGGCAGGCACTAAACCGCTGAGCCACCCAGGGATTCCCTCAGACAGAAATTAATATCATTTAGTCTTCGTGTTATTTGATTAAATGTATAAAGCACAAAATATACAGTAAATATCCCAAGCTAGGAGGATGCTCTCATTCAACATGAAGTGTTAAAAATCAGTTATAAATCAAACTTCAAGAAAAATAGCCATCTATAGAAATAATATTTTTTCTGAAAAGAGAATAAAAATTAAACAGTTATCCTCCAACACTCTTACATTGTTGACAAGTATTTGAGTTCTTGAGGACAAAACCATGTATTAAAGTCTACTCTATGCACTAAAAATTCTATATTAAATCAATAGGGGGAATTATTTTTTCCTGGTTTCCTGAAATTTTAATGTATTCATTCATCCAACCAATGTTTGTTGAATGCCAGCTATATATAAGAGTAGTTATTGGGGGGGCAGCCCCAGTGGTGCAGTAGTTTAGCGCTGCCTGCAGCCCAGGGCAGAGCCTGGAGTCCCAGGATCAAGTCCCACATCAGGCCCCCTGCATGGAGACTGCTTCTCCCTCTGCCTGTGTCTCTGCCTATATGTGTGTGTGTATGTGTGTGTGCCTATGAATAAATAAATAAAATCTTAAAAAAAAAAAGAATAGTTATTGGGGGCTAGGAGGATAGATACATAAGTCAGACACCATTCTGGCCCTTAAGAAGCTTACAAATGAAACAAGAGGTGAACAACTACAAAAGCAACTTTAATATAAGATGTAGGGTGTCATCATCATTGATGCCCTGCCTCTGTCTCCCTAAATCCAATCTATCTTCACTCCTCCCCAACTTCCCCCTTAAATATGGCATGGTGGGAGCAAACAGGCAGCTGTGGGTGACTGCTAGGGCTGCTCCTGGGTTACCTTCTCTTGTCACTCCTTGGTCCCTCTGGCCCAGTGTTCTGATTCTAGCTCTGGTCATCATCCTTGTTGTGGTGAACTGTTTAGGTTTCATTCACTCATTAAAGACTATTGAGGGGCACCTGGGTGGCTCAGTGGTTGAGCATCTGCCTTTGGCTCAGGTCAAGATCTCATATCGGGCTCCCCGCAGGGAGCCTGCTTCTCCCTCTGCCAGTGTCTCTGCCTCTCTGTGTGTCTCTCGTGAATAAATAAATAAAATCTTAAAAAAAAAAGCAAAAAAAAGACTATTGAGTGCCCACTATCTGCCAGGCCCAAGTCTGGCACTGGGGACTGAGGATGCAGTGCAGTGGACAAGACAAGACACTGCCTTTTAGACCTCACCCTGAGCTCCACGTTAGCTTGACTCTGTGCACTCTTTTCATCTGGGTCACCAGCACTTCCAGAAACTGACATATACCCTGAAACCCTCTACCTGAGGCAGTAAAACTGGTTTAAGGAAAGGCAGCAAGTGAGGGTGGTGGGAAGGATTTACTTTGGAAAGAACACAATCCCGAAGGCCTAGAGAGATGTGAGTGTGTGCGCACGTGTATACACACATCTGCCCTTACACAGACATATGATTAAAGGCCATGTCTACCTTTTTTCCCCCTTTTTTTCTTTCCTTTCTGAACTCCCCCCCCTTTCCCCTAGAGCCAAGAGGGTAATCTAAAATGTGTTTGTAATTTTTTTGTTTTGGGGGATCATCTGTTCAGCCAAATCTCTACCTCCTATGTGTCCATCCTTAACTCCTGGCAGAGACGGACCCCTGCAGTCCTTGGTTATCCATAATTCCTTCTTTGGTGATAAGGGATCAGATCAGGGTGACCATCTGACCTGAGTAACATCAGTGAACTCCTGCATCGGAGAAATTGGAATTAGTGCACAAAGGCCATTATTACTCTCTGTTGGGACTTTTAAAGCTAGGACTGAGTGCCATGCTTAGCCTGGGCTCAAATGGAGCAGAGAAAGCTGTTAGCAAAGAGAGAGATGAAAGGAGCATCTACCCAGAGGCACGCAGAGGTGAGAGACAAGGTGGACTCCAAAAAAACAGAAATGGCAGCCACTGCCTGGCCAAACAGTCGAGCTCTGGATCCTTTGAGAGCCCTGGCTACACTTCCAGCCCGTGGGTTCTGTAGCTCTCACTTTGTCTTTCCAACAAGTCTCCTTTTTTTTTTTTTTTCATTTGTTTGCTTAAATTAGTTGATTGGGTTTCCTTTTCCCACAAATATTCTCTAAGATATGATATTTCAGTCTTCTGGCTAATGTGATTTTCAAGTAATTTCTACCACATCCCAGTGACGAATCAATCTGAGAATTCAGGCTTAAAAACAGAATAAAAGGCAGAGAAAATACTACAAAAGAGAATTTAGCTGATATCTGTGCAAATAAAAACCTGCCATGTATTTGTGTATCCTCCATCACCACCAAACTTCATATGTTGAAACCCTAACTTTCAGCAGGATGATATTAGAAGGTGGGGCCCTAGGGAGGTACTAGGTTTAAATGAGCTCATGAATATGGAGTTCGCATGATGGGACCAGTGTCCTTAAACGGAGAGAAGAGAATGTCTCCTCATTTGAAGACACATCTGCAAGCCAAGAAGAGAGCCCTCAGCAAGAAACCGATGGTGTTTGCACCCTCGCCTCGAATTTCCAGCATCTAGAATTGTGCAAAATAAATTGTTGTTTAACCCAGGCAGTCTCTGGTCATTCATTACAGCAGCTGGAACTGACTATGGCTAAGGACGTCATGTCCGTATCACTCGAGACTAAGGACTTCATGTCCGCATCACACAAGCCCAGCCCAGGAAGGACTGGAGGGGTAGCAGACCAAGTTGTAAGCATAGACAAGTCACAGTGGGCTAGGACTTATTGCTCACTAGAAGCTACGGGACTCTGGGGAAAATTCTAAACTCCTGTGAGCTTCACACTTCTTCTTCACTTTACAAATGGGGAGGCTTGAAATCAAATGATAAGGCATATTTCTCATACTTACAATAGTAATATATTACTTTTTTATAAGAAAATACTAATGCAGAGCCTCTTCCTTATTATTTTTATTTTTTCTTATTGTTTTTAATTGGAACACTTAGCAGTATGCCCAAAACCAAAATGCCCAACCGTTTTCCTAAAGCAGAACTAAGGCACCCATATTATAAGGAATAAACTTGCACGTTAGAATGGAAAATGCTTAAAACATCATCCCCCAACACCAAACAATTAATAACGTTGCTGACAAGTTGTGGTTTTATGTAACTGGTGGCTTGGCCTCTCAGTGACAATAAAGCTATTCTAGAACATCTACACACCGAATTCTGGCGCTCTACCAATTACATTCGGAATGTTAACTCAAGACTTCTCCTTCATGACATTTTATTA